>NC_044551.1:157859835-158162866 GCF_007565055.1 Rhinopithecus roxellana | reverse complement strand
GTCCAGATCGTCCCTGCGATTTCGTTGAGAAACTTTCAGCGGGTTAGCGCTTGGGCGCTGGGCGCCGAGTCCGACATGGCTTTCTGGATGCCGTTGATTTGCTCGCCGGCTGTTCAGTCTCTGCCTCATCCCGGGGCGCAGAAAGGGGACGGGCCGGGGCCCAATCTCCAGCGTCTTCATTGGCCGACAGCGGCACACAGAGTCCCAGCCAATAACTGCACGAAGAATGAGCTAGCGCCGGGCTCTCTGAGCAGCACACGCGCTAGCGCCAGGAACTTCACTTTCCTTTGGCTTCCTTCCAGAGTTTCCAGTCAAAGCGCCTTGCCAGTATCTGTGCATAGGAAACCTACCTTAAGGACAGCCAGCCTTGGGGTGGTGAGGCTAACCGTTCTGCAAGTCTCCAATCCAAATCAAGACCCATTAAACACTTGAATCACTTTCTCTGATCACAAGAAAGGGGATTGAACCAAACCGAAAACTCCACAACGTTGTCGGGAAATACACCAACAAATCTGGTTTGTTGGAAGACAGACAATTAGCCGGACCCTACTTGTAAGGAGGCATTTAGTCCGTGAAGACATTAATAATTTCAGTTTTATCTCTTACCAAATGAAATTATCATTCCCTGTCACTTTCTCACTATCTGGAGCTACTATCAAATTAGCAGGAGTTACTATCTATTGGTTTAACTCTGGCTTATAAAATTTAAAAGTACAATTCAGATTTCATTTCTATTAAAACTGGATGTCATTGTTAGCTCTCATTTCTTAAGAACCAGGGAGCAATAAGAAATTTCCCTACCCCATCTTTTACAAGGAGCATGATCTCAATTGTTGAGCACACTCTCTCTATAGTTTCCCTTTACTTGATCAATCCTTTTCCCAAGATCTTGCACTTATGCCACATATGCCACAAGAAGTTGCACTGCTAACGAAGAAGAAGACAGAGAAGATTTTAAAAATAAAAAAAGCCAGGCCTATTTACCACCTAGGATCTTTATAAAATTATTGAAATAATGGCAGCAAAGCTCCACAAATCTTTAGAAAATACAAAGCCTTTAGTCACAGAATAAAGAGGCTTCAGTTTTCTGCATTTAGAATTGTAGTCACCAAACAAAATGATAATGATTATGATAGTGAATAAAAGAGTCCACTGTGATATCAGAGTTGAGATGTATATCCTTGAACAAGAAACGAACCCCTAAGTGTTCCTGGTCCTCTCCTATTAAATGAAGAAGGCAGGTAAAGTGCCTGGCACAGAGTAAACCTCAATAAATGATGCAAACCACACCATTAGATGTAAAGTGTTAGAGCCTCATACTATTTCTTAGGCATCACTTTGATTGCATAGAGTCCTTTTGAAGTATAACAGAACCTTGAACATAGGTGAAGGGGTAGGCACATAGGTTAGGTAGGTAGAAAATAAGTAAGGATATATAGGATATTTCCTGAAGAGATGAAAAGCCATATGTGACCTATATTTCCATGCCTTTAACACTTCAATTCATCTCTGAAAACCCACAGTTTTAAATGCTCAAGTTTGGTAATTAGCCAGACCAGCAAGAGGGCTGATAGGCATTAGAAGATAGAATACATTTAGAATTTAGAATATAGAGTATAGCCCAGTCACTTGCTACTCAAAGTGTGAGGATCAGTGGTCTAGGCATCACCAGGGAACTCGTCAGAAATGCAGAAATGCCCTCCTCCAAACCTACTGAGACAGGATTTACATTTTAACAAAACTTCAGGGTGATTTGAAAACCCGTTAAAGTTTGACAAGCACTGATCTAGTGGGTTATTCAGAGATACACTGGTTTATCAATCTTTTCTTCTGCTATTCAGCATCACTTAATTCACAATCTGGTTTTTGAAAATCAGCTTTTAAAAATGTAAGTCATTTTCTCAGTAATAAGGCCTGTCATTTTCTTGATAATAAGGCCTGTAGTTTTCTGAGACTTTTGTTGTTGTTGTTGTTGTTGTTTGTTTTTTGGTTTTTGTTTCTGAGGCAGGATCTCACTCTGTCATCCGGGCTGGAGTACAGTGGAATAATCATAGCTCACTGTAACCTCCAACTCCTTGGGCTCAAGGGATCCTTCCTCCTCAGACTTCTGAGTAGCTGGGACTACAGGCCTGAGCTACTGCACCCAGCTCATAGTTTTCTTAAGACCTCTTCATGAACCAACAGAACCCTTGTATATCCATTCTCCACAATAGCGAGGTTGATCTTCCTAAAATTTAAATTGGATCACACAATTCTCCAGCTGCTCCTCAGTAGCATCATACTGCTCTTGAATTAAAATACCAAGTCCAGTATTCAAGTTTTCATGTCTTCTCCCTCTCTAACTATACTCCATTGCACCACTTTGAGGGTGGTCAGATTCCCAGCCCTTCCCTGTCTCAGGGCCCTCACACAAGTTGTTCCTTTGCCAGGAAAGCTGCTTTCTCCTCCCTCCCTTTGCTTTGCTAATTTCTACAAATCTTTCCGGTCTTAGTTTAAATGTTATTTCCTAATAGAGGTCTTCCATTAGGCCCCAGTTAAAACCAGGATCCTTTGCTCTCTCGGAATACCTTATATTTTTTTCCATTGAACTTGGCACAACTTTAAATTTTATAATTATTTTTGCTTAAGCAAAATGTCTGCTTCTCCCACTGAAAAAGAAAAAAAGAAGCTCCAGGAGGGCAGGGACCATGCTATTTTGGTGGCCACTTGTATCCTCACTGTCTAGCACAGCAGGCACTTAATGCTTATTAATACAGGAATCTTTATGCTACTGGCATAGTACAATAATCATAGCATACACTAAGGACTATATATGTATTCATTTGTGTGGATCCAATCTCCCCGGAAGTAAGCATTTTTTGGAAGATACATTTACTCCTTCAAGTTACCAGTGGACCTAATGAGACTATTTCCTAGCCCTAATGATCTGAAGATATAATATAGTTTGCCAAAGAGCCAAGTAAGGTGTGATAATACAACTCACAGTGGATAATAAACAAAGACGCCGTAACTGGTTGTTTCCTTCCTTTCCTTCTCCTTCTTTTCCTTCCTTTCCTCCCTCCCTCCCTCCTTCCCTCTTTCTCTCTCTCTCTCTCTCTTTCGTTTTGCTCTTGTTGCCCAGGCTGGAGTGCAATGGCTTAATCTTGGCTCACCGCAACCTCCGCCTCTCAGGTTCAAGCAATTTTCCTGCCTCAGCCTCCTGAGTAGCTGGGAATACAGGCATGCACCACCACACCCAGCTAATTTTGTATTTTTAGTAGAGATGGGGTTTCTCCATGTTGGTCAGGCTGATCTCAAACTCCCAACGTCAGGTGATCCGCCAGCCTCTGCCTCCCAAAGTGCTGGGATTACAGGTGTGAGTCACAGTGCCTGGCCTGTATCACTTATTTCTAGGGGAAATGGAAGGAACAGTATACAGGATTTATATACTGATTCAACACAATTTCCCAGATAACACAAATATATATATATATATATATATTTTTTTTTTTTGAGATGGTGTCTCGCTTTGTCACCCAGGCTGGAGTGCATTGGCACGATCTCTTCTCACTGCAAGCTCCGCCTCCTGGGTTCAAGCAGTTCTCCTGCCTCAGCCTCCCTAGTAACTGGGATACAGGTGTGTGCCACCATGCCTGGCTAATTTTTTGTATTTTTAGTAGAGACGGGGTTTCACCATATTAGGCAGGATGGTCTCAATCTCCCAATCTTGTGATCTGCCTGCCTTGGCCTCCCAAAGTGCTGGGATTACGGCGTGAGTCACCACCCGGCTATAATATAGCTTTAAAATAGGAAGTGGATGTATTATATGATCGAGAGTAAGGTCTTAGTGTCAAAAAGATTCAAATTCCATTACTGGAATTGTATTGGAACTAGGTTCCAATACATAGAACCTAGCTATGTAACCATGAAACTTTTATGTTTAACTTCTCTTTTATTTTCTTTATCTATAAATTGGGAATAATAATAATACTCACTGATATAACCACAGACATGTCAATCATTTTAAAATCTTTTCACAGCTTTCTACATACATAGTGCCCCTATAAAATGCAGGGATTTTAAATAAATTTATATAGTAATGCAACCAACCCCACAATCCAGTTTTAGAATACTCTCATCACCCCCAAAATTTCCCTCATGCCTGTCAGTAGTCAATCTTCCTAGCTTCAGCCTCAGGCAACCACAGTTTTGCCTTTTCCAGATATTTTATTAAAAAGGAATTATGGCTGGGCGTGGTGGCTCAAGCCTGTAATCCCAGCACTTTGGGAGGCCGAGACGGGCGGATCACGAGGTCAAGGAGATCGAGACCATCCTGGCTAACACGGTGAAACCCCGTCTCTACTAAAAAAATACAAAAAAACTAGCCGGGGGAGGTGGCGGGCGCCTGTAGTCCCAGCTACTCGGGAGGTTGAGGCAGGAGAATGGCGTAAACCCGGGAGGCGGAGCTTGCAGTGAGCTGAGATCCAGCCACTGCACTCCAGCCCGGGCAACAGAGCAAGACTCCGTCTCAAAAAAAAAAAAAAAAAAAAAAAGGAATTATAAAATAGGTAGTCTTTTATATGTCTTTTATATGATGTAACATAATGTCAAACTCAAACTCAGCTTTTGACCACACCCCCAAATACGTTATGTCTCCAACCTTCCTCACCTGGTAAGTGGCACTTCTATTCCAGCCAGAATTTCAGAAGTAATTTTTAATATGTTTTTCTGCATCCCCACATCCAGTATATTATTAATCCATACCAATGCTTACTACTCCCAAAACATATTTTGAAACTATCAATTATGTATCCTATCTACTGCGAGCCCTGAGTAAAAGCAACCTTAAATGCTATTATAGCTTCCTTGCTGTTATTTTTACTCCCTCTTTTGCATTCCCTAAATTCCACTTCACATGCAGAGACCTGAGTAATCTTTCAAAAATGTACATGAGATTATATACCTTCCTTGCTAAAAACATAACTAGGCCTAGCTACATAACTTGTAGGGTCAGTGCAAAATAAAAATAGGGGGCTCGGAGGCCGGGCGAGGTGGGTCACACCTGTAATCCCAGCACTTTCAGAGGCTGAAATGGGTGGATCACTTGAGGTCAGGAGTTTGAGAGCAGCCTTGCCAACATAGTGAAACTCCATCTCTACTAAAAATACAAAAAATTTGCCGGGTGTGGTGGCAGGTGCCTATAATCCCAGCTACTAGGGAGGCTGAGCCAGGAGAATCACTTGAACCCAAGAGGCAGAGGTTGCAGTGAGGAAAGATCATACCACTGCACTCTAGCCTGGACAACAGAGGGAGACTCCGTCACAAAACAAAACAAAACAAAACAAAAAACAAAACAAAACAGGGGGCTTGGGCTTGTTGTTAAAAATGATTGACCAGGCACAGTGGCTCATGTCTGTAGTCCCAGCATTTTGGAAGGCTAAGGTGGGAGGATCACTTGAGGCCAGGAATTTGAAACCAGCCTGAACAACATAGGGACAGCCTCATCTCTAAAAAAAAAAAAAAAAACTTATTTGAGCACAGTGGCATGTGTTTGTCGTCGTAACTACTCAGAAGGCTGAAGTGGGAGGATTGCTTGAGCCCAGGAGTTCAAGGTTGTAGTGAGTCCACTACACTCCAGCCTGAGTGACAGAGCAAGACCCTGACTCAAAAAATAAAATAAAAATTATTAAGAATTTCAAGATGATAACAGCAGAGCCCTAACCAAAGGGTAGGGGCCTTCAAAGCAAGGGGCCCATCTAAGCATGAAGCCCTGTATCCCTGCACAGGTTGCCTGCCCATGAAGCTGACCCTGCTTGACACAAAGGAAACTCTCAATAAATATTACCTAATATATATTTTAATATTAGCTAACTGTCTAATTACCTAATATTATTCCCAGAGGGTTAGTAATATCATAAAATCCTATTCAAGATGCTATTAAATTACTGCACACAAGGAAAAATACATAAAATCCTCTTAAAATCCTAAATATCATCGAGTAGTCTTTCCATTCTACCTAATGTGTCTATTTGAACAGCTTCCTAAGGTCAAATGATGGGATCATTTGAGGAAAAATGGAATAAAAACAGTTAACCAATAAATCAAACATGTATCTCAATTTAGACAGGTGGGACATTCAAGGATTTGGTGAAGAAGCTGAATAGTTTAGCCTTCATATTTATCTGAAGTTTACCTGAATATTTTGCATACTTTGATTTGATAAGATGATCTGTGAATCTTTTTTTTTTTTTTTTTGAGATGAAGTCTTGCTCTGTTGCCCAGACTGGAATGTAGTAGCATGATCTCGGATCACTACAGTCTCTGCCTCCGGGGTTCAAGCAGTTCTCGTGCCTCAGCATCCCGTGTAGCTGGGATTACAGGCGTGCCACCATGCCCAGCTAATTTTTGTATTTTTGGTAGAGACAGGGTTTCACCATGCTGACCAGGCTGGTCTCAAACTCCTGGCCTCAGGTGATCTGCCTGCCTCGGCCTCCCAAAGTGCTGGGATTACAGGCGTGAGCCACTGCACCTGGTCTGAATCTTAAGAATAAGTTTTATATGACCTCCATTCTATCTACAATGTTTTTGCAATTAAAAATAGTGCTGTAATAAATAACCTGGTATATATGTATTTTTGTAATTTTTGAGGTACGTATTTATGATAAATTCCTAATAGTGTGATTGCTAGGTCATAGGACAAATGCATATATAGTTTTGTTAGAACAAGAAGAAATTATGCCATCAAAATGTTTTGGGACTACAAACATTTATTTTACTTATTTTGTTTTATTTATTTATTTATTTAGAGGCAGAGTCTCGGTCTGTCACCAGGCTGGAGTGCAGTGGCACAATCTTGGCTCACTGCAACCTCCACCTCCCAGGTTCAAGCGATTCTCCTGCCTCAGCTTCCCGAGTAGCTGAGACCACAGGCATGCGCCACCACGCCCAGCTAAGTTTTGTATTTTTAGTAGAGACAGGCGGGGTTTCACCACGTTGGCCAGGATGGTCTCGATCTCTTTACCTCATGATATACCCCCCTTGGCCTCCCAAAGTGCTGGGATTACAGGAGTGACCCATCGTGCCCAGTCTATTTTGTTTTATTTTTTGAGATGGGGTCTTGCTCTGTTGCCCAAGCTGGAGTGCAGAGGGGTGATCATGGCTCACTGAACCCTCAACTTCAAAAGGCTCAAGCAATCCTCCTGCCTCAGCCTCCTGAGTAGCTGGGACTACAGGCATGTGCCACCATTTCTGGCTAATTTTTAAATTTTTGTAGAGACAGGTTCTTGCTTTGTTGCCTAGAATGGTCTCAAACTCCTACGTTCAAGCAATCCTCCCACCTTGGCCTCCCAAAGTGCTGGGATTACAGGAGTGACCCACTGCGCCCAGTAAAAACAATAATTTTGGATTGTTTTGTTAGTCAAACATTGATTTGTTAGTCAAAAGCCTAAAGTAAAAAAAACACAGGTTTACCCCATCTCCCACTTTAGTGCTATTCTCTTCTAGTCTGGATCATATTAGTACCTTCTTATCATTTACTATATTACAAATGTTAAATATGTCAGGAAACTACCTGCAAAAAATTTACTAAATTTGTCCACATGAAAATCTTCCATGAGACCTACATTCTCCTAAGAAATAATTTGTTTCAATTTTACACCCACATTTTGCTATTACAGGCTAGTCTCAAACTCCTGAGCTCAAGCAATAATAAGTTGCTATCTAACTTATTAGTTCTCACCAATGGGTAGCCTTGTATGGCTGAGTTATTTCTTTTTTCTTTTTCTTGTTTTTTTTTTTTTTTTTTTTTTTTTTTTTTTTTTTTTGAGATGGAGTTTTGCTCCTGTTGCCCAGGCTGGGGTGCAATGGCGTGGTCTTGGCTCACCACAACCTCTGCCTCCCAGGTTCAAGTGATTCTCCTGCCTTAGCCTCCCAAGTAGCTGGGATTACAGGTACTCACCAACATGCCCGGCAAATTTTTCTATTTTTAGCAGAGACAGGGTTTCACCATGTTGGCCAGGCTGGTCTCAAACTCCTAACCTCAGGTGATCTGCCCGCCTCAACCTCCCAAAGTGCTGGGATTACAGGTGTGAGCCACCGTGCCGAGCCTAGTTTTCTAAATGAAGTAATTTACTTCAACATATAAGAGAGGAAGAAAGAATTGTGGCTTTCTGATCATTACAATTTTCTGGCAGCTGGGTGTGGTGGCTCATGCTTGTAATTCTAGCATTTTGGGAGGCTGTTGTGGGTGAATTACTTGAGCTCAGGAGTTTGAGACCAGCCTGGGCAACATGGTGAAATCTCATTCTACAAAAAATATAAAAATCAGCCTGGTGTGGTGGCATGTGCCTGTAGTCCCAGCAACTTGAGGGGATGAGGTGGGGGCACTTGAGCTTGTGAGGTGGAGGTTGCAGCAAGCTGAGATTGTGCCACTACACTCCAGCCTGGGCAACAGAGCCAGACCCTGTCTAAAAAAAATTAAAATCTTGTGGCACTATAGAAATTTAGTACATGATAAAGATGCTATTTCAAATCACTGGGACAAAGATGAAGTGCTTAATAAATGGCATTGGGACAACTGGATAGCCATTTGGGAAAAAAGATACAATCAGATCCATATCTCAGCACACACAAGAATAAACTCCAATTAGATCAGGGATCTAAATGTGGAAACCAAAAACCATACAAGTACTAGCACTGGAAGAAAAAAGTAACGAATGTTTCTATAACCTAGGTATGGGGAAAGGCTTTCTAACTATGACTTAACACCTAAATGCAATATAAGAAAACAGTGATTTGGCCGGGCGCAGTGGCTCACGTCTGTAATCCCAGCACTTTGGGAGGCCGAGGTGGGTGGATCACTTGAAGTCAGGAGTTTGAGACCAGCCTGGCCAAAATGGTGAAACCCCGCCTCTACTAAAAATACAAAAATTAGCCGGGCATGGTGGCATGTGCCTGTAATCCCAGCTAATTGGGAGACTGAGAGATGAGAATCGCTTGAACCTGGGAGACAGAGATTGCAGTGAGCCAAGGTTGCAACACTGCACCCCAGCCTGGGTGACAGACTGAGAGTTGGTCTAAAAAAAAAAGAAAAAAAAGAAAAAAGAAAACATTGATTCATTTCATTACACAAAAAACAAAAACAAAGGGAAAAAATTGCATTGCAAAAAAATGCCAAAAAGTAAATGACAAGCTGTAAGAAAATATTTGCAGTCTGGCCGGGCGCGGTGGCTCAAGCCTGTTATCCCAGCACTTTGGGAGGCCGAGACGGGCGGATCATGAGGTCAGGAGATCGAGACCATCCTGGCTAATACGGTGAAACCCCGTCTCTACTAAAAAATACAAAAAACTAGCCGGGCGACGAGGCGGGCGCCTGTAGTCCCAGCTACTCGGGAGGCTGAGACAGGAGAATGGCGTGAACCCGGGAGGCGGAGCTTGCAGTGAGCTGAGAGCCGGCCACTGCACTCCAGCCTGGGCAGCAGAGCAAGACTCCGTCTCAAAAAAAAAAAAAAAAAAAAAAAAAAAAAAAAAAAAAAAAAAGAAAATATTTGCAGTCTATTCATTGGACAAAGGACTAATATCCCTAATACAAGGAGTTTTCAAAAACTTCATGGAAAATGCGTATTATGAAAAAAAATGCGTGGATTGCAAAATATTTCTTTTTCTTTTCTTTTTTTGAGATGGAGTCTTGCTGTGTCGCCCAGGCTGGAGTGCAGTGGTGCGATCTCGGCTCACTGCAAGCTCCGCCTCCCGGGTTCACGCCATTCTCCCGCCTCAGCCTCCGAGTAGCTGGGACTACAGGCGCCCGCCACCACGCTCGGCTAGTTTTTTGTATTTTTAGTAGAGATGGGGTTTCACCGTGTTAGCCAGGATGGTCTTGATCTCCTGACCTCGTGATCCACCCGCCTCGGCCTCCCAAAGTGCTGGGATTACAGGCTTGAGCCACCGCGCCCGGCCGATTGCAAAATATTTCTAGCACCAAAATAAACCCATACTAACATAACATGTCTGAATAGGATCTAGTTTGAGGCACTAAGAATAGTAAGACAGCAGTTTGAAAAGAGCCTCTATCAGAGTAACATGAATTCTGCTAAAATGGAAACAAGAACAGACATCAAATTTATGATGAAGCTTGAGTGGAAGAATGATGAAATCATTGATGTTTTGTGAAAAGTTTATGGAGACAATGCTCTAAAGAAATCGGCAGTTTACAAGTAGCTAACTTGTTTTAAGAAGGGATGAGACAATGTTGAAGATGAAGCCCACAGCAAAAGACCATCTACATCAATTTGGGAGGAAAAAAATGATCTTATCTGTGCTCTAATTAAAGAAGACCTACAATTAACAGCGGAAACAATAGCCAACACCATAGACGTCTCGGTTCAGCTTACACAATTCTGACTGAAAAATTAAAGTTGAGCAAACTTTCCATTAGATGGGTGCCAAAACCATTACATCTAGATTAGGGACAAGAAAATTAGCCAGGCATGGTAGCATGTGCCTGTAGTTCCGGCTACGTGGGAGCCTGAGGTAGGAGGATTGCTTGAGCCCAGGAGGCCAAGGCTGCAGTAAGCCATGATGGTGCCACTGCACTCCAGCCTGGGTAACAGAGCAAGGCTGTGTCTAAAAAAAAAAAATAATAAAATAGATCAGCTGCAGCAAGACCAGAACTTTCACTTTATTTTATTTATTTATTTATTTATTTTTTTTGATGGAGTCCTGCTCTGTTGCCCAGGCTGGAGTGCAGTGGCGTTATCTCGGCTCACTGCAAGCTCCACCTCCCGGGTTCATACCATTCCCCTGCCTCAGCCTTCCGAGTAGCTGGGACTACAGGCGCCTGCCACCACTCCCGGCTAATTTTTTGTAGTTTTGGTAGAGACAGGGTTTCACCGTGTTAGCCAGGATGGTCTGGATCTCCTGACCTGACCTTGTGATTCGCCCGCCTCAGCCTCCCAAAGTGCTGGGATTACAGGCGTGAGCCACCGCGCCCGGCCTCAGTTGAAATTTTAAGCAAATGTGATAAAGATCCTGAAGGGTTTCTTCAAAACAAACAAACAAACAAAACAAAAAAACAAAAAAAAAAACACTGTAACAGGAGATGAAACATGGCTTTACCAGTGTGATCCTGAAGACAAAGCACAAGAGGTAGAAGTGGTCTAGTCAATGCAAAAGCAGACTGGTCAAGAGCAAATATCATGGCAATGGCTTTTTTGGGATGTTCAAGGCATTTTGCTTGTTGACTTCCTGGAGGGCCAAAGAATGATAAGATCTGCTTAGTATGAGAGTGTTTTGAGAAAGTTACCAAAGCTTTAGTAGAAAAAATGCCTCAGAAAACTTCCCCAGAATCCTTCTTTTTTTTTTTTTTTTTTTTTTTTTTGAGACGGAGTCTCGCTCTGTCGCCCGGGCTGGAGTGCAGTGGCCTGATCTCAGCTCACTGCAAGCTCCGCCTCCCGGGTTTACGCCATTCTCCTGCCTCAGCCTCCCGAGTAGCTGGGACTACAGGCGCCGGCCACCTCGCCCGGCTAGTTTTTTGTATTTTTTAGTAGAGACGGGGTTTCACAGTGTTAGCCAGGATGGTCTCAATCTCCTGACCTCGTGATCCGCCCGTCTCGGCCTCCCAAAGTGCTGGGATTACAGGCTTGAGCCACCACGCCCCCAGAATCCTTCTTGACCACGACAATGCTCCTGCTCATTCCTCTCATCAAGTAAGGGCAATTTGGTGAGGGTTTTCTTGGGTAATTATAAAGCGCCCACCTTTCAGTGCTGATTTGGTTTCTTCTGACTTATTTTTGTTTCCTAATCTTACAACTCTAAAGGCACCCATTTTTTCTTCAGTAACCAATATAAAAAAGACTGCACTGACATGGCTAAATTCCCAGGACTCTCAGTTCTTTAGGGATGAACTAAATGGCTAGTATCATTGCTTACAGAAGTGGCTTGAACTTGATGGGGCTCATGTTGAAAAATAAAGCTTATATTTTTATTTTTATCTTTTAATTCAATTTCTTCATAAGCATTTAGAGTCCCTTCGTATATCCCCTAAACTTTTTACAAATTTAGGCTAAAACACTTAAAAAAAAAAAACCTACTAGAAAAATGAAAATAAGACATTAACAGACAATTCAAAAAAAAAAATATAGGGTCATTTGTGGTGGTTCATGGCTGTAATCTTAGCACTTTTGGAAGGCTAAAGTGGGAGGATCACTTGAAGCCAGTAGTTCAAGACTAGGCTGGGCAACACAGTGAGACTCCACATCTCTACAAAAATAAAAAATAAAAAAATTAGCTGGACATGGTGGCATCCATCTGTAGCCCTAGCTACTTGTGAGGCTAAGTAGGAGGATTGCTTGAGCCCAGGAGTGCAAGGCTACAGTGAGCTATGACTGCATCACTGCAATTTGGCCTGAGCAACAGAGCAAGATTCCAGTCTCCAAATAAACAAAAAGATATAAACTGGCTTTTAAACATATGAAAAACTATTTAACCTCATTCATAATGAGAGAAATTTTAATTAAAATTATTTGGAGATATCTTTTTACCCATCAGGTTGGCAACAATTAAAAATCTTGACAATATACTCTGCAAAGGAGACTATGGGACAATGGACATTTTCATCTATTTGTAGGAATGCAAGATGGGGAATAAATTTAACAAAACTACATATGCCTTTACCCTATGATCCAGCAATCACACCACTAGGAATTTGTTATGCATACACACCTCAAAAATAACAACAACAACAACAACAAAAACATGTATATATATCTCAGGTTCTTCATTAGCATTTTTTATAATTGCAAAAATATTGGAAACTACCTAAATGACAAGTCATAGATGGGTTGAACAGATTATGATATGTACACATAAAATGGAGTTTCTTTTTTGCTTTTTTTTTTTTTAAACGGAGTCTCGCTCTGTCGCTCAGGCTGCAGAGAAGTGGTGCGATCTCCACTCACTGCAATCTCCATCTCCTGGAATCAAGCGATTCTCCTGCCTCAGCCTCCCAAGTAGCTGGGACTACAGGCACCCACCACCATGCCCAGCTAATTTTTGTATTTTTAGTAGAGACGGGGTTTCACCATGTTGGCCAGGCTGGCCTTGAACTCCTGACCTCAGGTGATCCACCTGCCTCGGCATCCCAAAGTGCTGGGATTACAGGATGAGCCACCACACCCAGTTTTTACAATGGAGTTTTAGTAAACTATTTTAAAAATGAAGATTTCTATACATTTATATAGAATGATTTCCAGGATATATTATTAGTACAAAAAAGCAAAGTGAAACTTTTCCTTTCAACCATGTGAAACCAGATATATCACTATAACAACTAGGAAGTGGATCAAAATGTTTGATAAAAGCTTTTACATTGGCCCAAAAGACAGTGCAGAATTCTAATCCATAAGAGAAGAGAAGCAGGCCAGACGCAGTGGCTCACGCCTGTAATCCCAACACTTTGGGAGGCTGAGGCGGGCGGATCATGAGGTCAGGAGATTGAGACCATCTTGGCTGACACAGTGAAACTACGTCTCTACTAAACAAAATACAAAATATTAGCCCGGCGAGGTGGCGGGCGCCTGTAGTCCCAGCTACTCGAGAGGCTGATGCAGGAGAATGGCGTGAACCCGGGAGGCGGAGCTTGCAGTGAGCCGAGAGCGCGCCACTGCACTCCAGCCTGGGGACAGAGTGAGACTCCGTTTAAAAAAAAAAAAAAAAAAAGGCCGGGCATGGTGGCTCACGCCTGTAATCCCAGCACTTTGGGAGGCCGAGGCGGGTGGATCACAAGGTCAGGAGATCGATCGAGACCACGGTGAAATCCCGTCTCTACTAAAAATACAAAAAATTAGCCGGGCGAGGTGGCGGGCGCCTGTAGTCCCAGCTACTCAGGAGGCTGAGGCAGGAGAATGGCGTGATCCCGGGAGGCGAAGCTTGCAGTGAGCCGAGATCGTGCCACTGCACTCCAGCCGGGGGACAGAGCGAGACTCCGTCTCAAAAAAAAAAAAAAAAAAAAGAAGAAGAAGAAGAGAAGCAAATGAGGATCTGCAAACTAGGATCTCCATTTTTTTGCCTGGAGACAACTTTCAGACTGTGGGGCAGGAAAGGGGAAATCCAAGAATAACACCATGGTTTTGCTGAGTTGAGGAATAGATATTAGAGTTTGGGGAGACAGAGGCAGCCAGAATTTATGGGACAGAGTACTAAAGAGAATGGAGCTACACAAAGAACTCCAGGAATATTAACATGGATCCCCAAGTCTTTGGCTAAATAATAATCTGAGCATACATAGAGTGCACTGACACTACTCTGCAGCTAGGTGAAGAACAACTGCCAGGGAGCTATTAGCTGAATTCTTGGTGGTCAGGTAGGGCTAGAAAATGTTTGAATTCCATTTAGCCATAATAAAGAGACCCTGCTGAATACTCAGAATAATCAAAAAAGTCAGAATTAAGTGGTAGGTCTTACATTAGCCCAAGGCAAACGTTACTACAGACCTGTCCTAACAAAGCTTAAAAACAAGCCTTGAAAAGATCAACCTGATCTGCAAAAAACATAATAGCCTTCCGAAACAAACTGCAATAGTTCTTAAAGAAAGACAAAATCCAAACACTCAAAAATATAACATTTACAATGTCTGCTGTCCAATAAAAACATTATTAGACATGCAAATAAGCAACAAATTGTGACCCCAAGCCAGGAAGAAAATCATCACTGGAAATTACAGAGGTGACAAAATTAGTCGACAAGGACTTTAAAACCTCCATTATAAATGTGCTCAAAAATTTAAAGAAAAATATGAAGATAATGAGGAGAGAAACGAAAGAGTCAAATGGAACTTATAGAAGTGAAAACTACGACATATGAAATGGAAACTTCACTGGATGGGATTAGCAAATACAGTAAACACTGAAGAAGAAAAGATCACTGAATGATACTGTTACTAACATGATCTAGTTGACAATTATAGGATACAACAACCACAAGTAGCAGAATATATAGTTTTCAGAGTTACACAGTTGTGCGTAAGCAACACTCACCAAGACAGACCATATTCTGTGCCATAAAAGACATGTTAACGAATTTAAAAGAATAGAAGTCATACAATGTATATTTTTGGATCACAATACAATTAAATTAGAAATCAGTGAGAAATATATTTGGGTAATACTTACATATTTGGTGACTAAACAATACACTTTAGGCCAGGCATGGTGGCTCATGCCTGTAATCCCTGCACTTTGGGAGGCTGAGGCAGGCAGATCACCTGATGTCAGCAGTTCAAGACCAGCCTGGCCAACATGATGAAACTCCATCTCTACTAAAAATACAAAAAATTGGGCCAGGTGCAATGGCTCATGCCTGTAATTCCATCACTTTGGGAGGCCAAGGCGGGCAGATCACCTAAGATCGGGAGTTCAAGACCGGCCTGACCAACACGGAGAAACCCTGTCTCTGTTAAAAATACAAAATTAGCCTGATGTGGTGGTGTATGCCTGTAATCCTAGCTACTCAGGAGGCTGAGGCAGGAGAATTGCTGGAACCCAGGAGGCAGAGGTTGCAGTGAGCCGAGATCATGCCATTGCACTCCAGCCTGGGCAACAAGAGTGAGACTCCGTCTCAAAAAAAAAAACAAAACAAATTAGCCGGGCGTGGTGGTGGGCACCTATAATCCCAGCTACTTAGGAGGCTGAGGCAGGAGAATCACTTGAATCTGGGAGAAAGGGTTTTGCCACTGCACTCCAGCCTGGCCAAAAAAAGTGAAATTCTGTCTCAAAACAAACAAACAAACAAACAAACGTTAAAATAATCCATGGGTCAAAGAAGAAATTGCAAAGTGTATTAGAAAATGCTTTGAACTAAATTATAATGGAAATATAACATCTAAAATATTATCTTTGCAAACTACACATCTGACAAAGGACTAGTATCCAGAATCTAAAAGGAACTAACAAATCACCAAGAAAAATAAAGCACAATCCCATTAAAAAGTAGGCAAAGGACATGAATAGCCATTTCTCAAAAGAAGGTATACAAATGGCCCACAAACGTATGAAAAAAATCTCAACATTACTAATCATCAGGAAAATGCAAATTAAAACCACAATGAGATACCCCCTTGCCCCTTCAAGGATGGCCATTATTAAAAAGTCAAAAAACAACAGATGTTGGTGTGGATGTGGAGAAAAGAGAACACTTATACACTGCTGATGGGAATATAAATTACTACAACCTATATGGAAAACAGTATGGAGATTCTTTAAAGAGCTAAAAATAGATCTACCATTCAATCTAGCAATCCCACTACTGGGTATCTACCTAAAGGAAAATAAGTAATTATATGAAAAAGATACCACTTGGACACATATGTTTATAGCGCACAATTCACAACTGCAAAAATGTGAAGCCAACCTAAGTCCTCATAGACTAATAAGTGGATAAAGAAAATGTGATATATATATATATAAAATGGAATACTACTCAGCTATGAAAAGGAATGAAAGAATGTCCTTTGCAGCAACTTGGATTGAACTGGAGGCCATTACTTTAAGTGTGTGTATATGTGTATACATACATATATATACTTTGTGTATATATATGTATACATACATATGCAATATGTATAAGTACACATACATATATAATGTGTATATATACTTACAACAATAGTTTATTCATTCAACTGTTGGTGGATATATAGGTATATAACTGTGTTTACAGTTACATATGTGTAGATACAGTTATATATCTATATCTGTCTATCTGTCTATCTAACACAGAGAGCCCAGAAAAAACCCACACCTACATATATACATGGCCAAATGATTTTTGATTAAAGTGCCAAGATTATTTGGTGGTGAAAAGATAGCATTCTCAGCATATTTTTCCAAAGAGACAATTGGACATTCCTTTGGAAAAAATATGAATCTTCATTGTTACCTAACACCATACACCATACATAAACATCAACTCAAAAGGATTCATAGACCAAATTATAAATGGTAAGACTATAAAACTTATAGAAGAAAATATAGGAGAAAATCATCGTAAGTTTTCAGTAGGCAAAGAGTTTTTGAATAGGACATAAGAAATACAAACTATAAAAGAAAAAAATATATTGGGCTTTATCAAAATTACAGCTTCTGCTCTTCAAAAGACACAACTAAGAAAATGAAAAGACAAGTCATAGTCTGGGATAAAATATCCACAAAATATGTGTGTGACAAAGAGCTCACATCAAGAATATATATATTATATATAATAATATATAATTATATATATAATTATTATTTTTTAGAAGAAGTCTCACTCTGTTGCCCAGGCTGGAGTGCAGTGGTGCAGTCTCGGCTCACTGCAACCTCCAACTCCTGGGTTCAAGTGATTCTCCTGCCTCAGCCTCCTGAGTAGCTGGGATTACAGGCGCCTGCCACCACACCCAGCTACAAGGATATATTTTAAAACTCCCATAGCTCAATTTTAAGAAGGCATTCAGCTCAGTTAAATATGAACAAATACTTCAAGAAGATATACAAATAGACGATAAACACATGAAAAGATGCTCAGCATCTCTAGTCAACAGGGAAAAACAGTTGACACTTCAATGAGATAGTATTACACACCCACTAGAATTGCTAAAATTAAAAAAATTGACAACAGGAAGCATTGGTGAGAAAATACAGCAAGCAGAACTCTTTATGCATTGCTCATGAAAATGTAAAGTGATATTACCACTTTGAAAAATAGTTTGGCAGCTTCTTATAAAGTTAAGCATACACTTCCCATTTCATATGACCCCCAAAATAATTCTGTTTTTGGGTATTTATCCAAGAGAAATAAAAAAAAAAATGCCTACAAAAATACTTGTACATGGTTGTTCACATCACTTTAATTCAGAATAGCACTAAACTGGACACAACTCAAATGTCCACCAACAGTTGAATGAATGAACAAATTATGATATATCCACACAATGCAATACTGCTCAACAATCAAATGGAACACGCTGCTGATACACATAGCAGCATGAATGAATTTCAAGAACTTTTGAGCAAAAGAAGACGGGTACAAAAGAGTATATGTTATAGGATTCCATTTAGATGAAATTCTGAAAGAGGCAACACTAATTTATAGTGACAGGAAGCAAACCAGTTGTTGCCTGGAGCTGGATAAGTAGTGAATTGATTGCAAAGGGGCATGAGGGAACTTTTGAAGGTTATAGAAATGTTCTATATTTTGATTGCATGGTGGTTACACAGATGTAAACAATTGTCAAAATTCATTGTACTGTATAATTTTAAAAGGTAAATTTAATGTTATATAAATTATATTTCAGTACAGCTGGTAAGGCTGGACGTGGTGGCTCATGCTTATAATACCAGCACTTTAGGAGGGTGAGGCAGGAGGACTGCTTGAGGCCGTGAGTATATATACTAACCTAAGCAACATAGTAGACCCCGTCTCCACAAAACATAGAAAAAATTAGCTGCGCATGGTGTTCATGCTTGTAGTCCCAGCTACTTGGAAGGCTGAGGTGGGAGAATCACTTGAGCCTGGGAGGTCAAGGCTTCAGTGAACTCTGATCACACCACTGCATTCCAGCCTGGATGACACGGCAAGACCCTGCCTCAAAAACCAAAACCAATAGCTGGGTGTGGTGGCGAATGCCTGTAATCCCAGCTACTTGGGAGGCTGAGGCAGGGGAATTGCTTGAACCCAAGAGGTGGAGGTTGCAGTGAACTGGGATGATGCCACTGCACTCCAGCCTGGCTGGCTTAGAGAGTGAGACTCCATCTCCAAAACAAACACACAAACAAGACCCCAAACCAAAACAAACAAACAAAAAAAAGCTGATAAGTTTTTTAAAAACGAAGTGTGAAACAGTATGTGCAGGCGGTCCTCACTTTCTGCAGTTGTTTGGTATCTTAAAAATTGCTAATGCAGGGGACCACCTCTTTCGGCTTTGGAACCACCCCCACCCCATCGTCTCTGTGAGGGGGAGCGTCTTCCTTCTGTCTTTTCCCTTTCTTCTTGCTTATTAAACTCTCCACTCCTTAAAACCACTCCACGTGAGTCCATGTCATTTTATCTAAACTTGCATGAGGACCAGGAACCCTGTTGTTCCTCCACTCATCAGAGTCGTATCATTTTGGTGCATGGACTGGGAAAGGAAATTCAATAATCAGATGGAGTCAAGGAAACTTATTTTAAACTATTTATGGCCTTTAATAATCAAGTAAGATATACTACTGTGAACAAAATTTGGAGCATGTTCATTTTTCTCTGCTTGGTTCCTCTAAAATTTGGAGACTATCTGTAAGTACTCTTAACTTATGGCAATATAGTTGTTCACATTAGTGCAGTAAGAATGCATTTTTCTTTGTCAACAGAACACAATTGGAAAAACTGGTTATTTTACCAAGGCTTTAACTGAAAGGGTGTGTTTCCCTTTAAGGAATCAAGCTTGACATTGCAGAGCCAATAAAAGCCCCTTGGGGAGACCTGGCCTCACACCTCATCTACACAGTCCCCACACAGGGTTCCTAACCTGTGGTCAGTGAAGAATGTCACTTTCTAATAGGTCTGGAAGCTCCGAGTTTAACTTGGGACCTCAAGAGGAGAGGATCACCCAACTCACAGGTATTAGAGGATACAAACCCATGGCTGGGCTCAGCTTGAAAAGTCTTATCTGAAATTCCTTGTGGAACATTGTTTCATCAAAGCCAATCCAAAAGTCCTATGTAGAAATAACCATTCTTGCTGCACTTCATACAAATAATCAGGCCAAGTATAAGACTAAATTTCATTCATAATTAGTTTTTACCAAAAACGAGGACTGGAGAGAAAAATTTTGCTCCAAAGCTTATCATACATTTGTCATTAAATCCTAGTCTTATTAATTGTTTTTAAGCTTTTTGCCTACATTTTAGACTAACCTAACCCTGCTTATTCCTGTGAATCAAGTGGTGATCTTCTGCAGCTTGGGAAAAAAAAAGGGGGGGGGATGGGTAACGTAAAAATGTGAATCAATATGCTAGTTCTGGGCAATTAGTTTGCAAATTGTGCCAGGTAATGAAAGTAAGGTGCCCATAACCCGGAGGTTTCTTTGGGAAAGTAAAACCAAGGAACTTTGTAGGCCCACAGAGGGGAATTCTATATGTTGGCAAGTAAAATTTTAGATGGAAATTACCTACCACATGACACTTGTGGGAACTGCTGTCCTTGCTCTACTATTTGCAATAGGGTTATCCATGGTAGCACCTTCTAACTGAAATATTGGACAGATTTTCCATTGCTGTTGTATTTTGCTTAATTAGTATCCTTATAGCAGGGATAATAGTTACTGGCAAAAAGGAAGCATGAAAGTTTTGCTATCACTGACCCTACTAGGACTTTTAATTGGATTTAGTAATGCAGTTTTTGTTTGTTTGTTTTGTTTTGTTTTGAGACAGAGTTTTGCTCTGTTGCCCAGGCTGGAGTGCAGTGGTGCGATCTCAGCTCACTGCAACCTCTGCCTCCCAGGTTGAAGTGATTCTCCTGCCTCAGCCTGCCAAGTAACTGGGATTACAGGTGCCCGTCACCATGCTGGCTAATTTTTGGTATTTTTAGTAGAGATGGGGTTTTGCCATGTTGGCCAGCCTGGTCTTGAACTCATGATGCTCCCGCCTCAGCCATCCAAAGTGCTGGGATTATAGGCGTGAGTCACCACGCCCGGCCAGTAATGCAGTTTTAAATGAAACATTCTGCTTTGGGATTAACACCTCTAGTAAAGTAGAGAAAAATCTACAGATACTTAAAAATCAAATCAAAATTATTGACAGGCTCAGGGAAAATGCGGGCTTCAGCCCCGAGTGGCTACAATCTCTCTTTAATTACTTCCAATCTTTTTTATGGAATTGGTTAGCCCCTTTATTAAGCACTCTCTTGCTTATATGTCTTGTATTGATATTTGGACTCTGTATACTCAATACTATAACTTGAATTGTTTATTCTCGCCTAGAAGCAATCAAACTCCAAATGGTGCTGTAAATTGAACCACACACGGACGCCATTCTTCCGAGGTCCCTTAGATCAACCCCAGGAGGAGCCCCAGTTGCTGTTCCCCATTCGACGCCCCTTTTCAGCAGGAAGTAGCCAGAAACAATGGTCACCCAAAACCCCCTAACAGCAGTTAGTTTCATATCGCCATAGAGAGCAACGTGGTTGGAGTTACTAAGAAATTATTCTGTAATCCCAGCACTTTGGGAGGCTGAGGCGGGCGGCTCACGAGGTCAGGAGATGGAGACCATCCTGGCTAACACGTGAAACCCCGTCTCTACTAAAAATACAAAAAATTAGCCGGGCATGGTGGCGGGCGCCTGTAGTCCCAGCTAGTCGGGAGGCTGAGGCAGGAGAATGGCGTGAACCCGGGAGGCGGAGCTTGCAGTGAGCCGAGAACGCACCACTGCACTCCAGCCTGGACGACAGAGCAACATTCCGTCTCAAAAAAAAAAAAAAAGAAAGAAACAAATTATTTTATGCAGATAGACAGGAAAAGGGGTCCTTGGGAACTTTTCATTTTTTAAAGCATCTCCGGGAAAGTTTCTTTTAAAGCCCCGGCTCTTAGAGCCAGACTGGCAACCTTTGATATGCAAATACCGGCCATTAGAAGCTGGGTCCATTCAACATGGCGATTCCCACAGCCTTCTTGCCCTTGCCCCACAAGTTCCTGGCCACATGGCTGCCCCCACATATCTCCACGTGTGTAGAACATCCATGGCGCCCTACATTTGCATATTAAAAGACTAGGGTAGGAGGGCCAGATTTTTCTCGGGCTCCGTGAATGACATGCCTGGTCAATCCAATCCCCTGAGCTCTATGCAAATCAGACATCACCTCCTCCAGCCTCTGCATATATTCCTGGCTGGCCTTGGTAGGTGGGGACCTCCTCTTTCGGCTTTGGAGTCCCGTTCCCTCTGTCTCTGTATGGGGAAGCTCCTTCCTTCTGTCTTCTCCCTTCCTTCTTGCCTATTAAACTCTCCGCTCCTTAAAACCACACACACACACAAAATTGCTAATGCAAGATGAAACTATGTAAAGTGATGTTAATAACCAATGGGAAAAAATGTGATTGTACTATAACCTTTAACATTTTTTGTCAAAGCATTAAAAACTCTTATTATTGGTTGTAAATTTGTAGGGAAATAAAAAAATTTAAGAAAATACAAACTAATATTTAATACAGTGTAATTTCACACATTAGAACCATGGAGAATGATTTCCTTGTAAAAAATATATCAAGATGAGTTTGGCCTCTTTTCATCCTATAACATATAATATGGAATAAGCAGGTGGGGCACGGTGGCTCATGCCTGTAATTCCAGCGTTTTGGGAGGCCGAGGTGGGCAGATCACCTGAGGTTGGGAGTTCAAGACCAGCCTGACCAACATGGAGAAACCCTGTCTCTACCAAAAACACAAAATTAGCCGGGCGTGGTGGCACATGCCTGTAATCCTAGCTGCTCCGGAGGCTGAGGCAGGAGAATTGCCGGAACCCGGGAGGCAGAGGTTGTGGTGAGCCGAGATCATGCCACTGAACTCCAGCCTGGGCAACAAGAGTGAAACTCCATCTCTAAATAAATAAATAAAAAGGAATAGCACCTTTTCTTCATCTTGACAGATTGCCATATTCCTTTCTAATTCTGGATCAACTTCCAACATTTATTATTGGAGGTTTCAATGTTGTGAACTATCTGAGAGTTCCTTTAATGAGAAGTTTTTGCTGGCATTACTTTCTCTGGGACATCTTCTTCCTTTTCATCACAACTACTTTTCTCGTTCATGTCAATAAATTCACCTTCACTAAGCTCTTTTGGCGGCCCTTCTAGAGATTCTTGAAAGTAGCAGTATGAACATTCCCATGGTCGGGTAGTTCTTCTATAACTCCATTTATGTTCAATTCAAATTTCACTGAAAACATTATCACTTTTGTTTCTTTGCTGCACTTTTATCTTTGCTGGCCAATTCTTAATACAGTTTTCTAAAATGTTATGTGGGTTTATCATAGTGACTAATCACTGACATACTTTGAAAGAAGTCATGTGATTGGTCACATTATTTTGCTCATCTGTTATTTTCAAAGTGATCTGTGGACTGAAGGGCTAGCAGCCAAGTTTATCCTTTTTTTTTTTTTTTTTTTTTTTTTTTTTGAGACAGAGTTTCGCTCTGTTGCCCAGGCTGGAGTGCAGTGGCATGATCTCGGCTCACTGCAAGCTCAGCCTCCCAGGTTCATGCCATTCTCCTGCCTCAGCCTTCCCAGTAGCTGGGACTACAGGCACCCGCCACCATGCTCCGCTAATTTTTTGTGTTTTTAGTAGAGAGGGGGTTTCACCGTGTTAGCCAGGATGGTCTCGATCTCCTGACCTCTGCTTCCCAAAGTGCTGGGATTACAGGTGTGAGCCACCACGCCCGGAAAGTTTATCCTTTATGGAACTACTCAAAGTTAATATACCACGGTAACTAAAATTTGAATTATTTTTAGAAGACTCATGTTATTTAAGCTGTAGTAACCAATATTTTTGTAGTGAAACTGTTCAAAGCCAGGACTACCTACATAGTGTGTCACCTTTTGTGTAAGAAAGAAGAGGACATAAGAACATGTAAATATGTATAGGTTTCGTTTTTGTGTTTTGCAAAAAGAAACACAGGGAGGATAAACCACAGACTAATGAAATTGATTATCTACAGAGTATGGTGTGAATGAGGCAGAAGGTGTAGGGGAGGAGTGACAATTTTCTGAGTATACTTTTTAAAAAAAATAGTTTTGACTTTATGTTAATGTTTTACATATTCAAAAAAGAATATAGGTGTGGTGGCTTATGCCTGTAATACCAGCACTTGGAGGCTAAGGCAGGAGGATCACTTGAGCCCAGGAGTTCAGGGCTACCCTGGGGCAACATAGTGAGACCCCATTTCTAAAAAAAAAAAAAAAAAAAATTAGCCAGGCATGGTGGTGTGCACTTGCAGCCCCAGCTATTTGGGAGGCTGAGGTGGGAGGATCGCTTAAGTGCAGGAGATTGAGGCTGCAGTGAGCTGTGATTGTACCACTGCACACCAGCCTGGGTGACATAGCAAGACCCTATCTCAAAAACAAAACAAAACAAAGCAAAAAAGCAAGAGAAAATATACTAATCAACTGGAGTAGAGCAAAACTCTAAAACTGCACATAATAGAAACAAACTTTATTTTAATGAATCATGTATTTTAATGAATCACCTTCAATCATGTTGAAGGTGACACTTCAACACAGTACTTTGACAATATACCCTCAGTTTAAAGACAACCAACTGCAAGCAAATCTTCAACAGCTCTTTCTTACTGTATAATGCCAACTAATAAAAGTAGAACAAAGTATTACAAATGGAGTTAGAAAATCACCTCCCCAGAGTGTGGGCTGGACCAAGTGATTTTGTTTCTAATGAACAAACTACAGCAAAAACGATGGTATGTCACTTTCTCGGTCTTTCCCTCCCTCCCTCCCTCCCCTCCTTCCTCATTCCTTCCTTTCTTTCTTAACAGGGTTTCATTCTGTGGCCTAGGCTGGAGGGCAGTGGTGTGATCTCAGCTCACTGTAACCTCCACCTCCTGGGTTCAAGCAATTCTCTGGCCTCAGCCTCCTGAGTAGTTGGGACTATAGGCATGCACCACCAGACCAGTTAATTTTTGTATTTGTAGTAGAGGCAGGGTTTTGTCATGTTACCCAGGCTGGTCTTGAACTCCTGGGTTCAAGAAATCCACCTGCCTTGGTCTCTCAAATTGCTGGAATTGCAGGTTTGAGCCACCATGCCTAGCCTGGTATGTCACTTTCGAAATTAGGTTAATAAAAAGATTGTGGCTTTCACCACCTTTGCCCTCTCTGGCACTCTCCTTTACTTGCTCTAACAGAAGCTGGTTGCCCTATGGAGGTCCACATGGCAAGGAACTGAGGTAGACCTCAAGCTAACAAGCAGCAAGAAACTGGAACCCTTATTCTAACAATCCACAGGGAACTTAATTTTGCCATTAACTATGTGAGAGAGATTAGAAGCAGATCCATCCTCTGTTGACCCTTAAGATAAGACAATAGCCTTAGGTGACACTTTAATTGCTGCCTTGTAAGACTTTGAGGAAAAGGCACCCAGCAAAGCTATACCCAGTCCTGATCCACAAAATTTATGAGATAATAAATGCTTCTTTTAAGCCACTGAGTTTTGGTATAATTTGTTACACAGCAATGGCTAAATAATATACTACCAAAAAGAATGTCTAGTTTAAATACAATCATGAGGCTGGGCGCGGTGGCTCATGACTGTAATCCCAACACTTTGGGAGGTTGAGGTGGGTGGATCACAAGGTCAGGAGTTCGAGACCAGCCTGGCCAATATGGTGAAACCTCATCTCTACTAAAAAAAAAATACAAAAAGAGGGCACATCCAAGATGGCCAAATAGGAACAGCTCCAGCCTCCAGCTCCCAGTGTGAGTGACATAGAAGACGGGTGATTTCTGCATTTTCAACTGAGGTACCAGGTTCATCTCACTGGGGAGTGCCGGACAATCAGTTCTGGTCAGCTGGTGCAGCCCGACCAGAGAGAGCTGAAGCAGGGCGAGGTATCACCTCACCTGGGAAGTGCAAGGGGGAAGGGAATCCCTTTTCCTAGCCAAGGGAAACTGAGACACACAACACCTGGAAAATCAGGTAACTCCCACCCTAATACTGCGCTTTACCAAGGGTCTTAGCAAACGGCACACCAGGAGATTATATCCCACACCTGGCCCAGAGGGTCCCACACCCATGGAGCCTCCCTCATTGCTAGCACAGCAGTTGGAGATCTAACCACAAGGTGGCAGCAAGGCTGGGGGAGGGGTGCCCGCCATTGCTGAGGCTTAGGTAGGTAAACAAAGCAGCAGGGAAGCTAGAACTGGGTGGAGCCCACCGCAGCTCAAGGAGGCCTGCCTGCCTCTGTAGACTCCTCCTCTGGGGACAGGGCATAGCTAAACAAAAAGCAGCAGAAACCTTGGCAGAGGTAAATGCCCCTGTCTGATAGCTTTGAAGAGAGCGGTGGATTCCCAGCACAGAGGTTGAGATCTGAGAATGGACAGACTGCCTTCTCAAGTGGGTCCCTGACCCCTGAGTAGCCTAACTGGGAGACATCCCCCACTAGGTGCAGACCTACACCTCACACCTCACATGGCAGGGTACACCCCTGAGATGAAGCTTCCAGAGCAAGAATCAGTCAGCAACATTCACTGTTCAGCAATATTCTATCTTCTGCAGCCTCCGATGCTAATACCCAGGCAAACAGGGTCTGGAGTGGACCTCAAGCAAATTCCAACAGACCTACAGCTGAGGGTCCTGACTGTTAGAAGGAAAACTAACAAACAGAAAGGACACCCACACAAAACCCCATCAGTACATCACCATCATCAAAGATCAAAGGCAGATAAAACCACAAAGATGGGGAAAAAGCAGTGCAGAAAAGCTGGAAATTCAAAAAATCAGAGAGCATCTCCCCTTCCAGAGGAATGCAGCTCATTGCCAGCAATGGAACAAAGCTGGATAGAGAATGACTTTGACAAGTTGAGAGAAGAAGGCTTCAGTCGATCAAACTTCTTAGTGCTAAAGGAGTAACTACGCAACCAATGCAAAGAAACTAAAAATCTTGAAAAAAGAATGGATGAATGGATAACTAGAATAATCAATGCAGAGAAGACCTTAAAAGAGATGATAGAGATGAAAACCATAACATGAGAACTACGTGACAAATGCACAAGCTTCAGTAACCGACTAGATCAACTGGAAGAAAGAGTATCAGCGATTGAAGATCAAATGAATGAAATGAAGTGAGAAGAGAAGCGTGGAGAAAAAAGAGTAAAAAGAAATGAACAAAGCCTCCAAGAAGTATGGGATTATGTGAAAAGACCAAATCTACGTCTGATTGGTGTGCCTGAAAGTGATGGGGAAAATGGAACCAAGTTGGAAAACACTCTGCAGGACATCATCCAGGAGAACTTCCCCAACCTAGTAAGGCAGGCCCACATTCAAATTCAGGAAATACAGAGAACACCACAACGATACTCCTTGAGAAGAGCAACTCCAAGACACATACATAATTGTCAGATTCACCAAAGTTGAAATGAAGGAAAAAATGTTAAGGGCAGCCAGAGAGAAATGTTGGGTTACACACAAAGGGAAGCCCATCAGACTAATAGCAGATCTCTCGGCTGAAACTCTCCAAGCCAGAAGAGAGTGGGGGCCAATATTCAACATTCTTAAAGAAAAGAATTTTCAACCCAGAATTTCATATCCAGCCAAACTAAGTTTCATAAGTGAAGGAGAAATAAAATCCTTTACAGACAAGCGAATGCTTAGAGATTTTGTCACCACCAGGCCCGCCCTACAAGAGATCCTGAAGGAAGCACTAAACATGGAAAGGAACAACAGGTACCAACCACTGCAAAAACATGTCAAAATGTAAAGTCCATCGATGCTAGGAAGAAACTACATCAACTAGCAAGCAAAATAACCAGCTAATATCACAATGACAGGATCAAGTTCACACATAACAACATTAACCTTAAATGTAAATGGACTAAATGGTCCAATTAAAAGACACAGACTGGCAAATTGGATAAAGAGTCAAGACCCATCAGTTTGCTGTATTCAGGAGACCCATCTCACATGCAGAGACACACGTAGGCTCAAAATAAAGTGATGGAGGAAGATCTACCAAGCAAATGGAAAACAAAAAAAAGCAGGGGTTGCAATCCTAGTCTCTTATAAAACAGACTTTAAACCATCAAAGATCAAAAGAGACAAAAAAGGCCATTACATAATGGTAAAGGGATCAATTCATTAGGAAGAGCTAACTATCCTAAATATATATGCATAAAATACAGGAGCACCCAGATTCATAAAGCAAGTCCTTTAGAGACTTACAAAGAGACTTAGACTCCCACAGAATAATAATGGGAGACTTTAACACCCCACTGTCAACATTAGACAGATTGAGACAGAAAGTTAGCAAGGATATCCAGGAATTGAACTCAGCTCTGCACCAAACGGACCTAATAGACATCTACAGAACTCTCCACCCCAAATCAGCAGAATACACATTCTTCTCAGCACCACATCACACTTATTCCAAAATTGACCACATAGTTGGAAGTAAAGCACTCCTTAGCAAATATAAAAGAACAGAAATTATAACAAACTGTCTCTCAGACCACAGTGCAATTAAACTAGAACTCAGGACTAAGAAACTCAATCAAAACCGCTCAATTACATAGAAACTGAACAACCTGCTTCTGAATTACTACTGAGTACATAACGAAATGAAGGCAGAAATAAAGATGTTCTTTGAAACCAATGAGAACAAAGATACAACATACCAGAATCTCTGGGACACATTTAAAGCAGTGTGTAGAGGGAAATTTATAGCACTAAATGCCCACAAGAGAAAGCAGGAAAGATCTAAAACTGACATCCTAACATCACAATTAAAAGAACCAGAGAAGCAAGAGCAAACACATTCAAAAGCTAGCAGAAGACAAGAAAAAACTAAGATCAGAGCAGAACTGAAGGAGCTAGAGACACAAAAAACCCTCCAAAAAATCAATGAATCCAGGAGCTGGTTTTTGAAAAGATCAACAAAATTGATAGACTGCTAGCAAGACTAATAAAGAAGAAAGGAGAGAAGAATCAAATAGACACAATAAAAAATGATAAAGGGGATATCACCACCGACCCCACAGAAATACAAACTACCATCAGAGAATACTATAAACACCTCTACACAGATAAACTAGAAAACCTAGAAATGGAGAATTTCCTGGACACTTACACTCTCCCAAGTCTAAACCAGGAAGAAGTTGAATTCCTGAATAGACTAATAGCAGGCTCTGAAATTGAGGCAATAATTAATAGCCTACCAACCAAAAAAAAAAATTCCAGGACCAGATGGATTCACAGCCGAATTCTACCAGAGGTACAAGGAGGAATTGGTACCATTCCTTCTGAAACTATTCCAATCAATAGAAAAAGAGGGAATCCTCCCTAACTCATTTTATGAGGCCAACATCATCCTGATACCAAAGCCTGACAGAGATACAACAAAAAAAGAGAATTTTAGACCAATATCCCTGATGAACATCGATGCAAAAATCCTCAATAAAATACTGGCAAACTGAATCCAGCAGCACGTCAAAAAGCTTATCCACCATGATCAAGTGGGCTTCATCCCTGGGATGCAAGGCTGGTTCAACATTCGCAAATCAATAAACGTAATTCAGCATATAAACGGAACCAAAGACAAAACCCACATGATTATCTCAATAGATGCAGAAAAGACCTTTGACAAAATTCAACACCCCTTCATGCTAAAAATGCTCAATAAATTCAGTATTGATGGAACGTACCTCAAAATAATAAGAGCTATTTATGACAAACCCACAGCTAATATCATACTGAATGGGCAAAAACTGGAAGCATTCCCTTTGAAAACTGGCACAAGACAGGGATGCCCTCTCTCACCACTCCTATTCAACATAGTGTTGGAAGTTCTGGCTAGAGCAATCAGGCAAGAGAAAAAAATCAAGGGTATTCAGTTAGGAAAAGAAGAAGTCAAATTGTCCCTGTTTGCAGATGACATGACTGTATATTTAGAAAACCCTATTGTCTCAGCCCAAAATCTCCTTAAGTTGATAAGCAACTTCAGCAAAGTCTCAGGATACAAAATCAATGTGCAAAAATCACAAGCATTCTTATACACCAGTAACAGACAAACAGAGAGCCAAATCATGAATGAACTCCCACTCACAATAGCTTCAAAGAGAATAAAATACCTAGGAATCCAACTTACAAGGGATGTCAAGGACCTCTTCAAGGAGAACTACAAACCACTGCTCAGTGAAATCAAAGAGGACACAAACAAATGGAAGAACATACCATGCTCATGGATAGGAAGAATATTGTGAAAATGGCCATACTGCCCAAGGTAATTTATAGATTCAATGCCATCCCCATTAAGCTACCAATGACTTCCTTCACAGAATTGGAAAAAACTGCTTTAAAGTTCACACGGAACCAAAAAAGACCCCACATTGCCAAGACAATCCTAAGCCAAAAGAACAAAACTGGAGGCATCATGCTACCTGACTTCAAACTATACTACAAGGCTACACTAACCAAAACAGCATGGTACTGGTACCAAAACAGAAATATAGACCAATGGAACAGAACAGAGCCCTCAGAAATAATACCACACATCTACAGCCATCTGATCTTTCACAAACCTGACAAAAACAAGAAATGGGGAAACGATTCCCTATTTAATAAATGGCACTGGGAAAATTGGCTAACCATAAGTAGAAAGCTGAAACTGGAACTTTTCCTTACTCCTTATATGAAAATTAATTCAAGATGGATTAGAGACTGAAATATTAGACCTAAAACCATAAAAACCCTAGAAGAAAACCTAGGTAATACCATTCAGGACATAGGCATGGGCAAGGACTTCACATCTAAAACACCAAAAGCAACAGCAACAAAAGCCAAAATTGACAAATGGAATCTAAACTAAAGAGCTTCTGCACAGCAAAAGAAACTACCATCAGAGTGAACAGGCAACCTACAGAATGGGAGAAAATTTTTGCAATCTACTCATCTGACAAAGGGCTAATATCCAGAACCTATGAAGAATTCAATCAAATTTACAAGAAAAAAACAAACAACCCCATCAAAAAGTGGGCAAAGGATATGAACAGCCACTTCTCAAAAGAAGACATTCATACAGCCAACAGACACATGAAAAAATGCTCATCATCACTCGCCATCAGAGAAATGCAAATCAAAACCACAACGAGATACCATCTCACACCAGTTAGAATGGCAATCATTAAAAAATCAGGAAACAACAGGTGCTGGAGAGGACATGGAGAAATAGGAACACTTTTACACTGTTGGTGGGACTGTAAACTAGTTCAACCATTGTGGAAAACAGTGTGGCGATTCCTCAAAGATCTAGAACTAGAAATACCATTCAACCCAGCCATCCCATTACTGAGAATATACCCAAAGAATTATAAGTCATGATGCTATAAAGACACATGCACACGTATGTTTATTGCAGCACTATTCACAATAGCAAAGACTTGGAATCAACCCAAATGTCCATCAGTGACAGACTGGATTAAGAAAATGTGGCACATACACACCATGGAATACTATGCAGCCATAAAAAAGGATGAGTTCGTGTCCTTTGTAGGGACATGGATGCAGATGGAAACCATCATTCTCAGCAAACTATCGCAAGAACAGAAAACCAAATACCGCATGTTCTCACTCATAGGTGGGAATTGAACAATGAGATCACTTGGACACAGGAAGGGGAGCATCACACACCAGGTCCTATTGTGGGGAGGGGGTAGGGGAGAAGGATAGCATTAGGAGATATACCTAATGTAAATGATGAGTTAATGGGTGTAGCACACCAACATGGCACATGTATAGATATGTAACAAACCTGCATGTTGTGCACATGTACCCTAGAACTTAAAGTATAATAAAAAAAAATACAAAAAATTAGCCGGGCATGGTGGCACATGCCTGTAATCCCAGCTACTTGGGAGGCTGAGGTAGGAGAATTGCTTGAATCCGGGAGCCAGAGGTTGCAGTGAGCTGAGATCACGCCACTGCACACCAGCCTGGGTGACAGAGTGAGACTCAGTCTCAAAATAATAATGATGATGATGATAATAATAATAATAATAAATACATACAGTCATGAGGTCCGGGCATGGTGGCTCATGCCTGTAATCCCGGCACTTTGGGAGGCTAAGGTGGGTGGATCACCTAAGGTTAGGAGTTCGAGACCAGTCTGGGCAACATGGCAAAACCCCCCATCTCTACTAAAAGTACAAAAATTAGCCAGGCATGGTGGCAGGCATCTGTAATCCTAGCTACACAGGAGGCTGAGGCAGGAGAATTGCTTGAACCCAGGAGGCAGAAGTTGCAGTGAGCCGAGATTGCGCCACTGCATTCTACCCTGGGTGACAAGAATGAGACTCCATCTCAAAACAAACAAACAAACAAACAAACAAACAAACAAACTATATATAAAATCATGAGGAAACATACAACAAATATAAATTAAAGCCATTATACAAAATAAATGGCTTCTAGTGTTTACAAATGTTAGTTTCATATAAACAAACAAGGCTGAAGAACTGTTTCAGATTAAAGTAGACTAAAGAGACATGGCAACTAGGCCAGGCATGGTGGCCTGTAATCCCAGCACTTAGCTGAGGTGGGCAGATCACTTGAGGTCATGAGTTCAAGACTAGCCTGGTCAACATAGTGAAACCTTGTCTCAACTAAAAATACAAAAATTAGCTGGGTGTGGTGGGGGTGTGGTGGCACATGCCTGTAGTCCCAGCTACTCAGGAAGCTAAGGCAGGAGAATCATTTGAACCTGGGAGGCAGAGGTTGCAGTGAGCCAAGATCACACCACTGCACTCCACCCTGGGCAAAAGAGTGAGACCCTGTCTCAAAAAAAAAAAAAAAAAAAAAAAAAAAAAAAAAAAAAGAGACATGGCAACTAAATGCAATGTGTGATAGTTTGGACTAAAAAAAAATTACTATAAGGTATAGTAAAATATACTATAAGGTATGGTGAAATTTAAATATGGACTATAGGCTAAGTAATTATATTGTATTGATGTTAAATTTTCTGATTTTTATTATTGAAATTTAATTATATAAAAGAATGTCCTTGTTTTTTTTTTTTTTTTTTTTGAGACGGAGTCTCGCTCTGTCGCCCAGGCTGGAGTGCAGTGGCCGGATCTCAGCTCACGGCAAGCTCCGCCTCCCAGGTTTACGCCATTCTCCTGCCTCAGCCTCCCGAGTAGCTGGGACTACAGGCGCCAGCCACCTCGCCCGGCTAGCTTTTTTTGTATTTTTTAGTAGAGACGGGGTTGCACCGTGTTAGCCAGGATGGTCTCCAACTCCTGACCTCGTGATCCGCCCGTCTCGGCCTCCCAAAGTGCTGGGATTACAGGCTTCAGCCACCGCGCCCGGCCAAGAATGTCCTTGTTAGGAAATACATAATGAGGTGTTTAGGAATAAAGAAACGTGATTTCTACAACTTACTCTCAAATGTCATACAAATAATCAGGTCATAAAAAATCATATCATATAAAAATAATGTGTGTGTATACATACATACAAACATATATACATACACACTTGGGTGTATGTATAGATACATCTTTTTAAAAAACTTTTTTACATTTTTTATTTTTATTTTTTTGAGACAGAGTCTTGCTCTGTTGCCGAGGCTGGAGTGCAGTGGTGCAGTCTTGCTCACTGCAACCTCTGCCTCTCAGGTTCAAGCATTTCTCATGCCTTACCCTTAGGTATGGGGTACCAGGCCTGGCTATTTTTTGTATTTTTAGAAGAGATGGGGTTTTATCATGTTGGCCAAGCTGCTCTTGAACTCCTGGCCTCAAGTAATCCCACCTGACTCAGCCTCCCAAAGTGCTGGGATTACAGGAGTGAGCCACTGGCCTATAGATACATTTATATAATACACCTATATATACACACACACACACACACAGAGTGATAAAGGAAATTCAGCAAAATATAAAATGTTAACAATAGGTGCATCCGGGGGAAGGAGATACAGTTCTTTGTACAATTCTTGCATATCCTCTGAAAAGTTGAAATCATTTCAAAACAGAAAGTTAAAATTAACACTTATTGTGAAAATACCTATGAAAATTACACCTATTGGCCGGGCGCGGTGGCTCAAGCCTGTAATCCCAGCACTTTGGGAGGCCGAGACGGGTGGATCACGAGGTCAGGAGATCAAGACCATCCTGGCTAACACGGTGAAACCCCGTCTCTACTAAAAAATACAAAAAACTAGCCGGGCGAGGTGGCGGGCGCCTGTAGTCCCAGCTACTCGGGAGGCTGAGGCAGGAGAATGGCGTAAACCCGGGAGGCGGAGCTTGCAGTGAGCTGAGATCGGGCCACTGCACTCCAGCCCGGGCGACAGAGCGAGACTCCGTCTCAAAAAAAAAAAAAAAAAAAAAAAAAAAAAAAAAAAAGAAAGAAAATTACACCTATTTACTCTTTGACCCAGCAATTTCAATTCCATTTCTGGGAATTCATCCCAAAGATATACTGCATATGTAAAAACTGATGTAGGAACAGGGCTATTCAATAGCGCTCATTTATAAGAGACTGGTTAATAATCCAAAGGAATACTAAGCAGCTGTTAAAAAAATAGCTTTCTATATATTAATATGAATTTTTTTTTTAGACGGATTCTCGCTCTGGAGTGCAGTGGCGCCATCTCCACTCACTGCAAGCTCCGCCTCCTGGGTTCACGCCATTCTCCTGCCTCCTGGGGTCACGCCATACTCCTCCCGAGTAGCTGGGACTACAGGTGCCCGCCACCACACCCGGCTAATTTTTTTTGTATTTTTAGTAGAGATGGGGTTTCACCATGTTAGCCAGGATGGTCTCGATCTTCTGACCTCGTGATCTGCCCACCCCGGCCTCCCAAAGCGCTGCGATAATAAGTGTGAGCCACTGGGCTCGGTCAATATGTTAATATTTTTAAAGGATATAATGTGAAGAAGGGAAGATATAGAGTGGTGTATAGTATTTTATCTTTTTGTAAAAAAAAAAGTGAGGAAATAAAAATATATGTACATATTTGCATAAAGAAATGTTGACAGGATACTTATAAAGTTATAAAATGTTTACCTGCAGGGGAGAGGAGGAAGCAAGGGTAGAATAGGAGTAGGATAGAGATGGAAGTCAGACTTCTCGATATGTACATAGTATATTGTTTTGATTTTTTAAACCATGTAAATGTATTTCCTATTCAAAAATAAAATAAAGGAAACTACTAAGATTGAGGTAAATGGCAGACTTATAAAGATTCAAAGAAAAGGTTCCTTGAGATATTAAGTGGAAAGAGCAAGTTGCACAATAATATATATATTGTAAAATGATCTCCGTTGTGCAAAGAAAACCCCACACATACATTCACATACACGTAGAAAATGCTTGTAAGTGTATATAACCAGGTATTAATAGTAGTGATCTTTCAGGGGTAAGTCTGAGGCATAGTGAGGGTGGGGGAGGCTAATTTTCTTTTCTTTTAATTTTTTTTTTTTTCTTTTGAGATGGCATTTCATTCGTGTCGCCCAGGCTGGAGAGCAATGGTGTGATCTCAGCTCACTGTAACCTCCACCTCCTGGGTTCAAGTGATTCTCATGCCTCAGCCTCCCCAGTAGCTGGAATTATAGGTGCTCGCCACCATGCCTGGCTAATTTTTGTATTTTTAGTGGAGACAGAGTTTCACCATGTTGACCAGGTTGGTCTTGAACTCCTGACTTCAGATGATTCATCCGCCTCGGCCTCCCAAAACACTGGGATTACAGGTGTGACCCACCACGCCCAGCCAATTTTATTTTCTTAAACTTATTTTCAATTAAAATATAATTTATATACAGTCACATGCAAGACTCTTAAGTTCAATGAGTTTTGGAAAATGTGTACATCCTTATAACCCATCCCTCTATCAAGATATGGAACAGTTCTAACTTCCTGGGGGGAAAAAATTCTACCATCATTAATACTGTTGGTTTCAACTTTAAAATGCTGAGGACTCTATAGGATGTTTAAGGTATGTGTGCACATAGAATCCTTCAAGTGTACTCATAACATTAAAATCCAACAACTTTGTTATGATTGTTATGCATCTTTTATCCTAAACATTCCTTCTATGCAGTTTTACAGATGGTGAAGAAAAACTGAGGTTAAAAATTTCTGCAGGCGTGGTGGCTCATGCCTGTAATCCCAGCACTTTGGGAGGCCGAGGTGGGCAGATCACCAGAGGTCAGGAGTTTGAGACCAGCGTGACCAATATGATGAAACCCGTCTCTACTAAAAATACAAAAATTAGCCAGGCATGGTGGCACGCGCCTGTAATCCCAGCTACTCGGGAGGCTGAGACAGAAGAATCGCTTGAACCCGGAGGCGGAGGTTGCAGTCAGCCGAGATCAAGCCATTGCACTCCAGCCTGGGCGACAAGAGCAAAACCCCGCCTAAACAAACACAACACAACACAACACAACAAAACAAATCCATGGAGCACATAAAATCGTGTGAAAGAAAATTAAATAACAAAAATTAAGACAGCCTGACACATTTTAATCCAAATAGAATTCCAGACACAGAAAACAAAAACAAAAACAAACAAACAAAAAAAACTGAACACTAAGACTAGTCTGAAGAGTGGAGTATGAATTAGACAGGAAATTTCCCTGGGTGTTGGATGTTTCTTACAGTGAAAAAGAGATCAGGAAGAGTAAAACCAAAAGTAGCTCAGCCATGAACCCCAAAACATACCAGTGTAGAGCTATCAGGAAGGTTATTATGCTCAGCCTTATAAGGATCTACTCATCTGACTAGATGATCACAACAGAGGAACTCAGCGTAAAAGAATGGTAACCAGCCGGGTGCGGTGGTTCATGCCTGTAATCCCAGCACTTTGGGAGGCCTAGGCAGGCAGATCACAAGTCAGGAGTTCGAGACCAGCCTGGCCAATATGGTGAAACGCTGTCGTTACTGAAAACACAAAAATTAGCCAGGCGTGGTGGCGCACGCCTGTAGTCCCAGCTACTCAGGAGGCTGAGGCAGAAGAATGGCTTGAACCTGGGAGGCAGAGATTGCAGTGAGCCGAAATAGCACCACTGCACTACAGCCTGGGTGACACAGTGAAACTCCATCTCAAAAAAATAAAATAAAATAAAATAAAATAATAAAATAAAATAAAATAATGATGACCATATGTCTAACCGCACACTGAATATCTGCACTGTTTCTCAGATCCTTCAAATGAACATGCCTGGAACTCAACTCTTGATTTCTCTTAAATCCACCATTCTGTAGTCTTCCATTCTCACCAAATGGTAGCTTTGTCCATCCAGTTCCTTAATGTGGAAACCCAGAAATCACTCTTAATCCCTGCTCCCCATTTATCCATTGTATTTATTCAGTTAATAATATTTAACTGAAGATCTACCACTTGCCAGGCAAGACAACAATCTTTTCAGACACCCAGGAATATAATAATAAACAAAACACCCCCTGCCTTCATGAAATTTATATTCCACCTATTCCATTATTAAGTCTTATTGAACCCATTTCCTAAATATATCTACAATTTACCCATTTATTTCTACATCCACTGCCTCCCCTTTAATCCGAGTCATCTTTTCTTCCATTTCTTACCAGGAATATTGCCATAGTCTCTTATCTTGTCTTCCTATTTCTATTTATAACCCTCATAAATCATTTCTCCATATAGCAGCCAGAGTAAGCTTAATAATTCAAATATCTTGTCACTGCTTTGTTTAAAACGTTTTAATAGCTCCTAAGTACACGGGTATTTAGAACAAAATCCAGAATTTTAAGTGTGATTTACAAGGCTCTCCCTGCCTTATTAGTCTCATCTATTTATTTTCTATTTCTAGCCTCCCTAGCTCTTTTCAATTGCTTGAGTCACACCTTTTATTTTATTTTTTTAAAAGATCTTTATACATGCTATTTCCTCTGCCTGACAATTTCTTTTTTACTCTCCTTGTTACCTAGATAACTTCTACTTATCCTACTCATCTATTCATCTCTCTAAATATCACTTTCTGAAAAAAAGAAAGCCTTCCTTGACCTTCAGATTAGTCCAAGCTTCCCTACTATAAGCTTTCTCTTAGTGCTTTTGTATTTCTCCTTATTGGCTTTTATCAGACCTGTAAAATACCATGTATTAGAATGGGGCCCATTAATTCAGGAATCATATATGCCTTGTTCATTGCTGCATCCTTAGTCCATAGGTCAGTGCCTTGCATATAGCAGAAAGTTAATAAATATTTGTTATGTAAATGAAAGAATGAACCACCCAGGACCAGACTTGGGCAGACACCAATGTTTACTGTTTCTGGATGGGTTCTCTCAACCTACAAACTGAAGAGAATGGAAGCCTGAACTTATGCAGAGTGGTTTCAACTTATAGTCTCACACAACATAGTGTAAGAATAGAGCAGAATAGAGCACCTCACACCTCTTCATTTTTAAAAGCATATAGAATACATAAAGACAATAGTTTTTAGTTTTTCTGTAAACTAGAAATGAACAATTAGAAAATGCAATTTTAAAAATACTATTTACAATAACATTCAAAAACATCAAATATGTAGGGACAATTTAATGAAAGATATACATGACCTCTCTACACTGAAAACTATACAACATAGCTGAGAGAAATTAAAGAAGACCAAATTAAATGGAAATATATACCATGTTCATGGATTGGAAGTGTCAATATTGTTAAGATGAGCCTCCTCCCTCCTTTCCTCTTTCCCCGATAAAGCTATAGATTCAATGCCATCCCATTCAAAAATCCCTACAGGTTTTGTCCTGTAGTAAGACTTTGTAGCAAGACTTACTATAAAGCTACAGTAATTGAGACAGTGTGCTATTAGTAAAAGAATAGACAAATGAAACATGATCAAGAATATAGAAATAGAACTACATATATCAGGGAAATGACTTTCAACAAAGGCACCAAGCCAATTCAACAGAAAGAGGAAAATCTTTTTAATAAATGGTATTGAAAAAATGGGAAATAAAGAATTTCAACCCCTACCTCAATGAATTGGTGCCTCATGCCACATGCAAAAATCAATTTTAAATAAGGTAAGTAGAAAGGAAGAGTCAAAAGTGTCAAATAAGTGACTTTTGCTCACCAGACACAGTCACTGTCTCACCTACTATACTGCTAGAGCAAAGTATTACACAATATAAATCCAGTATGCACAAGTGACACATATCTGTTGAGATGCTTCACTTTTCTTGGTTTCCAATCCTTAGCAGACTTTTCAGGTGAGCATCAGAATCTAGACTGAAGATGCCAAATTATTTGATTCACTGAATTCCTTTTAGAGGCCAATACCCAGGTAGCATTTAAAATAAAATTAACATAGCTTAGATGGACCACAGAACCCATAGCAATCCTGCTATGAATAGTCGGACACACTTTTATGCATTTTCCTACTAATATTCCTTTTCTCTTGACTTACCAGTAATTTTTTCACTGTTTTCAGACTTTCCATATTACCCATTTTACCTAATCATGTTTTCCAAAGATAATTGTTTCCTTTTCACTTTTTTTGTCTTTTTGGTAATATTTTATATTGTAAGATTCCAATTCACTGACAGGGAAATATATGAGGAATTTTATATGCAAATGTTATTCTATAATTTTTGAAGTGTTTGTAAACTACTAGTTCAGTAAAATGCTATGCTAACATTATCTGGATCAATTTGTACAATCACCTGATTATAAGAACCTTCCATATACAACATTCTATTTTAGCTCAAATCCATTTAAAGCATTTGAATTGGAACAATTTCCCAGACTTTAAATAAGTCATAAGGAGAGAAGCTCTTTGTTTGTTTGGGGACAGGTTCTAATTCTGTCACCCAGACTGGAGTATGGGGCGCAATCACAGCTCACTGCAGCCTCAACCTCCCCAGACTCAGGTGATCCTCACACCTCAGCCTCCCAAGTAGCTGAGACCACAGGCATGGACCACTACACCTTGTTAATTTTTGTATTTTTTTGTAGAGATGGGTTTTTCCATGCTGTCCAGGCTGGTCTCAAACTCCTGGGCTCAAGTGATCCCACCTTGGCCCCCCAAAGTGCTGAGACTACAGTTGCATCTGGCGAGACAAGCTCTTTGTACTATAGAGATTGATGCAGTGGACATGGGTAGGAAAACAAAATGCAGTATAACTTATGACAGTGTTCTTAATCTCGTTTGAAGAGCAAAGTTCAGCTTGAGAAGGAGACTGGAACACTCAGTCATAAGACACTCTTCAGTGGAACAATAATTTTCAAAGTTTAGGTCTGGCAACTTCCATTAGTCATATTCTTAGATTTACTGAAATTATAGGCTAACTTTATCAGCCAGAATGTCTTTTTGCAGTGAGAGGAAGTTTCTTAAATAGAACATGAAACAGTTGTGTGCTGAAGGAGAAGTGATAAACAGGGATTCTGAGTTGTAAATTTAAATCTCTCATACTACAATGACCAAGATTTGTCCCTTCCTTATATTTGGATCAGTACAATTTGAATATCAAAAGTAAAATTATAAAATATAATCAAACACATATAAATATATAAAATCAAAACATGTTCCCTACCTACAGGCCCCAAACGCTCTGGCATGCCTGATACTCTTGTCTGCCTGACTACTGTCTCTCAAGCTCACCATGCCAAGTATTTCTCAGCTTAGGCCTTTGGTCTTGCTGCTAGAAATGCTTTTTACTAGATCTCTGAAAATATTTAATGCTAGAAGAAAACCTGCTTGTGACTGAACTGAGTTTCATCAAGAACTTTTCACCTTGGAGAGTGGATTCTGCCCAAGCAGTTAGAATAATCACAATCATCCCCTTCCACAACGTGCTTTCTGCAGTGAAGTTGCTACTGAGTCCTGAGGGGTAGGGATTCAAAAAAGAAGTTCACTCAGCCCTGGATTCATAGAAGCAGCACACACCTGGTAGGAATATGGCGTCATAGAGCTACAGTTACCCAGAAACCTGGAGCTTAGCGCGGCATAGACATCCGTGGGAAAGACTCAAAGACAGGATCATTTTGGGGTGTTTTGGCACTTCGAAACCAGATCACCTGATAGAAATTACTTTTGGATTTAGACCGTAACTTTGCAGAGTGATTGCTGAGGTCTGGCAGAGCCTCCTTCAGGCTGTCGGCGAAGAGGGGCAGTGGTGGTGGTGATGTGGCGGTGGCGAGAGGAGCGGCTGTCCACCGCAGTGCACCGCGACCAGTAGGCGCTGGTGAGTCGCTTACCTGTGGTCCAACGCGTGAGCTGTCCGCACCTCCTCGGTGCGCATTCCAGGCTGAAGAGCCTTGGCTCGCTGGCCTGCAGCACGTGGTAGGACAGCCACGCATTGTATCTTGCATCTGCGTCTACCACCACCACCTTGGTGATCAGGTAGCCAGGCTCGGCGGCGTGCAGTACCATATCCAAGAGCGCAAAGCCATTGCGCTCCAGAGCTGGGGTACAGCACCCGCGGTGCGTTGTCATTGAAGTTGTCCACCAACACGCGCAGGCTCATATTGGCGCCGGGCGCGAGCTAGTCCTGGTCACGGGCCTGCAGCGTGCACTTGAAGGCTCGCGGCTGCTCTTGGTCGAAGGTGCGCTGTGTGCTCATGGACACCTAGGACCACAGCACCTATGGCTCCAGGTCACTGGCCACGATCGAATAGGGGACTTGGCTGTTGGGTCCCAAGTCTAGGTTGGAGGTGTCTACTTGCATACTATGGAGGCTTTGGGAAGATTGTTCTTGGCCACGTGGACGAAGTAGGAGGCCTTATAGAAAACCAGAGCATTGTCGTTGACATCGCCAATGAGAGGGTGACGCTTGTTCTGGAGAAGAGGGTTGATTTGCCTCGGTCAGTGGCAGTGATGCTGATGTTATACCTTGAGTCTGTTCCTGGCCCACGGCCCCATTTGTTACAAGTGTGTAGTTAATTATTGCAGGAAGATTTTTCTCAAGGTGCATTTTCTTGTATCAGACATGGGACCTCATTTCCTCCTGAATTCAGATCTTGTCATTTAAAGATCTTGTGATTTAAATCTTGGACAGCGATTACTGTCCAAGGTGCAGAATCTTTGGGAATCATTGTGGAATTAGAAGTAAAAATCGTAGCTGGGATTATAGGCATGCACCACCATGTCCGGTAATTTTTGTAGTTTTAGTAGAGACAGGGTCTCACCATGTTGGTCAGGCTGGTCTTGAACTCCTGACCTCGTGATATGCCTGCCTCGGCCTCCCAAAATGCTGAGATTACAGGTGTAATCCCATTGCACCCGGCCATTGCACCCGGCCTTCAACTATTTCAAAGCTTTACGGTCCAAGCTATAACTGGGGGGCATATCTGATCCTGATCCATTCAGTCACTCACAAGTAAGTCTCCACTTTCTCCACTTAGAATGAAATATTATTTCTCAGCATTAACCCAAAGCTTTCAAGTGGGGATGTCCTGGACACTGAGTTCCAGATCCTTGGCAAGGTTTCCCACCACCAAACTCTTGGCCAGCTCCTCTGGGACTGAATAATGGATCTGCATAGAGAATGCCCAGCAGGACAGAAAAAGCAGGAAAGGAAGCATTAGTTGCTTTGGTTCTACCCAGCCTGTTAGTCCATCACCATTACCCATATCTTCCACAGTTAAAATTGCTGCTGCTCCAGCCCAGATAAGCCCCTTTTCAAACTATTCTTGGATTATAGAGTCTCCAGCCAAGAAGGAGCTGAACTCATTGTCTGTAAATCCATTCCATTCCTGATTATAATTTGTAGAACTAGGAGCCATAATAGGAATGTTGTGGGTCTGCTCTTGGATTTGCATTCCATGAAATTAGAAAAGGCACCAAGCGGGAATGTTTGGGGATCGGCTCATCTATCTCTGTTTCCACACTGGCCAACAGTGGCACTCTGAGTCCCTACTCTAGAACCGCAGTCTGAAGAAATGAGAGGACAGCGTTCTGTAGAGTTAGTTGAGAGCAGATAGAAAGACGTTTCTCACTGGAACTTGCAAGCTGAAAGGCAGTAGTGCAGTCTTGCTCCTGCAATAAAATATTCCTGGGAATTTATAACCTCAGTGATGTCAGCACATGAAGTCAAAGTGATGACTTATTTTTATTTCTTCTTGACGTTTGAGTATTTTTAGGCTGAGAATCTTTCTTTCTATTCCCACCTCCATGCCTGGGCTTTACTTTTTCCATGGAACACAGTCTCAGAATGAATTGTTGGCTGAATCTTCAGCTGAAATTATATAGGAAGCTTCTAAGAGGTTTCACAATATGGATTTTTTTTGTTTTTTTGGTCAGAGTCTTCACTGTGTCGCCCAGGCTGGAGTGCAGTGGCATGATCTCAGCTCACTGTAACCTCCGTCTCCCAGGTGCAAGTGATTCTCCTGCCTCAGCTTCACGAGTAGCTGGGATAACAGGCGCCTGCCACACAATATGGAAATCTTATGAACTGAGGCATCTATTTTCAAAATTTGACAAACAAACCAGGTCCTTAGCCTTTTAAGATAAGTCAGAGAGTTGGCAGGATGCAGTGGCTCATGCCTGTAATCCCAGCACTTTGGGAGGCCGAGGCAGGCAGATCACCTGAGGTCAAGAGTTCAAGAGCAGCCTGGCTAACTTGGTGAAACCCTGTCTCTACTAAAAATTTTTTTTGTTTTGGGACAAGTCTGGCTCTGTCGCCCAGGCTGGAGTGCAGTGGTGCGATCTCTGCTCACTGCAACTCTGCCTCCCGGGTTCACGCCATTCTCCTGCCTCAGCCGCCCAGGCACCCGCCAGGACACCCGGCTAATTTTCGTTTTATATTTTTAGTAGAGACGGGGTTTCACCATGTTAGCCAGGATGGTCTTGATCTCCTGACCTCATGATCCGCTTGCCTAGGCCTCCCAAAATGCTGGGATTACAGGCGTGAGCCACCGTGCCCGGCCTACTAAAAATATTTTTAAAAATTAGTCGGGCATGGCCGGGCGCGGTGGCTCAAGCCTGTAATCCCAGCACTTTGGGAGGCCGAGACGGGCGGATCACGAGGTCAGGAGATCGAGACCATCCTGGCTAACACGGTGAAACCCCGTCTCTACTAAAAAAAAAAAAAATACAAAAAACTAGCCGGGCGAGGTGGTGGGCGCCTGTAGTCCCAGCTACTCGGGAGGCTGAGGCAGGAGAATGGCGTAAACCCGGGAGGCGGAGCTTGCAGTGAGCTGAGATCCGGCCACTGCACTGCAGCCTGGGCAACAGAACGAGACTCCGTCTCAAAAAAAAAAAAAAAAAAAAAAAAAAAAAATTAGTCGGGCATGGTGGCGGGCGCCTGTAATCCCAGCTACTGGAGAGGCTGAGGCAGGAGAATCGCTTGAACCCGGGAGGCAGAGGTTTCAATGAGCTGAGATCGCACCACTTGCACTCCAGCTTGGGCGACAGAGTGAGACTCCATCCTCCTGCCCTCCCCCCCCAAAAAAAGGTAAGTCAGACAACTGCCTTTTATTAGGATTTAGATATAGAGGAAAAGCCCGTGTAAAATAATTGGTTTTGCATTATGATTCTTTTTTTCTCTGAGACCACTTTCCAATAATTGAACTCAAGCATTGCATTGAGTACTTAGAAGGTGTACAAACTACTGTGTGAAATACTTCAGAGAGCTAATGATGAACTAAGAAATTATATCTGCCCTCAATGACAGTACACAGAGTAGATCCTTATATGACATGTCTAAAAGAAATTATGGTGGTACTAACTTCTTTTACATACAGATTAAACTATTTTGTTTGATTCTATGGTCTCTTCAATGACAGTTTTTTAAAAACATTTTCCTGAACCAGAGCCCTTACCATATGCTATCCAGAAGTCTCAGCCTTTATAAAATATTTTTTCCAATTAGCTTTGCCAAAGGCTGGCTATCTTTTGCCATCAATATTTTAGGAATGCATCCTAAACAGTATGCCCTGTTATTGGTAATTTTCCATTAAGTATGGTTTCTTAAAAGTGAACTCAAAGTGGCCGGGCACGGTGGCTCACATCTGTAATCTCAGCTGTTTGGGAGGCCGAGGTGGGTGGATCACAAGGTCAAGAGATCGAGACCATTCTGGCCAACCCCATCTCTACTAAAAATACAAAAATTAGCTGGGTGTAGTGGCACGCCTGTAGTTTCAGCTACTCAGGAGGCTGAAGCAGGAGAATCACTTGAACCTGGGAGGCAGAAGTTGCAGTGAGCTGAGATAGTGCCACTGCACTCCAGCTTGGTGACAGATCAAGACTCGGTCTCAAAAAAAAAAAAAAAAAAAAAAAAAAAAAAAAAGTGAAAACTCAAAGTGTAGTATTAGAGAGTAACTGTGTCTCTTTCTTGAGATTTAGCCTCATCAGTTTGATCAACATCCCTTCGAAACTATGTGTTGCTATGTGTTTTGTTTGCAAACTATGTGTTTGCTTTAGGTTCTATAAAACAGTGAAGCTAAAAATTTTAAATTATAGCTGAACGCTTTAACTTATTAGATGAAGTGGGTACATATCCACCTGTCATACACATAAGAAGACAAGAAAAGTCCTTGACATAATTTTATGACTGGAATCAGAAGGAATGTAAACACATCCAAACCCATTGCCCAGTTAGTCTCAGAAAACAATCAACACATATCTTAATTACCAATCCTAAATTATCAACAAGTGTCCTAAAAATCCTAAAGCTAAGCCATTAGTTTCAGTTCTTATATGGCCTAAACCAAATAATGATCACTAGCCTTCAGGTTTTGGTGATCCATTTTCTGGTGAAATTATCTAAGATCCCATTGAAGTAAACTGCTTCTTTAAAACAAGTTTCATAGGATCCTTGTTTAGATTTCACTATGGTTCAGACAAAGAAAAAGTAACACTCACAAAATTGTCTTATACAAAAATCTTTCCCCCAGCTTTTATGGCCTAAAACTGTGGCTTCTCAATCAAGAATGTACCTAGGCACTTAAGATTATTAAACCAGCTTTCACAAAAATTTTAGAATAGTTTTATTTCCATCCACAAGTCATTCCATTGTACCACATGGAGAAGCACAAAAATCATTATTACTTTTCCCAACAGGGCATCGAGTGTGCTGGCATTGAAAATATAAATCCTTTTTTTTTTTTTTTTTTTTTGTCAACCACTAAAAATAGCTACTGTTAACTAATTGCATGCTGTGAATCAGATGATTTTTGTTAGCTCTAGCCATCACCAGGACCTTTCAAATTAGGTATGATTATTCCTACTTTGCTGAAGCTCAAAGAGATTAAATAACTTTCTAAAGGTGACACAGTTAAGAAGTTAGCTAATTGCAAAGCTGCTGTCCTTCTACGATATATCTGAAAATTCAAAATCTTGGTATCAGGTAATCCCCAGAGTACATTACTTGTTTATCCATTCATTCAACAAATATTTAATACAGTCTATTTAGCTCAAACTGGAAACATAGTTGATTGAAATCACTGATATTTGAGATATCGTCTAAAGGTCTTGACTATTATGCTCTAATTCTCAATGATTTGTTCCTAAATCAAGTTAGGTGAACAGAGATCAGAATAATTAGACAATGTTAGCTTAGCTTCCCAAATCATTTGTTTTCGTATTATATCTTTCTTTCTATTTGACTACATATGAGAACTGTCCATGTGATAAACATTTTGGTAGTTCCTACAAGACGATGGAGAAGGGAGGGTTCATTGTCCTCTATTTCTGTCAATATTACCTATAGAACACTGTACTTACTAAATTTTATTTGAAAACTAATGTAAATACAAATTTAGAATGTTTAGATAAATTCAAATACTTTCTTTCAAAAAATCACACAAGTAGAACCACACACTCTATATTTTGTTCCCTTTTTTGGTCTCAGAAGCAGCAACTGCCTCATTTTAGAGCCTTTGGATGTCTTTCATTCTCTAAGTGGTATCCAATCTCTTTTCTGAGTTTTAACTATTGTATGTTTCACGGTAGACAGGCAGCAAACAAAGAAGAAAGAAAAAATAATTGGGACGTTATGTTTCCCTACACCTTTACAGAATTCACCAAAAGAAATCAGGCAATGCTTTTCAAAGAGTAATACACTTTAGCATTCAGTATCTGTAAATACTTCTACAATAAGCAAAAAGTGGCCGGGCGCGGTGGCTCAAGCCTGTAATCCCAGCCCTTTGGGAGGCCGAGACGGGCGGATCGAGAGGTCAGGAGATCGAGACCATCCTGGCTAACACGGTGAAACCCCGTCTCTACTAAAAAATACAAAAATCTAGCCGGGCGAGGTGGCGGGCGCCTGTTAGTCCCAGCTACTCGGGAGGCTGAGGCAGGAGAATGGCGTAAACCCGGGAGGCGGAGCTTGCAGTGAGCTGAGATCCGGCCACTGCACTCCAGCTTGGGCGACAGAGCGAGACTCCGTCTCAAAAAAAAAAAAAAAAAAAAAAAAAAAAAAAAAAAAAAAAAAAAAAGCAAAAAGTTCTCAGAAAACACTTAGAATCTGTGCACATTTCAGAAATTTTCCCTTAGTTGTAATAGTTATGGGGAATTTAATGTAGAAAGCAGGAGAAATTACTGCAAATTTGCCCCAGTATTAAAAAAGTACTCAAGGCACATTTTGTTAATTCTGAATATTCCACAAAGTCATCATTAATATCATTAATGTAGGAAATGGGCAAAAGAAATGTCTAACTTGGAAACACACACAGATATTGTATTAATGAAATGCATAACAGAAGTGAAAAATAGTCTTTACTGTTTTTTGTCATGGCAATACAGGATATTGTATATTTAAGTGATAAAATTTTAAATGCAGAAGAAATAAATTCACTATATTTGGAAGTTCATAAATGATTTAAAACCATGAAATGACTTGGGATACTGAGAAAGTATAAATGGACATATCCCTAATGGCCAGAAAGAATTACTGCACTTTGAAAGAAACTAAATTCACTTTATGAATTTGCTAGCAATCTCAAGTGTAGTTAAAAGCCACTCTATTTATAAAAGTTTACTAAAATTTTATTTATATTTTCCATTGAATTAGATTTCTCCCCTCTAGATAAACAGATCAGTTGTTATCAGATGCTCTACACAAAACTGCTACATGGTCAATGGGAAAAAAATTAAAAGTGGGAAAAGAGCATTACCACTGATAAATTAAGCTAGAAAATGATATAGAGTATTAATGTTACAAATTGTTAATAAATTATATCTACCATGTAAATATATGTACATAAACAAGGTATGAGGGCAGGTGACTGGATTGTTGTTGGTGTCTATTACATATATATAAATTTATTGATGTCTGCTTTATAAATTCCAGATGTGCTAAGGGATATATTTCTCCAAGCTCAGAAAAGAATATTTGATAAGGGCGGGGCACTGTGGTTCACACCCGTAATCCCAGCACTTAGGGAGGGCGAAGCAGGAGGCTCACCTGAGCCCAAGTTCCAGATTAGCCTGGTCAACATAGTGAGACTCCTGTCTCTACAAGAAAGTAATAGATAGATAGATGATAGATAGATAGATAGATAGATAGATAGATAGATAGATAGATAGGCAGGCTGTGGCTTGCAACTGTAGTCCCTGTTACACTGGAGGCGAAGGCGGGAGAATTGCTTGAGCCTAGGATTTTGAGGCTGCAGTGAGCTATGATCCTACCGCTGCATTCCAGCGTGGGCGACAGAACAAGAAAGAAAAGAAAGAAAAGACAGATAAGAGAGAAAAGAGAGAAAAGAGAGACAGACAGAAAGAAAGAAAGAAAGAAAGAGAGAGAGAGAAAGAGAAAGAAAGAAAGAAAGAAAGAAAAAGAAAGAAAGAAAGAAAGAAAGAAAGAAAGAAAGAAAGAAAGAAAGAAAGAAAGAAAGAAAGAAAGAAAAAAGATTTGATATAAACTCACCTGAATTAACGCACGACTGTCTTTAGAAAATACCGAATCACCTGACAGCAAAAGGGGCTCGCTTTTTCCACCGCTCTCCTGGCTGACAAGCGTGTCTGCATAGTTGGGCTGGGGTAAGATCGGGTGACTCTTGCGCGAGTCCGAGGTGAGGGAGACCTCATGGGAATAGGTCTGCAGGAAAGCCTGCACCCCGTCCACGCCCACAAAGTGCGACGCCGGCGCTCCTGTCAAGCTGCCTCCTGAAGCCTGCAGCAGGCGTGACTTGTGCCAGCGCCACAGCCTGAGCGCCAGCAAAACGATGACGAAGGCCAGGAAGACGCAGGAGACCGCGGCCACCGCCACCACCAGGTACAGCGTAAGGTCTGAGGTTTCAGAATTAACTGGAGACTCGAGGCTGCCGAGGTCCGCCAGGACTTTGGGGATGCTGTCGGCCACGGCCACCGTGAGCGTGACGGTGGCCGAGAGAGGGGGCTGGCCGTGGTCCTGGACAGCCACCACGAGGCTCTGCTTGAGAGCGTCTCTGTCCAGTAGGGCTCGCGCCGTGCGCACCTCGCCCGTGTGCAGCCCCACCGCGAAGAGCCCCGGCTCGCTGGCCTTGAGCAGGCGGTAGGACAGCCAGGCGTTCTGGCCCGAGTCTCTGTCCACCGCCACCACCTTGGTCACCAGGTAGCCGGGCTCTGCGGAGCGGGGCGCCAGCTCCACGCCAGTGGAACCATCTGTGGGGACGGCGGGGTACAGGATCTCGGGCGCATTGTCGTTCTGGTCCAGCACAAACAGACTCAACGACACGTTGCTGCTGAGGGGCGGGTGCCCGTTGTCCCGCGCCATCACTTTCACTTGCAAGTCTCGCAACTGCTCGTAGTCGAAGGAGCTCAGCGCATACAGTACCCCAGAGTCGGAGTTGATGGATACGTAGGACGATAGGGGTGCCCCTTGGACGGTGTCCTCAGCCAGGGAATAAGTGATCTGGGCGTTCTCCTCACAGTCGGGGTCGTGGGCGGTCACGGAGACGAGGGAAGCTCCTCTGGGATTGTTCTCTGGGGTATAAGCGGAATAGGAGGCCTGAAGGAAGACCGGCGGGTTGTCGTTGGTGTCTGCCACGTTCAGCGAGATGTGAGTTTCCGTAGATAGGGGCGGGGTTCCTCGGTCAGTGGCGGTCACTGTGATGTTGTAGCTAGGAACCTGTTCCCTATCCAAGACTATGTCTGTGACTAAACTATAGTAATTTCCGTAAGATTTTTCTAATTTAAAGGGCAGATTTCCTTGGATGAAACAGATCACCTGTCCGTTTTCCTCAGAATCTTGGTCATTTACATTTAAAAGGGCAATTAATGTCCCTCTGGGAGAGTTTTCGGGAACCGAGCTGGCGAGAGAGGTGAGGACCACCTCTGGGGCATTGTCGTTCACGTCCAGAACAGTGATCAGGACTTTGGTTCGCGCAGAATATCCTGCATTATCCATTGCTTGCACTTCCATCTGGTAGAATCCTGACTCCTCGTGATCCAACTCCCCTATTGTTGATATTGTCCCTGAATTACAATCTAGTTTGAAAACTTGGGCCGCCTTGTCGTCCACATACCGGAAGGAATACCTCACTTCCGCATTGACTCCTTCGTCAGGGTCGGTAGCGTTGACTACAAGCAGCTGAGCGCCCACCGCCAGATTCTCCGGAACGCTCGCGCGGTATTCGGGCTGGGCAAACGCTGGAGCGTTGTCATTCGCATCCAGAACCATCACGCGGATGCGCGCGGTGCCTGTGCGCACCGGATCGCCCCCGTCCGAGGCCGTAAGGACCAGGTGGTGAGCAGCCTTTTCTTCGCGGTCCAGGGTGCGTTCCAGCACCAATTCGGGGTACTTACTACCGTCGGCTCCATTTTGCACGATCAGAGAGAAGTGAGTATTCGGGCTGAGCTCGTAGCTCTGGAGAGAGTTCTTCCCAATGTCCGGATCCCAGGCGTGGGGTAGAGGGAACCGCATCTCAGTGGCTGCGTTTTCACTGATTTTTATTTCTAATTCACTTTCACGAAAATAAGGCGCATTGTCGTTAATGTCCCTTACTTCTACTTCTACTTCATATATTTTCACTTTATCCTCAATCAGAATGTCTAGATTTAATTGACACTTGATGGCCCCCATACAGAGCTCCTCCCGGTCTATCCTGCCCGCCGTGACCAAGCTGCCGCTGCGCAGGTTCAGGGCGAAAAGCTGCGTCCTACCTCTGGGGACGATACGGACTCCGCGCTCCGCCAGCTCCCGGGGCTCCAGCCCCAGGTGCTTGGAGATGTCGCCCACCCTAGAGCCTTTCTCCAGCTCTTCCGGAACTGAATAGCGTATCTGGGTGCATCTGGTCTCCCACAGAATCCCCAGGAGGATTCCCAGCAGGACCAGACCTTTGCAGTCCCGGTGCAGTCGCTCAGGAATCATTCTCATCTTCCTCCAGAATTATTTTCAATTCTGCCCTTAATCACTGAAGTCAGGAGCAGTTCTTTCGCCCCTAGAATGGGACAGTTTGGAAGTCAGAGCTCCTCCGTTGTTTCCTCATAGTCCCAGAGATGGTTCATTCCTAGCTATCTGCTTTGTGCTTCAGGCGCGTGCAAGGCGAACAGGATCTCCGCTTTTCTCTCCCTGATTGGTGAACAGCGGCGCTCAGAGTCCTAACCAATTACTGCACAATCTTGAACTTCCAGAAAGGATATTTCGTTTTTATATCTTAAATAGCTCCACCTACTGTTCTTCAAAAGGGGATGGAAATCTACAGTATTCGCTTTAGAAGAAACTTCAGTGAACTTTTTTTTTTTTCCCCACCCAATGAGCTTTTTTTTTTTTTTTTTTTTTTTTTCCCAATGAGCTTTTAAATGAATTGGAAGTTTCTATAAACAATGATTTGAATCTTATAATTTTAGTGCATCTGCTTTGAGATTACTGTTCCCCCAATACACCTATTATGGGGGATGTCTCTCGAGGAGTTTCTCTTTTTTTGACATATCATATAATAGAATAATTTAAACTTTCTGATTCAGCTATAATTTGGGGAAAACGTTTTTAAATAGATTCCTTGAACAAACCTGAATGGAAGGATTACTTTACCAGGTTGTTGAAATTTAACGCTTAAAAATCAAATTTTCATGATAATATGGAAACCTAAAAATGAGATATGTGATTGTATACATTATCAGAATCAAACTTAACAAGAACCCAAGTGAAAAGGAAACATTTATATTTTTAGCATAAGGTGGAAGTATTCCAACTTGCATTGACTGGAAATAACAGAAGTACTCCAGGATTCTATAAATACATTGTATTTCAAAAATACTAAGTGTTGAGGAAACTTAGTAAAAGAAAATTGGTAGTCCAAAGAATATTACAGACTTAGCTTTTCCTGGGTAACTGACCTAATTGTAATTACTGAGAATTAGTGGTAATACTTTTGGAAGCCCATCAAAATACAGGGAAAAAAATTCTGCCTAAGAAATAACTGGCTATTGTACTTTCATGAGCATAAATATTTATACTGTAAGGATGTTTGCTAGGCATAAAATACTATATTTTAAATTGGGGAGAAATATTTAGGTAGCTGTGAGAAAAGATCAAACGCAAAATTGAGTTTTCTTGAATTATAAGAATCACAAGTAAACGTAACTGAATATTATCAAATCATTACCATGTTCTTATTTTTTAAGCTTTTTCCTCTGCCAGGCACAGTGTCAGGCAACTGTAGTCTCAGCTACTTTGGAGATTGAGGTGGGAGGATTGCCACAGCCCAAGAGTTTCAGTCCAGGCTGGGCAACATAGTGAGACCTTAATCTCAATTTTTTTTAAAAAAAAGCATTTTCTCAATTTTCTCATGCATTTTCCTCAAAATTTATAGTTAATGGATTAAAGAAAAAGCCTTATATATTCAAGATACTGATGTCCCAAGAAACACCCCAGGAAAAAAAATTTATCCTTCAATTAAAATATCTCAGTGACAGCAGTATCATAATACCCACTTCTCACGTGTGTGTGTGTGTGTGTGTGTGTGTGTGTGTGTGTGTGTGTGTGTGTATAAAGAATGCCTCCGGGCAGGGCGCAGTGGCTCACACCTGTAATCCCAGCACTTTGGGAGGCCAAGGCGGGCGGATCATGAGGTCAGAAGATTGAGACCATCCTGGCTAACAAGGTGAAACCCCATCTCTACTAAAAATACAAAAATTAGTGGGGTGTGGTGGCAGGTGCCTGTAGTCCCAGCTACTCGGGAGGCTGAGGCAGGAGAATGGCCAAAACCTGGGAGATGGAGCTTGCAGTGAGCCACTACACTCCAGCCTGGACCACAGAGCGAGACTCTGTCCAAAAAAAAAAAAAAAGTATCGGGTAAAAATGGTCAAAATACATGAAAGCTAATAATGAAGTTACTCGCCCACACAGAAAGGAACAGGAAATATTAAGAGTGGGCAAACAAACCTGAAGCAATAGTAGATATAATACGTTTAAGATTTTCTTGCCAAAATATTGGTTTGAAAATTAAACCACACCCATTTGTAAAAGAAAGACATTCATTGGAACTCAGGTGAGTAGGAGCAACAGAGTTAGAGCTTATCTTGTTATTCTCTTCAGTGAAGCTTGCTACCAGAGAAACTTCATTAGAAAGATCTTGTCGGGGGACTGTTTCTGGTGTCACGGTGAGAAAATTAAATCTTTTTCTAGAATCCGAGGGAACATACAGATTGCAGGAATAAAGCAAAGTTCCCTCATTGTAGTTGGGAGAAACCCCGGTCTAGTCTTAGAACACAGGCCAGGGTGAAACCAACCCCAGGCAGAGGGGCTGGACAAGGCGACTGCCAAAATCACTGCAAGGAAGAAGAGCATAGAAATCAAGGCCAAGGCCACGACCAAGTAAATCTGCAGCTTTGCCTGGGAATCAGAGGCCACAGGACCGTCAATGAAGTCTGGCAGTGCCTTCTGCAGGCTGTCTGCGAAGACTACGTGAAGTGTAGCGGTGGCAGAGAGGGGCAGCTGTCCTCCGTAATGCACAGCAACCAGCAGGCGCTGTCGGGCCGAGTCACTGTAGCCCAAGGCACGCGCAGTGCGCACCTCGCCCGTGGGCAGCCCCAGGCTGAAGAGCCCGGGCTGGATGGCCTACAGCAGGTGGTAGGACAGCCAATCTTTGTGTCCCAAATCTGCGTCCAACGCCGCCACCTTGGTCACCAGGTAGCCAGACTCTGCGGCGCGTGGCACCATATCGAAGACTGCGGAACCATCGGACCCCAGCGCGGGGTACAGCACCTGCCGCACATTGTCATTGAGGTCGCCCACCAACACGCGCAGGCTCACGTTGGCACGCAGCGCAGGCGAGCCCTGGTCGTGGGCCTGCAGCTTGAACTCCAAGGCGCGCAGCTGCTCGAAGGCGCGCTGTTGCTCGTGTTCGAAGGCGCGCTGTGCGAACACCACCCCGCTCTGTGCACTCACAGACACGTAGGACGACGGTGCCCGCAGCTCCAAGTCACTGGTAACAATGGAGCAGGAGACTTGGCCATTCAGCCCTAGGTCCAGGTCAGAGGCGCTGACTTGCGTGATGGAGGCTCCGGGAGGGTTGTTTTCGGCCACGTGGACCCCGTAGGAGACCTGGTGGAAAACCGGAGCACTGTCGTTGACGTCACCAGTGCATAGGGTGATGCTTGTGCTGGATGAGAGTGGAGGCTTGCCCCTGACAGTGGCAGTGATGGTGACCTTGTACTCCGGGGTCCCAATCCAGGGTCCCATCTGTTACAAGCTTATAGTAATTATTGGCGGAAGATTCGATTCTAAAAGGAACTCTTTTGTTTATGAGGCATGTAACCTCCCCATTTTCTCCCAAATCTTTATCATGTGTTTTGAACAGAATGATCGCCGTCCAGAGTTCTGCAACCTCAGTTACAGAACTGGACACCGAAGTAAAAACCACGTCTGGGGCGTTGTCATTCTCATCTAGGATTTCTAGTATAATTTTACATTCGCTGGTCATGTCTCCACCATCCTTTGCCTCTATGCTCATGGTGTAACTGCTATAAATTTCGAAGTCTATTAAGTCTTTGGATTTACTTTCCCCATTTTGATGGTCTAGCACAAACGTATTTCCAATATCATCTGGTAGGGATTTGAAAGAGTAGGTGATCTCTGCATTGACATCCTCATCCTGGTCAGTGGCTGTCACCTTTAGTACACAGGTGCTGGGGGCACATTCTCTCTAAGGCTGACTTTGTATACTTCCTGGCTAAAAACTGGGGCATTATCGTTGCCATCAGTGACCTCAATTTGAATTGCAGCAGTGCCAGTTAGGACTGGGTCACCCCCATCCACTGCTTTCAGGACCAGGAGATGAGAGCTCTATCGTTCCTGGTCCAGGGGCTTCTCCAGCACTAATTCTGGAGCATTCTTGCCTTCAGTCTTGTCCATCATCAGAGAGAAATGTTCATTAGAGTTGAGCTGGTAACTGTGGAGACAGTGACCCCTACATCTGCATCTATAGCAGATTCCAGGCCAAACTGAGTGGCTGGAATTGCTAGCTCATTGATTTGTAAAACAATGCTATTTTGGGGAAAATAAGGTGGATTATCATTTATATCTTCTATCATCACATTTATGTGAAAAACATTTAGAGGATTCTCTGCTACAATCTCTGAGGGTATGACACAGGATTTTGAGGACAGAGTGACTCTCGATCTATTCTGTCACTCACAAGAATGTTCCCATTCTCCGTGTTCATGGTAAAGTACTGTTCCTCTGTACTAACTCTAAGGTTTCGGGTCAGTAAATCCTGAACATGCAGCCCCATGTCCTCAGCAACGTTCCCCACCACCGAGCCCCGGACCGTTTCTTCTGGAATAGAGTAGCGGATCTGCTCCGAGGGCACCCCCCAGAACAAAGGCAGCAGGAAAGGGAAGAGTATTTGCTGCCGCCGGGTCCTGCTTCTCTGCTTCACCCTGTTTCCCATCCTTCCCGTGCGTTGCTGTAGTCTCCAACGTTAAGAGAAAATGTTTCACAAAGTGCTTTTAAAATATTTACTTCCACACATAGAAAACCCAATACCCCCAGTTTGAGGGCACCCCAATCCGTAAGGAATCAGATTTGTGGGAGCAGAAAGCCCAAGTCTTGGCCTCTTTCCTTTCCGACTTTCTTCTGTGACTGAGCAGAATATAGTCCTGGTAGATCCCAGGCTCCAACTCTTGCAGCACATTGGCCAACAGCGGGGCTCTGAGTCTATTTAGAAAACTGCACTGGGAAGACTTTGCTAATTCAATAGGATTCAGAATTTAGACAGATGTGTTGGACTAATGTATAGGAAACTAGACACTTTAAGAGTTTTGGTAGTGACTATTTTCCAGTGCTTACTACCAAAGAAGACTCCTTGGAGATGGGATCCTATAGAACAGTCATTAACCCAGTGAAGAGAAGTTAAACGTTTGTTTTTTTCTTTTTTTCTTTTCTTTTCTTTTTTTTTTTTTTTTGAGACGGAGTCTCGCTCTGTCGCCCAGGCTGGAGTGCAGTGGCCGGATCTCAGCTCACTGCAAGCTCTGCCTCCCGGGTTCACGCCATTCTCCTGCCTCAGCCTCCCGAGTAGCTGGGACTACAGGCGCCTGCCACCTCACCCGGCTAGTTTTTTGTATTTTTTAGTAGAGACGGGGTTTCGCCATGTTAGCCAGGATGGTCTTGATCTCCTGACCTTGTGATCCGCCCGTCTCGGCCTCCCGAAGTGCTGGGATTACAGGCTTGAGCCACCGCGCCCGGCCTTTCTTTTTTTTTTTTTTTTTTGAGATGGAGTCTTGCTCCTTCGCCCAGGCTGGAGTGCAGTGACATGATCTCTGCTCACTGCAAGCTCTGCCTCCCAGGTTCAGGCCATTCTCCTGCCTCAGCTTCCCCAGTAGCTGGGAAGACAGGCGCCCGCCACCACGCCTGGCTAATTTTTTGTATTTTTAGTAGAGATAGCGTTTCACCGTGTTAGGCAGGATGGTCTCTATCTCCTGACCTCGCGATCCACCCACCTCAGCCTCCCAAAGTGATGGAATTACAGGCGTGAGCCACCGCGCCGGCCCAAGTTTGTTTTTTTCTAAGCAGAAGCAATGCACATATTGGAAGAACTAGGCAAAGTCTTCTCTCCTGATGTACAACAAAAACAATGTGGGAAAACATCCCCACCAAGTGGTATGGGAAAATTTTGACCACTATGAAATGATATGCAGTATTATTTTCAATCTGATGTGCAGAAAATTTTCCTCTTAGTTTTATCAGAGAAAACTGGAGGAGCACTGAAAGCTATATAGGGCATATTCAGAATAAAGATAGCCAAACCTTTCTTATCACTTATAAAAGAGGTTTCTGAAAAGGATTATTAAGTGTTTTACACTTTAATCATAAAGAGAATATAAAGGTATAGCCTAGTAGGTTGCCTTAGGAATTTAATAACATGAAATGTGAGGGTGTTTTATTTTTATCCTCTATTTAATGGAACTATATGTTATACCTTAACAGAACTTTATCACTACCTCCAAATCAACATAACCGTCTTAATATCACATTTCAAAGCCAACGCTTCCTTTTTGTTCTCCAAGATCTTCGGTGCAAGCTCCCAGTTAGTTTAGATGAGGTTTTATAATATGGAACAATCTCCTTTTCCCAGCCAAATACCTCATATCCTTTTTATTTAGTTCCAGTCAAAGTACAATGCCTTACGTCCATTTTCTCAGTTTGGAATTCCACAAGTATAAATCTTATCCCTAGATGCTCAAAATACCCCAACATTTTTCTTGACTTCAAGGCAAATATAGGCATCTGTTGGAAGACTTGCCTTTCCTACAGTTGAAATTATTTTTTGTGCAAGCCCTAGATAGTCAGTTTACAACTAATGACATAAGGTAAATTCCTAAATGAGAAAAATAAACTTGAAAGGGAACATAAATACACAAGTAATTTGGGGCAAATACCTAGAAGTGATGCGAGAGTGTTAAGTGAATTGATTATGGAAATGATTCCTGTGATGAAAAACCCTAGATAAGTCTCTTTTCCTCATTTGACTTTCCTAGACATTGCTTCAGACAACATGTATGTCAGGCAACTATTAAGCTTCAGTAACAAGTTGGACTGAATAAAAGAACTGAATGTACTATTTGCCATAAGAAAGACTTTATAAAGGAAAGAAAGAAGGAATCTATGACTCCCAACAAAAAAATAGCCAGAAGGATACTAGCTAAATCAGTTTCATTAAAGTCCAAATACCTTCCATCTATTTATATATTCACAAACTATTCTATTTGAATAAATCTATAGACATCTTTAGCACATTTAAAAACAGCTTTTTGAGAAGCACTGAATCAAAATCAAGTCATTTCTATATATGGATTTACTACATTAAAAAGCCTTCCATACATACAAACGCAGACACCAAAGTAAAAGAATAAAAGGAAATAATACCAGTTCAATAATTCAATTATTTCCTCACAACAGTCAATGCAACTTCACCATAGTAATGGAAAATATATCTAGAGCTTAAGAAAAAATGTCATCTAAATTTTATCTCCCAAGGAAATCCAGCAGTTAAAAGCCAGTCAATATGTCTGTGTTGATAGGATGAAGAAATGAGACAAAGTTGAAATAGTCAACAGGATCTAAACATATTACCAGCCAACAAGAATCAAAATAAAACTGCTCAGAGAAAAGCTTACATGTGTAAGTGTGTGTGCATGTGTATAGATAGATAGATGAGAAAGAGAGCTAAAGGGAGCATGCTATTAAATCAACAGGATCTAAATTTGAACATTAGCAGTAATAGCAAATAATGGTGGAATATAACTACAAATCAGTGAAGGCACTGCAAAATTGAAATGGAAATAAAAAGTGTTTTTGAATCATTAATTTGTATCTATATATAGTAAATTGATAGCTTCATACACTGATAATAGAAAAATAATGCTAAAATTCAACTTACTCCAAACCAAGCCAGCATAGTTGAATGGCCCCTTTGAAATCAAAAGAAAATATGCCAGGACTGAAAAATGACTTTGGTAATGGTAATCTTATGAAAGGCAAAATAAAACTCACATGTATTGCTCTAAATATAAATGACCTAAATATATGCCGCCCCCCCCAAACAGTTTTCATAATGGGCTCAAAAAACATCTCCTTAAAAGACTTGTGCCAAGACACCAACAATTAGGAGGCAGAGAAATAAATCTCACCTGATTACTTGTCCGGTCACATTTGCCTAAAATGATAGCTGAGTCTTCAGCTATCAAGAGTGGTTCGCTTTTCTCACAGCTCTCCTGGCTGATGAGTGTGTCCCCATAGTTGGGCTGGGGGAAAATCAGGTGACTCTTCTGCGAGTCCGCAATGAGAGAGACTTCGTGGGAATAGGTCTGCAGGAAAGCCTGCACCCCGTCCACGCCTACGAAGTGTGAGGTGGGCATACCTGCCAGCCCGCCTTCAGAAGCCTGTAGCAGGCGTGACTTATGCCAGCGCCACAGCCTGAGTGCCAGCAGCACGATGACAAAGACCAGGAAGATGCAGGAGACAGCGGCCACCGCCACCACCAAGTACAGCGTGAGGTCTGAGGTTTCAGAGTTAGCCAGAGACTCGAGACTGCCGAGGTCCGCCAGGACTTCGGGGATGCTGTCAGCCACAGCCACGGTGAGCGTGACGGTGGCCGAGAGAGGGGGCTGGCCATGGTCCTCGACAGCCACCACGAGGCTCTGCTTGAGCGCGTCTCTGTCCAGCAGGGCCCGCACCGTGCGCACCTCGCCTGTGTGCTCCCCTACCGCGAAAAGTCCCGGCTCGCTGGCCTTGAGCAGGCGGTAGGACAGCCAGGCGTTCTGGCCTGAATCTTTGTCCACCGCAACCACCTTGGTCACCAGGTAGCCAGGTTCTGCAGAGCGGGGCGCCAGCTCCACGCCAGTGGAGCCGTCTGTGGGGAGGGCGGGGTACAGGATCTCAGGCGCATTGTCGTTCTGATCCAGCAGGAACAGGCTCAGCGACACGTTGCTGCTGAGAGGCGGGTCCCCGCTGTCACGTGCTACCACTCTCAGTTGTAAGTCTCGAAACTGCTCATAGTCGAAAGATTGTAGGGCATAGAGAACACCAGTGTTGGAGTTAATAGAGACATAGGAGGACAGAGGCATCCCCTGGACAGTGTCATCCGTCAGAGAGTAAGTGACCAGGGCATTCTGTTTGCTGTCTGGGTCGAGGGCAGTCACTGAGAAGATGGAGGCACCCCTGGGGTTGTTTTCGGGAATATAGGCAAAGTAAGAGGAGTGAGGAAAAACAGGAGGGTTATCGTTGTCATCTGCCACATTCAGCCAGATATGAGTTTCTGCAGACAGAGGCGGGCTTCCCTGGTCTGTGGCTGTCAACGTTATATTGTAGCTCTGGACCAACTCCCTGTCCAGCACTCTGCTTGTTATCAATTTGTAATAATTTCCATAAGTCTTTTCTAATTTAAAAGGCAGGTGGTTAGGAATAAAACAGGAGATTTGACCATTTTCTCCAGAATCTTGATCTTGCACATTTAGAAGAGCAATGACTGTACCTGGAGGAGAGTTTTCCAGAATTGAATTAATAGAAGAGGTGATAGTTATTTCTGGAGCGTTATCATTCACATCCACAACAGTGATCAACATCATCGCGGTGGTAAAGAGACCTCCACCATCTTGGCCTTGAATTTCCATCTCATAGAATCCATATTTTTCAAAATCCAGAGACCCCCGTACTAGAACTTCTCCAGTTTGTGAATCCAATTGGAATATTTCAGAAGTCTTGCTTTCCATGTTCCGAAATGAATACCTTACTTCCCCGTTGATTCCCTCGTCTGGATCCGTTGCATTAACAACCAGCACCCGAGTTCCGGAGCTGATGTTTTCTGGAACGCTCACGCGATATACGGACTGTGTAAACATTGGGATGTAGTCATTTACATCGAGGACCACCACACGAATGGGAACTGAGCCCTTTCGGATGGGATCGCCTCCATCTAAAGCTGTGAGGAGGAGCAGGTGAGCAGCCTCTTTCTCTCGGTCCAGGCTTCCCTCCAGTACTAGCTCTGGATTCTTGGCCCCATCCATTCTGCCCCGCAGTTGCAAGGAAAAGTAACTATTAGGGCTGAGCTGGTAGCTCTGGAGGGAGTTCACGCCCACATCTGGATCCCTAGCATTAGGAAGAGCAAATCGCGCCCCAGGAATTGCGTGCTCACTGACTTTTATCTCCACTTCGTCTTCCTGGAAGCTGGGGGCGTTATCATTAATATCGATTATTTCCACCTCCACTCCGTAAATCTTCAAGGTGTCTTCCACGAGAAGTTCCATATTTAAAAAACAGGAGGACACCGTCTCACAGAGCTCCTCCCGGTCTATCCTGCCTGCCGTGATCAAGCTGCCGCTTCGCGGATTCACAGTGAAAAGCTGTGTCTTCCCTCTGGAGACGATGCGGACTCCGCGCTTCGCCAGCTCCCGGGGCTCCAGCCCCAGGTCCTTGGAGATATTGCCCACGAAGTAGCCTTTTTCGGTTTCTTCGGGCACCGAATATCGGATTTGCCCGGCCCGGAACCCCCGCAGCGTCCCCAGGAAAATGCACAGCAGCACCAGCCGACTGCGGTCCAGGCGCTGTAGCCGATTCGCCATGGCAGGCTCTAAGCCGATATTCCGCGATTTCTCGAGCTGGTTGGTTGTGAATCGGTTTATGTATCTATGAAGTCCTAGGCCGACTGCATCCAAAATATATCAGAAAGCGCAGGAAAATACTTCTAAGTCTCCAGTGAGTATCCATCTCATTCTGCTTTGTGTGGTAGAGGCGGGGGAGGGAGGGACTCAATAGCGCGCAGCTTCCCATTCCCTGATTGGTGAACAGCGGCGCCTAGAGCCCATTTTTATTATTGCAACGACTAAGAAATTCCAGAAGAAATGATTACGCTCACCTCTTTGTGAATCACACATATTTGCAGAGCTTAAAAACGATTATACACAATGCTTATATTATGTGATGTTAAAACTTTACCAAGAACACCCACGAAAGGAGTAATTATTAAAAGGACTTGCTTAATTTTAGAGAAGTTTTCAAAATATTACTGGAGCCGAAAACTTGTAGGTTATAGTTGGTTCCAATTGGTTTTAACCGACTGAAAATCATCAGGTAGGATGCCTAACTATAATTCTTTTTTTTTTTTTTTTTTTTTTTAAGACGGAGTCTCGCTCTGTGGCCCAGGCTGGAGTGCAGTGGCCGGATCTCAGCTCACTGCAAGCTCCGCCTCCTGGGTTCACGCCATTCTCCTGCCTCAGCCTCCCGAGTAGCTGGGACTACAGGCGCCCACCACCTCGCCTGGCTAGTTTTTTGTATTTTTTAGTAGAGACGGGGTTTCACCATGTTAGCCAGGATGGTCTCGATCTCCTGACCTCGTGATCCGCCCGTCTCGGCCTCCCAAAGTGCTGGGATTACAGGCTTGAGCCACTGCGCCCGGCCGCCTAACTATAATTCTTACAAGTGTTCCTTTATTGAGTAAATGAAACACTTGAGAAAAATTGAATAACTCAGGGTTTCAATTAAATTACCATGCCGTGAAAATATACCTGTATTTTATATTTTTAACCAAAAGGTATTTTATTTCATAAAAAATGTCACCAGAGATTACCCATGTAGATGGCCTTAAAATGTCTTTGAATAGTAGGAAGATTGAGGCATTTAATTTAAACTTTTGTTTTAACAATGATAACCATAAATTTGACCTATATTTTGGGAACTCTATGAAGAGGTTATCTAGAATCTTAAAATAATTTCACTATATTGGAATATATTGGTATATTGTAATATAAAAAGGATTAAATACATTTTTAAATACTTACCTGTTTAAGAGTCTTATTTGCTTCCAAGCTAGGAGTTAAAATGCTAGCCAGTAGCATGGAAGAGCTATCTTTGTTGAAGTTATCTTGTGTGGCTGGACAATGATCAACAGATGTGAGGAAATTAAATTCAGGATTCATTTGATCCCCAGGCACACAAAAATTATAGGCATAGGGCAACGTTCCCTCACTGTAGCTGGGGGGACCCACAGGTCCGGACTTGGAGCAGAGAACTGACTCAAAGCAGCCCCCTGCAGTAGGGCTGAAAGACTGTCTTAGGCGTAGAGCGATAGCTAGAACCACCGCGAGCAGAAAGAGCACAGAAATCAAGGCCAAGGCGACCACCAGGTAAAACTGCATCTCAGCCTGGGAGTCAGAGGGTGTTGGACGGTCGCTGAAATCCGGCAGTACCTCTTGCAAGTTATCTGCGAACACCAGGTGCAGCATGGCAGTGGCTGAAAGAGGTGGCTGTCCTCCATCTCTTACAGAGACTAGCAGGCGCTGGCGGACCGAGTCCTTGTCACCCAAAGCACGGGCCATGCGCACCTCGCCCGTTCGCAGCCCCAGGCTGAAGAGCCCGGGCTCACTGGCATGCACCACGTGGTAGGACAGCCAGGCATTGTGCCCCGAGTCGGCGTCCACGGCCACCACCTTGGTCACTAGGTAGCCTGGCTGTACGGCCCGCGGCACTGTGTCGAAGAGCGCAGAGCCGTCGGGACCCAGCGCAGGGTACAGCACCCGCGGTGCGTTGTCGTTACGGTCGCCCACCAACACCCGCAGGCTCACATTGGCGCTGAGCGCGGGCGAGCCTTGGTCGCAGGCCTGCAGCGTGAGCTCGAAGGCGCGCAGCTGCTCGTGGTCGAAGGCGCGCTGCGCGAACACCACCCCGTTCTGCGCGCTCACGGACACGTAGGACGACAGTGTTCGTGACTCCAGGTCGCTGGCAACGAGAGAGTAGGAGACACGGCCATTGGGCCCGAAGTCTGGGTCAGAGGCACTGACTTGCGCTATGGAGGCACCTGGCTGGTTGTTTTCTGGCACATGGACCAGGTAGGCAGACTGTCCGAAAACGGGCGCGTTGTCGTTGACGTCAGTAATGTGCAGGGTTATGGTTTTGCTGGAGGAGAGCGGAGGCTTGCCCCTGTCGGTGGCTGCGATGGTGACGTTGTACTCTGGGGTCTGCTCTCGATCCAGGGCCCCATCTGTTACTAACTTGTAGTAATTATTAGAAGAAGAATGAATCTTAAATGGAACACCTCTACTTAAACTACACCTGACTTCCCCATTTTCCCCTGAGTCTCGGTCCCGTGTTTTGAAGAGGGCAACAACCACTCCTGGAGGGGAATCCTCCATAATCTGATCAGAGAGTGACGTGATGATTATTTCTGGGCTGTTGTCATTTTCGTCTAGAACTTCTATAATTACTTTACAACGTGTTGAGAGAGATCCTCGGTCTTTTGCCTCTACGTTCATCGTATATCTTTCCACTTCCTCAAAATCCAAAGGCTGCTGAGTTAGAATGTTTCCTGTAGCGTAATCCAGAGAGAACACGTGCTGAGCTTTGTCAGCCACACCAAGGAAGGAATAAGTGATCTCCGAGTTGATGCCCTCGTCCTGGTCAGTGGCCTTCACTCTCAGGATGGAGGTGCCTGGAGGCACGTCTTCCCGTAGGCTGACCCTGTACACATCCTGGCTGAACACTGGGGGGTTGTCATTGGCATCTATTACCAGGATTCTTATCTGAGCAGTACCGCTTCGGGGAGGGTCCCCACCATCTAAGGCAGTCAGTACCAAGTGGTGAGCGCTCTGCGTTTCTCGGTCCAGAGTCTTCTGCAGTACTAATTCTGGATATTTGCCACCATCAGGATTGTCTTTCTCCACCAATGAGAAATACTCGTTAGGACTTAGTTGGTATTTGCTCAGCGAATTCATACTAATATCAGGATCTTCTGCAGACTCAAGAATTGTTCCCATCCCCGGGCTGACAGATTCACTGATTTCTAAGTTTATTTCATCTTTCTGGAATTGAGGGGCATGGTCATTAATATCCTCAATCACCACAACGATATGAAAAATATTTAAAGGATTTTCCACCACAGCTTCCAATTGCAACTCACATCTTCTTCTCTCTTTACACATTTGCTCACGGTCTATTCGGTCCTTCACAAGTAAGTCCCCGCTCTCCGCGTCTACGCTGAAGTGCAGCTTCTCCGCGCTAACTCGCAGCTTGCGAGCCGACACATCCAGGACACTGAGCCCTAGATCTTTAGCGAGGTTCCCCACCACCGAACCCTTGGCCAGCTCCTCCGGAATCGAGTAGCGGATTGGCTCACACAGCGCGGGGTAGAACAAAGGCAGCAGCAAGGGAAATAGTACCTGCCGCGGGCCGGCCCGGCGCCTCTGCGCGCAGCTTCCTCCCATCGTTCGCTTGGGTTCTCGCTGGGTCCCCGCTTTTCCAGCTGGAGAAAGTGCACTCTACCGCGCTAAAAGAGCATTCGGCCCAGGACAGGAGGAGTCCCGGGTCTCGGAGCTGGGTATCTGGTGTGCTGGGCAAAGTCTGCCCAGCCGGGAGCCTCTGTGTGTGCGCTGGTTTTCTTCTTTCTGTTGTTGGCTGCACAGGGAATCCTAGGCTGGAGGCTGAGGGATCCCCGGCGTCAGCGCTTGCTCTGCACTGGCCGACAGCGGCGCCCAGAGGCTCCGTGTGGGACTGCAGCTTGACTTTTCTCTATCTCTTTCAAGGAGTTTTTTGAGTTGACAGCCAAAATATTTGAATCTTATTCCTCAGTGATTCCTTTTACATCAGGAAATATATTTCCACGTGGTCATAACTAGCTTATCTTTTTATGTACTAAAATTTACATATATCTTGAATAAATGAATATTTTTTCTTCAAAATTTAAAGAGGCACAAAAGAATATAGCATGAAGGTTTATAGGTCTCCTATCCTATGGCCCATTGCTCTCCACTTCCTCCATCCAGAGGCAGTCATTCTTGTTCCTTTTAAGAGTAATTATCTATGAAGCTGGAAGTACTGAAGATAAGCAACATTTTTTTGTCTTCAATTCTAACCTATATTCACCTAGAAAGTAATAATTCCTAATTTCATATTTAAGTACTGGAATGCAACCATTGCCCTAGTCATTACTATCATCCAGGGTGTCCTGTATTGCTTTTAAATAACCATATTTAAAGATATTTTCTTACAATAGCTACAATGTCAAAAGAGTAGTTTTTTTTAAAAAAAATCTGTATTTTTCATTTGAGATGAATGCACAATAATTTTGACTCTTATGAACACAAATATGAAATAATAGTTTCAAAGGTTTAATAGTTAATAACTATGATCCTAAAGAGTGTGCTTTCCTTCCACAGACCTATCATTGAACAAATGTTGACTGGCCTGAAAAAAGTCATGGTCTTCAAAGGGTCTTGAGAAACTTTGGAATGCGTTTTGACTTTATGCTACCACATTTAGTAGAATATTAGTAATGAAATTAAGAGATCAACCTAATACATCACTATTTTCATTGAACTAAATGACCTCATCTGTGCCTCCACTGATCCTTTGTTTAGATAATTTTCCTTACTTGTTTGCATATATTATTTTGTTTTTTAATATTATATGCAAATATTTGCATATATTATTTTCTTTTTTATTTTTGGTGCTTATATTCTGATCTGCAGAAATGGCATTTCTTTCTTGACTCTAAGTTTATTTTGCCTCTCAATTTCAGAATTTTCAGAGTTTCAGGTGTTTGCCTCCCTATACATTAAAGAGCCACTGAAATAGCTTTGTCATATATCTGTTGCTCCTGTTCTTGGGAACATGTACAAATTTATCTGTCTTCCCAATCCATATTTACTTTCAGCCTTAGTGATTAGACTATTTAACAAAAAAGACAAAAGCAGAACCCCAAATGTTCTTAATTTCACTCTCTATAGCCTCTTCAGGATCCCTATTGAGCAACACAAGTTACATTAAAATGCTATATCTTCCACATAGTAGTGGGAAATTAGAGATTGTATGCAAAAAGGATGCTTCAGTGTTATCAGGTATAAATAGGGCAGGAAAAATCTAAGTATACATTGTTATAAATAAGTTAATTCAATATTAATGAAAAACTTAGTATATTCAACTGCAACTATCGCCACAAAGTATAGATTTAAAAATATATAAAAGGTAGTTTGGAAAAGGCCTATTGCTCTTCTCCTTGGGAAGAACTGCACTGAGTAATCTTGGATTTGGGTTGTGTTTCCAGAGACCATTTCTTTCTGATACTTACCTATTCTTACCAGACTGCCTTCAGAAAAAGAGGGATGCTTAAGGGGCTGGAGTTTCAATATGTGACCACCCAGGAGGAAATATAAAATCGACAGGCATTTCTGTATGGAAGTCTGTCTTAAGAATTGTCAATATTGTACTCAACAACACTATAAACTACAAGGTTCTGCAAAGCTAATCGTAACAAAGCCTGATGACATACAGGCCTTGATTGAAACTAGGTGAATTTTACCAGAAAGTTAAAAAAAAAACCCTGAATAAACATCAAATTCTACTCATCAGTGTTTTACCATTTACACTTTCCACCATCATGCTGCAAACTTAAAAGTAAAACCAATCTTTTTTAACAACAGAAAAAGAGTACAAATAAAAGTAAAACTCACTGGAACCAATGGGGTATCCTCTATAGGAAACTTCGAATCATTTAACAAAGACAAAGGATCCTTTTTCTCACAGCTCTCCCGGCTGATGAGTGTGTCCGCATAATTGGGCTGGGGGAAGATCAGGTGACTCTTCCGTGAGTCCGCGGTGAGGGAGACCTCGTGGGAATAGGTCTGCAGGAAAGCCCGCACCCCGTCCACGCCCACAAAGTGCGAGCCAGGCACGCCTGTCAAGCCGCCTCCTGAAGCCTGCAGCAGGCGTGACTTGTGCCAGCGCCGCAGCCTGAGCGCCAGCAGCACGATGACGAAGGCCAGGAAGACGCAGGAGACCGCAGCCACCGCTACCACCAGGTATAGAGTGAGGTCTGAGGTTTCAGAGTTAGCCAGAGACTCGAGGCTGCCAAGGTCCGCCAGGACTTCGGGGATGCTGTCGGCCACAGCCACGGTGAGCGTGACGGTGGCCGAGAGAGGGGGCTGGCCGTGGTCCTGGACAGCCACCACGAGGCTTTGCTTGAGCGCGTCTCTGTCCAGCAGGGCCCGCGCCGTGCGCACCTCGCCGGTGTGCAGCCCCACCGCGAAGAGTCCTGGCTCGCTGGCCTTAAGCAGACGGTAGGACAGCCAGGCGTTCTGGCCCGAGTCTCTGTCCACTGCCACCACTTTGGTCACCAGGTAGCCAGGCTCTGCGGAGCGGGGCGCCAGCTCCACGCCAGTGGAGCCGTCTGTGGGGAGGGTGGGGTACAGGATCTCGGGCTTATTGTCGTTCTGGTCCAGCACAAACAGGCTCAAGGACACATTGCTGCTGAGTGGAGGATCCCCGCTGTCGCTGGCTGTCACCTGCATCTGTAGCTCATGGAACTGCTCATAGTCAAAGGATCTGAGTGCATACAGGACGCCAGTGTCTGAGTTGATGGATATGTATGAGGACAGAGGTGCCCCTTGGATGGTGTCTTCAGCCAGGGAGTAAATAATCCGGGCATTCTCTTTGCTGTCCGGGTCCAGCGCTGTCACTGAGAAGATGGAGGCACCCCTGGCGTTGTTCTCTGGGATATAGGTAAAGTAGGAGACATGAGAGAAGGTAGGTGGGTTGTCATTGATATCTGCCACTTGTAGCATAAAGTGAGTTTCCGTTGATAGAGGTGGACTTCCCCCATCTGTGGCTGTTACTGTGATATTGTAAGAGGATACCTGTTCCCTGTCAAGGGCTCTGTGTATCACCAATCTGTAATAACTATCAATGGACTTTTCTAATTTAAATGGTAGATACGCCAAAATGGAACAGGTTACCCGTCCATTCTGCTCAGAGTCTAAATCATGCACATTTAAAAGGGCTACGACTGTTCCCAGAGGTGAATCTTCAGTCACTGGACTAAATAGAGACGTGATGGCCACCTCTGGACTGTTGTCATTTACATCTTCTACTGTAATCAACACTTTTGCAGTTGCAAGATATGCTCCTCCATCTTCTGCTTGTATTTCTATTTCATAGAAACCAGTTTCTTCATAATCTAGATTTTCTGATATTTTTATTTCTCCAGTATATTTGTTTAGTTGGAACTTCAACAATTGCGTATCAGGTAATTTTCGGAATGAATATGTCACTTCTCCATTGGCACCTTCGTCCCTGTCGGTGGCTGTGACTGTCAGCAGCTGAGTGCCCACAGGCAAATTCTCAGGAACACTCACTCGGTATTCTGGTAAGGTGAAGACCGGCGCGTTGTCATTTGTATCGAAGACAGTCACGCTGACGAGGACAGTGCCAGATCGGAGAGGGTCACCCCCGTCGGAGGCGGTGAGGACCAGGTGGTGAATGGCCTCTTCCTCGCGATCTAGGGCGTGCTCCAGTACCAGCTCCGGGTACTTGACGCCATTGGCACGGCTCTGAACTCTTAGGGAGAAGTGCTTATTGGGGCTGAGCTGATAGCTCTGCAGGGAGTTCATGCCCACATCCGGATCAATAGCTTCCGGGAGAGGAAAACGCATTCCCGTGGCGACATTTTCATTAATTTTTACGTCTAGATTTTCTGCTTGGAATTTTGGAGCATTGTCATTGATATCAGTTACTTCTATTTCTATGCCAAAAAGTTTCACCCTTTCTTCCACAAGGATATTAAAACTCACCAGGCACCGCGCGCTCTGAGCGCAGAGCTCCTCCCGGTCTATCCTGCCCGCGGTGACCAAGCTGCCGCTGCGCGGGTCCAGAGAGAAAAGCTGCGTCCTACCTCTGGAGACTATGCGGACTCCGCGCTCCGCCAGCTCTCCGGGCGCCAGCCCCAAGTCTTTGGAGATGTTGCCCACGAAAGAGCCTTTCTCTAATTCCTCAGGAATTGAGTAGGAGATCTGCCGGGCTCCAGCCTCCCATGGAATCCCGAGGAAAAGGCAGAGCAAGACCAGCTCACTGCAATCCTTTGATTCCTTTGAGCGATTCCTTTGAGCGGCCATTGTAGTCTGGTTACAGAATTCTGCAAAGTCCTCACTGGACACTGTGTGTTTCAACCGGTTCCTTTGTCTTTCTGTGGCTTCAGGGTGTCTCTGTAGCCTGAGCACTTTAAATTCTGGAGTGAGCTTCCCTGCAGCCCAGCAGCCGGTTTGTGGGGCTTTGTGTAGTTGGAGCCCTGAGAATCCGGATTGAGCTCTGGCTGCGTTTTCTCTCCTAGTAGGTGAACAGCGGCGCTCAGAGCCCTAAGAAGTTACTGCACCCAAGTTATACATGGACTGGAAAGTAAACTCCATTCTGTTGGATTATTATATTTTACATGGATTCTTTGGTTTCCCCACTCCTATCTTTAAATAATTTACTACATGTAGGTTTCTTACTGGAGATGTGACAAAGTGGAGTGAAAATATTGTAAATATTTCACAATAATGTTTAGTTAAATATATATTTGCAACACGTTTTCCCAACAGAAATGTACATACTATAATAAAAGGTAAATAATACTTATTTTAGGTCATATGAGTGTCTAGGTATATTCAGAAAAGTCTTATAATTTAAAATTGTGATTTAAATAGTCCAATTTTATTTAGTATACATTCATACAAGACTATATTAAATAAACTCTTCATGACATAGTTCACTCTAAAGCTTTATAATTTTAACTACTTAATTCATTAAATTTATTTAGCTTAGGATTGTGTAAGAGGTTTTTAAAGTACTGTTCTGGAATAGTTTTACTGAGCCTTAATGAACCTTTTTGTGTAAAATGTACTTTATCTTATAGGGATACAAGTTAAGTGGACCTATTTAAATTATTAAGCAGGCAATCACAAACTAAAATGAACATATATTACAGTTGCAAATTAAAATGTTTGCATTGTAATGAGAAAAGAAATATGTAGAATTTGAAGTACTGAAAGTTTTAGAAAACAAAGTTAGATGTAGTGATATAGGTTTTCAACAAGTAAGTGTTTATGTCAAATGAACTGTTTTCATCAGAGCATTAATACCAGTATAAATAATCTCTTCTCTTAGGCAGTTTGTATGAGAGGCCAAAGTCCAGTGGTTCACATATCTTCAACTGTGTGTGCCCATCAACCCAGTAGCAATTATTCCCTCAAATGCAAAGGGTATAGAAGTTCACTTCTTTCACACAGAGAACAGGATGTTCAGAAGTGTTTATGTCACTATGCCTTCCAAGTATAGAACTCTTCAAAGATTTTATCTTTTTTCTTCAAAAATCTTCTATCAGGGAATCAGAGACAGAGACTGAGTGCAACGGCAATAGTATTTCATTTCATTTCTTAGAATGTCTTTTTTTTTGAGACAGGGTCTCGCTCTGTCACCCAGGCTGGAGTGCAGTGGCACAATCATAGCTCACTGCAGCCTAGACTTCCTGGGCTCAAGCGATTCTCCCACTGCAGCCTCCAGAGTAGCTGAGACCACAGGAATGTGCCACCACACCCTGCTAATTTTTAAATTTTTGGAAGCAATGGGGTCTCCCTATGTTGCCCAGGCTGGTCTCAAATTCCTGGGCTCAAGAGATTCTCTACCTCCACCTCCCAAAGTGCTGGGATTACAGCACACTTGGCCCTGCCTGCATATTTATTTATTTACTTTAGAGACAGGGTCACACTCTGTCACCCAGGCTGGAGTGCAGTGGCAAGATCAGGGCTCACTGCAACCTTGACCTCCTAGGACCAAGCAATCCACCCAGCTCAGCCTCCCAAGTAGCTGGGACCACAGGGGAATGCTACCACAGTCTGCTAATGGTTTTGTTTTATTTTTGTTTTAGTAGAGATGGGGGGTCTCCCTATATTGCCCAGGCAGGTCTCAATTCTTGGATTCAAGTGATATTTTCTGCTTCAGCCTCCAAAAGTGCTGTGATTATAGGTGTGAGCCACTGGGCCTGCTTTCTGAATATTTTTAAGCTTTAAAAATATATAAATAAGATATGGTAAATTCACTAAGTCTTGGCAAATTTGAATAGATAGGTTACTTGTTTGTCTTCTTAGGGGCCAAGACCACTGCTTCTGTTCGATAGTCAGAACTTGACAAAATATGGTGGCTCACACCTGTAATCCCAGCACTTTGAGAGGCCAAGTTGGGAGGATCATGAGGTCAGGAGTTTGAGACCAGCCTGGTTGACATAGTGAAACCCCATCTCTACTAAAAATACAAAAAATTTAGCCATGGTGAGGGGTGCCAGTAATCCCAGCTACTTGGGAGGCTGAGGCAGGAGAATCGCTTGGACCCAGAAGGCGGAGGCTGCAGAGAGCTGAGATCGCGCCACTGCACTCCAGCCTGGGCGACAGTGTGAGACTCCATCTCAAAAAAAAAAAAAAAAAAAAAAAAAAAAAAAAAAGACAAAGACTAAATACTTCAATCGGGTGACATTCTACAATTGACAAAACATTGAGAAAAGATTATAAAAAGCTGTGAGTTTTAAACATATAATTCTAGATATGAAAATAAAGTAGTATGCCTAAAATATGAGAAACTAGTAGACTATTAGATAAATCACACACAAAAAAGAGAAACTCACCGAAGTTAGGGTCTCAGAATGTGAAGTCAAATCCTTCCCACCATAAGGTGGAATTAAGGCTCCAGGAGAAACACTGCAAACCACGTCTTCATTGGAATGTATGGGTGCACTACATTTTAGGAAATTAAACTCTTTTGTACCCGTATGTGCGATGCACAGATTATAAGAATAAGGCAAAGTCCCCTCACTGTAGTTGGGGGGAACTACAGGTCCAGACTTGACACAGAGACCAGGACGGAAGCAGTCCCAAGCAGTAGGGCTGAGAGAGCGTCGCAGGCGCAAGGCAATGGCCAGAATCACCGCAAGGAGGAAGAGCACTGAGATTAAGGCCAAGGCCACCACCAGGTAAAACTGTAGCTCAGCCTGGGGGTCAGAGAGTACAGGGCGATCGTACTCTCTGAGGTCTGGCAGTATCTCTTGCAAGTTGTCTGCGAAGACCAGATGCAGCGTGGCGGTGGCAGAGAGTGGCGGCTGTCCACCATCACGCACAGTGACCAGCAGGCGCTGGCGGGCTGCGTCCCTGTCGCCTAAGGCTCGAGCCATGCGCACCTCACCAGTGCGGAGCCCCAGGCTGAAGAGCCCGGGCTCGCTGGCCTGCAGCACGTGGTAGGATAGCCAGGCGTTGTGTCCTGAGTCAGCGTCCACCGCTACCACCTTAGTCACTAGGTAGCCGGGCTCTGCAGAGCGAGGCACCATATCGAAGAGCGCGGAGCCGTCGGGACCCAGAGCTGGGTACAGCACGCGCGGTGCGTTGTCATTGCGGTCTCCCACCAACACGCGCAGGCTCACGTTGGCGCTGAGCGCGGGCGAGCCGTGGTCGCCGGCCTGCAGCGTGAGCTCGAAGGCGCGCAGTTGCTCGTGATCAAAGGCGCGCTGCGCGAACACTACCCCGCTCTGCGCGCTCACGGACACGTATGACGACAGCGCCAGGGGTTCTAGGTCACTTGCCACGATAGAGTAGGAGATGTGGCCGTTGAGCCCCAAATCCGGGTCAGAGGCGCTCACTTGCGCAATGGAGGCTCCTGGCGGGTTGTTCTCGGCCACATGAACCACGTAGGACGTCCGGTCGAAAACTGGGGCGTTGTCGTTGATGTCAGTGACGTACAAGGTGATGCTTCTACTGGAAGAAAGGGGCGGCTTGCCCCTGTCAGTGGCTACGATGGTTACATTGTATTCTGGTGTCTGCTCTCGGTCCAGGGCTCCATCTGTCACCAGCTTGTAGTAGTTATTGGAAGAAGAATAAATCTTGAATGGAATGTCTGTTTCTATATTACACCTGACTTCTCCATTTCCTCCAAAATCCAGGTCCCGTGTTTTGAAGAGGGCAACAACCATTCCTGGAGGAGAATTCTCCAAAATCTGATCAGAGAGAGAAGTTATGATTATTTCTGGGTCGTTGTCGTTTTCATCCAGGATTTCTATGATTATTTTACACTGGGCAGAGAGACCACCTCCGTCCTTCGCTTCCACTTCCATGGTGTACCTTTCTACATCTTCAAAATCAAATGACTGGTTATTCTTAATCATACCTGTTTTCTCATCCAATAAGAACATATGTTTTGTGCTCTGGGCAGTGCTTCGGAAGTAGTAGTTTATCTCGGCATTGACCCCCTCATCCTGGTCAGTGGCTGTCACTTGCAACACAGGGGACCCAGGGGGCAGATTTTCACTAACACTAATTCTATATTCGTCTCTGCTGAAAACCGGGGGGTTATCATTGGTGTCCTTGACAGAAATTTGTATGTGAGCGGTGGCACTTCTTGGTGGGTCACCTCCGTCCAAGACAGTCAATATCAAGCTATGAGATCTCTGTTCTTCCCGGTCTAGGAGTTTCTCCAGAGATAACTCTGGGTATTTGCCACCGTCGGAATTAACTCTAACCATTAATGAAAAATAAGGATTAGAGTTTATCTTATAATCTTTAATTGAGTTTATGTTTATATCGGGATCCGTGGCAGGGTCAAGCGATATTCGTGCACCAGCGGATGCAGATTCGAAAATTTCTAAATGTATTTCCTTTTTATCAAATTGAGGGGCGTGGTCATTAACATCTTCAATCACCACAATGATATGAAAAATATTTAAAGGATTTTCCACCACAGCTTCCAACTGTAACTCACATCTTCTTCTCTCTTTGCATATTTGCTCACGGTCTATTCGGTCCTTCACAAGTAAGTCTCCGCTCTCCACGTCTACGCTGAAGTGCAGCTTCTCCGCGCTAACTCGCAGCTTGCGAGCCGACACATCCAGGACACTGAGCCCTAGATCTTTAGCGAGGTTCCCCACCACCGAACCCTTGGCCAGCTCCTCCGGAATCGAGTAGCGGATTGGCTCACACAGCGCGGGGTAGAACAAAGGCAGCAGCAAGGGAAATAGTACCTGCAGCCGGCCGGCCCGGCGCTTCTGCGCGCAGCTCCCTCCCATCGTTCGCTTGGGTTCTCGCTGGGTCCCCGCTTTTCCAGCTGGAGAACGTGCACCCTACAGCGCTAAAAGAGCATTCGACCCAGGACAGGAGGAGTCCCGGGTCTCGGACCTAGGTATCCGGTGTGCTGGGCAAGGTCTGCCCAGCCAGGAGCTTCTGTGTGTGTGCTGGTTTTCTTCTTTCTGTTGTTGGCTGCGCAGGGAATCCTAGGCTGGAGGCTGAGGGATCCCCGGCGTCAGCGCTTGCTCTGCACTGGCCGACAGCGGCGCCCAGAGGCTCCGTGCGGCACAGCAGCCCGGTTTTTCATTTTGAATTCGGTCTCCAAAATGTATATATTCTTCGAAAATGCAGGTGTACGTTCCCCCCAAATTTTGCTCTCACCATAGTATTATAGTAGATATTTCTATGCTTTGTGTCGTAAATAAATGTATTATGCACAATTTCAAACTTATACAACAGTAGGGAGTATATGTAGTGAACCTTCACATAGCCACCCCACCTTCAACAATGATCACCACAAAGCCAATCTTTGTCAATATATACTGCGCTCCCCCATTATTTTTAAGTAATACAAGATATAAAATGTCAATCAATGCTTCTTTTTAAGATGAGACATTAAGGTCAAGAATTTTATCTTTCAGCTTATGTTCTACAATCTGTTACCAATGCACAATAAGTTAAGTCCTACATAGTTCAAGAAAAAAAGAAATAAACATTTTCCATACTGCGCTCAGTTATCTGTCTGGTGAGTCTTGTGTTCTGGTTTTAAGGGCAAGAGACATTTTTGTAGTATTTAATAGTAACTACCTATATGACATACAAGCCTTCATGGATATCTGTTATGTTTTCCCCAAATTAACACACATTTCAATATTTATAAATACTAAATATGAAGGTTACTCCTCAGAAGAGAAATTGTAATAATTTTCTTGTTGTATGGTTAAAAATATGAGCCTGAAGGATGCTTTATTTTTTGCTACCTGCTTCAGGGGGAAGACGTGTTTGAAATAATTAAAATGTCTGTATGTCATAAAGGATTTCCAGACAGTTTAGCTTTTTTTTTCTTAAAAATAAAGCAACAGAAACCCAAGTAATTACAAACAAATAAAATAATTCTTCACTTCCACAGAAATGCCAGCTGTCTTCAATGTATCTATGGATCACATGTTTAGCATAGAATTTTGACTCAACTTCAAAGCTTATTTTCAAATGTCTTGTGAAATGTTATTTACTACTTGAAGTGACACTATGTTTAAAATAACATTAAATAATACATTATTCTCTTCCTTATAGCTAAAAACAGTAAAAGAGTTTTAGAATCTTCCCAGCAGTTCCTGAGACTATTCTCTTAAATTATATCTGATATGCAAGTTCATTTCTAGCCTCAAAAGTTGGAGAATTGAGCCAGAAATAACATATAAGTGAAAGAAATATTTTTAATTCCTTGTTTTGTCATTTCACAGTGTCCAGTCTCAGAAATTTCTCTTAAGCATATACTATAGAAAAGAAGAATGTCCTACTATTCTTCATAATTTAACATTAAAGCATTAGGAAATTAAGACCTTTGAAGATATGAGAATAAAAGGTGTTACAACTTTCACCATTAAAGGGAAAAAATTGGTTTACTAGGGTTTGGAAGTGGATAACTGAAGTTTGAATCTTCGTCAGAAAATATCTATAAATACAAACAGACTTTACACACTTGTGATCTGAAAAATATAACCTCAAAGGGGTGTTTTCCTATCATAGAAATGGAAGAATAGAAGCAATAAATCTGGGCTTTCAGCTTTTTCTCTAAGAAGAATACATTTACCTTTCTATCAGTTAGCCCTTACAAACATAGTATGACCTAAATAAATGATCTTAGGAGTAAGAATTTGCTGGGTGAGGTGGTTTACACCTCACCCAGTGCTTTGGGAAACTGAAGCAGGAAGATCATTTGAGACCAGCCTGGGCAACATAACTTGCTAGTCCTCCCACCTCAGGCCTAGCTACTGTGAAGGTTGAGGTGGGAGGATCACATAAGCCCAGAGGTTGAGACTGCAGTGAGCTTTACTCACACCACTGCATTCCACCCTGGACAACAGAATGACACCCCCATATCTTAAATAAAAAAAAAAAGGAGTAAGAATTTTATGATGTGAGTCCACTGCAACCAATCAAGCAACCCTACCCAAAAAGCCCACATCAATGCAGGCTGAGAGCTGCCCCACGAAAAATGGTTTACGTTGACAGCAAGGTTAATTATGAGAACATGAAAATTATATCAGCAAATATAACGAATAAATGCCTCCTTTCGATGTTGGAGCAACAATTAGGCTCAGTGAAAAGTGATGAGAAACATACTGATATCAACTTATACTACCTTAAGTACAAACAGTTAAAGAGAAAGCTAACTATAATAGAAAGTAAAGGGTCAGGCGCAGTGGCTCACGCCTGTAATCCCAGCGCTTTGGGAGGCTGAGGTGGGTGGATCACTTGAGGTCAGGAGTTCAAAACCAGCCTGGCCAACATGGTGACACCCTGTCTCTACTAAAAACACACAAAAAATTAGCCGGGCATGGTGGCACGTGCCTGTAGTCCCAGTTATTCTACTTTAGTCCCAGCTACTCTACTTGGGAGGCTGAGGCAGGAGAATCGCTTGAACTTGGGAGGCGGAGGTTGCAGTGAGTCGAGATCACACCACTGCACTTCAGCCTGGGCAACAGAGTAAGACTGTCTCAAAAACAAAACAAAACAAAACAAAACAAAAAACAAACAAAAAAAAAAAAAAAAAAGAAAAAGAAAAGAAAAGAAAGAAAGAAAAAAAAATGAACTCACCGGAACCAAAGGGGTGTCTTCTATAGGAAACTTGGAATCAACTGAGACACACAAACGCTCATTTTTCTCACAGCTCTGCTGGCTGATGAGTGTGTCTGCGTAGTTGGGTTGGGGGAAGATCAGGTGACTCTTCCTTGAGTCAGCAGTGAGGGAGAACTCCTGAGAATAGGTCTGTAGGAAAGCTCTAACCCCATCTACACCCACAAAGTGTGAGGTGGGCACACCAGCCAACCCATCACTTGTAGCCTGCAGCAGACGTGAGGTGTGCCAGTGCCTCAGCCTGAGGGCCAGGAGCATGATAACGAAGGTGAGGAAGACACAGGAGACCACTGTGACAGCCACAACGAGGTAGAGGGTAAGGTCTGAGGTCTCCAGGTCTGCAGGGATCTGAAGACTGCCCAGGTCAGCCAGGATGTCTGGGATGCTGTCAGCTATGGCGACTGTGAGCGTGACAGTGGCCGAGAGAGGGGGCTGGCCATGGTCCTGTACAGCCACCACAAGGCTCTGTTTGAGCACATCTCTATCTAGCAGGGCCCGAGCTGTGCGCACTTCACCTGTGTGCAGCCCCACTGAGAAAAGCCCTGGCTCACTGGCCTTGAATAAGCGGTAGGACAGCCAAGCATTCTGGCCTGAGTCTCTGTCCACTGCCACCACCTTGGTCACCAGGTAGCCGGGCTCTGCAGAGCGGGGTGCCAGCTCCACACCAGTAGAACCATCAGTGGGGAGGGCGGGGTACAGGATTTCTGGGGCATTGTCGTTCTGGTCCAAAACAAATAGTCTCAATGACACATTGCTGCTAAGTGGTGGGTTTCCACTGTCACTTGCCCTCACCTGCATTTGCAAATCTCTAAACTGCTCATAGTCAAAGGAGCACAGAGCATACAGCACGCCAGTCTCCGAGTTAATAGAGACATAGGTGGAGAGAGGAGACCCTTGGATGATATCCTCTGCCAAGGAGTAAATAACTCTAGAATTCTCATTGCTATCAGGGTCATAGGCGATCACTGAGAAGATGGAAGTACCTCTGGCATTGTTTTCCGGGAGGTAGACTGAGTAGGAGGCTTGAGAGAAGGCAGGTGGATTATCATTGATGTCAGTCACTTGCAGAGTGATGTGAATTTCTGTGGACAGGGGCGGAGTTCCTCTGTCTGTTGCAGTCACCGTGATATTATATTCTGAGGCTTTTTCTCGGTCAAGAATTTGGGCCGTCAACAATCTATAATAATCTTCTTCTGAATTTTCTAATTTAAAATATAGATTCTCCTGGATGGAACAGACAACTTGACCATTCTTTCCCGAGTCTCGGTCATGAGCATTGAAAAGAAGAATTACTGTTCCCTGAGGTGCATCTTCTCTCACTGGGCTAAACAGAGATGTAATGGTCACTTCAGGTCTATTGTCATTTACATCTTCCACTGAAATGAGCACTTTTGTCCACCCTTTCAATCCCCCACCATCTTCAGCTTGTATTTCCATTTCATAAAATGAACATTCTTCATAATCTAGACTTTTTGCTATTGATATTTCCCCAGTATTTTCATTAAGCTGGAATAACAGAGATTGTTTTTCACTAATTTTCCAGAATTTGTATGCCACTTTTCCGTTGGTTCCCTCATCCAGGTCGCTGGCTGTTGCAGTAAGCAGCCAGGTGCCTGGGGGCACGTTCTCAAGGACTTTCACTCTGTAAATCGGTTGAGCAAAAACCGGGGCATTATCATTTGTATCCAATACTGTCACATGGATGCGCACGGTGCTGGAACGACGCGGCTCGCCGCCATCTGAGGCCGTGAGGACCAGGTGGTGAGCAGCCGCCTCCTCCCTGTCCAGGGCTCGCTCCAGCACCAGCTCTGGGTTTATGGCTCCATTGTCTCCAGTCTGCACGTTCAGCGAGAAGTGGTGATTGGGGCTGAGCTGGTAGCTCTGGAGGGAGTTCACGCCCACATCCGGGTCAACAGCTTCTGGGAGTGGATAACGTGCTCCAGGAACCGCGATTTCGTTAATTTTTACTTCCAGACTTTCGGCCTGGAATTTTGGGGCACTGTCGTTAATATCAGTTACTTCTATTTCTATTCCGTACAATTTCACTCTGTCTTCAACCAGGACTTTAAAGTTCACCAGACACCGCGGGCTCTGAGCACACAGCTCCTCCCGGTCTATCCTACCCGCGGTGACCAAGCTGCCGCTGCGCGGGTTCAGAGAGAAAAGCTGCGTCCTACCTCTGGAGACGATGCGTACTCCGCGCTCCGCCAGCTCCCGGGGCTCCAGAGCCAGGTCCTTGGAGATGTTGCCCACAATATAGCCCTTTTCTGTCTCTTCAGGCACTGAGTAGCGAATCTGACTGGCCCTGGCCTCCCATAGCATCCCCAGGAGCGAGCACAGCAGGACGAATCTTCCGCGGAGCTGGCATTTGGTTGGAGCTGCCATTGCTGCCTTGCTTTGGAATTTTCTCAAAATACTCTCTGTGCGCGCTGCTTCATCAGGTTCTTTCTTCCCTCCTGCGAAGTATGGTGATCCCTTTCCTTAGGAGAAAGCCAGAGTGCCCTAAGTTAAGAGGCTGAGTTTTGCTGCAGTCTGGGAGCAGGTTTGTGGGATCTGCCGGGTTTTGTGTAGTCACATAACTGGAAATCCGGTTGGAGTCCTGATTTTTGCTTAGAGTTGATCAACAGCGGCGCTCAGAGTCGTAAGTCGTTACTACACCCACTGATGTGTAACATATCAGATGGCTGATAGAGAAAACACTACTCTTTTCTAATTATGATTTTAGATTTCTCCAATTGTTTCTTGCATTTGTATTTCAAAAGCAATCTATTTTTTAGATATCTGAGTTGTAAATAAGGTGGAATAAAATTTCTGTGTGTTATTAAATCACAAACCATCGCTTAATATTAATTTACTCTTATTCTTGGTAGAATTTTGCACTCTATATCTAGATATGTAAATTATTATAATTTCCTTTTTATGATGCTTCAATTTTTTCTGTATATCAACAATTTTCTGAAGTAATTTTTATGTTCAATCTTGTTTGGAAATACATTCATTTTTAATTTTTATACCTATATTATATATTTGTAAATGTAAAATATATAATTGTATTGAATACATATATAAGGATACATTATCCACTTTGAAATTATTTTCTGGGGTTAATTTATTTTGATGGCAAAATTCCTGGAAAAACGTTTCTTTTAAATTTTTGTGTTATAAAAGTAATGTTAATTCAGCAATAGTTACAGATGTTCTCACCTAATATTGCTAAATAGGAACAGGATTAAAGTTTTTTGGAAATTTTTACATTTTTGTGGTTGCTTAAACTTTTCTGCCATTTCAAAAAATGCTTAATTTTTTTATGTGAATACGTAATGCATGCACAGACTGTGTTTCAATGATTCAAATGCACGTACACTGAAAAGCAAGTTTCTATTTTAATCCTCCATCAATAAATTATGCAATTTTAAAGTGGTTTTAAACATTATCCTAAGGGTCACTTAAACTTATATAATAATTTGGGAAAAAGAACACAAAATATACAACAAAGAAAACTACTGAAAGGTTAAAAGTAAGTGGTAACGCTGAAATCTCAGCGTTTACTGAATCACATACCAAGGGAAACCAAGCAAAATACTTATACCATGTAATGGGAGCTTTGTATGTACACAAGACTAGTAGTTTTTGTCTTAAAAATGGAATAATTCTGCATTCTCCTTCCTTCCTACAAGGATGTTGAAAAAACATCCAGTCATTTATATTTAGAGCTCCAAACGACAAGACAAATCCGGTGTGTTTTCCCCCATCTTCAAGAATATATGTCAGGATTCCGAGCAAGAGAAATTCAGGCAATAGCATTTCCTTTTCTTGTAAGTTTCCTCTGGTGATTATATAGAGGTAGAGAAGGATTTTGCATCCAAGAAAACCTGGATAAACTTAGAAATGATTAGGATGATTTGGACCTTCTAAGTTCAGTGAATCAGTCTCTCTCTTTCTCTCGCATACACATAACATATAGCCGCCGCCGCCTCCTTCTTCTTCTCCTCCTCCTCCTCCTCCTCCTCCTCCTCCTCCTCCTCCTCCTCCTCCTCCTCCTCCTCCTCCTTCTTCTTCTTCTTCTTCTTCTTCTTCTTCTTCTTCTTCTTCTTCTTCTTCTTCTTCTTCTTCTTCTTCTTCTTCCTCTTCTTCCTCTTCCTCTTCCTCTGCTTCCGCTTCCGCTTCCGCTTCTCCTTCTCCTCCTCCTCCTCCTCCTCCTCTTCTTCTGCTTCTTTTTTTTGAGCCGGAGTTTCGCTCTTGGAGAGATCTCAGCTCACCGCAACCTCTGCCTCCCAGGTTCAAGCAATTCTCTTGCCTTAGCCTCCTGAGTAGCTGGGATTAGAGGCAGCCACCACCACACCCAGCTAATTTTTGTATTTTTAGTAGAAACGGGGTTTCACCATGTTGGCCAGGCTGGTCTTGAACTCCTACCCCGTGATCCACCCGCCTCGGCTTCCCAAAGTGCTGGGATTACAGGCATGAGCCACTGCACCCGGCCAACATATAGTATTTTTAATTAAATTTTAGGAGATTCAAAAATCATAAATACATTAGGTAGGAATAAGAAAGTATATATGAGGAACATGAGAAAGAGATGGAAACTACCAGTGAAATCAGTGAAGAAAGACAACTACTAGCAGTTTCTTTGCTTTGAAAGATGAATTAAATGTTTACATACATTAAATTTAATATTTATCTACAGATAATAAAATATAAACATGTTAAAGAATGAGACAATCAATGGGTAAAAGCTAATTTCATTAGCTTTGAGAAAGAGGACAAAAAAACGTACCAAATGTTTTTGCTAGCTAGGAAGCTAAGAGCAAACTCTCACTACTTTGTAAACCTATAAGGCTACTTCTTTTATGTGATATAACAACTCACAATCCACTGCTCCTCTTAAAGAATGGTTGGACAGCTTTTCTGAGCAGCTACAACTTTGCTAAGACAACTCATTAGACCTGACAATATACGGTATTTTCATGTAAATACAGAAAATTGGGTGGGTAATGAAAAAGAATAGACATAAATAAAACTCACCAACTCAGGATGGGAAGTCGACTCACTGGAATTACAAAGTGGAAATAAGGCCCCAGATGAATCACCACAAAGTATTTCTTGTCCTGAACTCAATTGCTCACTACATTTTAGGAAATTAAACTCCGTCTTTCCTGTGTGTGCAACACATAGGTTGTAGGAATAAGGCAAAGTCCCCTCGCTGTAGTTGGGGGGAATCACAGGTCCAGACTTGACACAGAGACCAGGTTGGAAGCAGCTCCAGGCGGCGGGGCTGGAGGAGCGTCGCAGGCGCAAGGCAATGGCCAGAATCATGGCCAGGAGGAAGAGTACTGAGATCAAGGCCAAGGCCACCACTAGGTAAAACTGCAGCTCAGCCTGGGGGTCAGAGGGTACAGGGCGGTCAGTGATATCCGGCAGCACGTCCTGCAAGCTGTCGGCAAAGACCAAGTGCAGCGTGACGGTGGCGGAGAGTGACGGCTGTCCACCATCACGCACAGCGACCAGCAGGCGCTGTCGGGCCGCGTCCCTGTCGCCCAAGGCACGGGCCGTGCGCACCTCTCCAGTGCGCAGCCCCAGGCTGAAGAGCCCGGGCTCGCTAGCCTGCAGCACGTGGTAGGACAGCCAGGCGTTGTGTCCTGAGTCTGCGTCCACCGCCACCACCTTGGTCACCAGGTAGCCGGGCTCTGCAGCGCGCGGCACCATATCGAAGAGCGCAGAGCCATCGGGACCCAGCGCGGGGTACAGCACCCTAGGCTCATTGTCGTTGCGGTCGCCCACCAACACGCGCAGGCTCACGTTGGCGCTGAGCGCAGGCGAGCCCTGGTCGCGGGCCTGCAGTGTGAGTTCGAAGGCGCGCAGCTGCTCGTAGTCAAAGGCGCGCTGCGCGAACACCACGCCACTTTGCGCGCTCACGGACACGTAAGAGGCTAGTGCCAGAGGCTCTAGGTCGCTGGCCATGATGAAATAGGAGACTTGGCCATTCAACCCCAAGTCCGGGTCCGAGGCGCAGACTTGGGCGATGGAGGCCCCAGGAGGGTTGTTTTCGGCTACACTGACTAAGTAGGACGCCTGGTGGAAAACCGGAGCGTTGTCGTTGACGTCGCTGATATGCAGGATGACGCTTATGCTGGAGGAGAGGGGCGGCTTGCCCCTGTCTGTGGCTGTGATGGTGACGTTGTACTCCGGGGTCTGCTCTCGGTCTAGGGTTCCATCTGTTACCAACTTATATGAATTTTTGGATGAAGAGATAATCTTGAAAGGGACTTCGCCTTGTAATTGACAATTAACTTCCCCATTTTCCCCAGAATCTTGGTCATGTATTTTGATCAACGCAATTAGTGTTCCAGGCACCGCGTTTTCCAGAATCATCTCAAGTAGAGAATGGAATGTAACTTCTGGGCTATTGTCATTTTCATCTTGAATATTAATTTCAATTGTACATTGTGCAACCAGTCCACCACCATCCCTCCCTTCTACTATCATTGAATATTCCTTGGTTTCTTCAAAATCCAGTTTCTTTTGAGTGGTAATTTCCCCGCTCTTTGAATTCAGACCAAAGATTTGCCCGGTTCTATAGAAGGAATAAGTAATTTCTGAGTTGATGCCCTCGTCTTGGTCGGTGGCTGACACTTGCAGCACAGTGGTGCCTGGTGGCACGTTTTCCCGAAGGCTGACTCTGTACACATCCCGGCTGAATACCGGGGGATTATCATTGGCGTCAGTTACCTGGATACGGAGCTCAGTGGTGCCGCTTAGGGGTGGATCTCCACCGTCCAAGGCAGTCAGGACTAAACGATGGTAACTCTGTTGTTCCCGGTCTAAGGTTTTCTCCAATGCCAGTTCCGGGTATTTACTACCATCTTGTTTCTCCTTAATTATTAATGAGAAACTTGGGTTAAGAGAGAGTTTATACTTCTGTAGAGAGTTTAAGCCAGTATCTGCATCTTCTGCTACTTCTAATATAAATCGTGTGCCAGGCTGTGCAGACTCACTTATTTGCAGCTCAAAGGAATTTTGCGTGAATGTTGGCGTGTGGTCATTAATGTCCTCGATCTCCACATTCACGTGATAAAAGTTCAGTGGATTTTCAGCAACAGCCTCAAATTCCAGAGCACAAGCTGGAATCTTCCCGCATATCTCCTCCCTGTCTAGCCTGCTGCTCACAAGCAACTCCCCTCTCTCTGTGCTCACGGTGAAGTAAGGCTTCTCCGAACTGACGCGCAGTTTTCGAGTCGGTAACTCCTGGACGCTGAACCCCAGGTCGGTGGCGAGGTTCCCCACTACTGAGCCCTTGGGCATTTCCTCGGGAATCCGGTAGCGGATCTGCTCACAGAGCGCCGGGCAGAACAAAAGCAGCAGGAAGAGAAAGAACATTGGCAGCCTCTCAGCCCGGCCCAGCTCCCCAGCGCCGCTCCCCATCCCTCTTGCTCTCCTCAGCTTGCTCACCAGCCTGGAGACGCCGAGTTACAAATAACCTCTTTATTGCAGATTTTCGGATCTCCGAAAGGACTTTAGTTCCAGTTCCAGTTCAGGAAAAGATTCTTCTTTTTCCGAGGAGGAAGCGGTGCAAAGGCTGGCGCTGGGGAGTCTGAACCGGGGCTGCCCTGGAAAGCGCGTTGCGGCTGCGCGAGGAGAGCTGGAGGCCAAGCTCTCCACTTTGGCCAACAGCGGCGCCCAGAGTCAGGACTCGGAAACTACAGCCTCTGCTGCTTCAGTTTAACCAGCGCAGTAATTGTATTTGAGGGCCTAACTTAACAAGCCAAGTTTTTACGTTCATATATTTAATAACAAATTATAACACACTCTTTAAGGTATCTTTCTCTGTTTTCCAAATTGTTAGAAATATCACATTGGGTTTTTATGCAAATCTGCATACATTGGTCCATTCTTTCACCATTCTGCAAACATACCTTGAACTCTTAGCTAGAACTAAGTATTGCCCTTGTCACTGCAATATAATAATTAACATGTTACAGTTCTTGCTCTCAGAGGCTTCATAATACATTGATTTCAAAAATTGATTTTTATTAGCTATGGCGTGTGGAAACAATTTTATCATTCTTCTGTTCATTTATACGATTTCCGACCCCCCAATATTTCTACTGTTTTATATTACACATATTAGGGAAATCTATACTATTTAAAACTATTTTTTAAAGTTGTGGCAATTTTGTACCAATCCCCAAACATCTCCTCTTCCTAACAATATTAACATTCTTTATAAAAATAATTTTTCTTTACTCTTCTACTTCACAAAATATTACTTTAAGTATACTGCCCGTATGATGCAGCCAAGAAATGATATACCCTACTACATTGCTCTTCTTCATATCTCAAAATACTTGTCTTATGTCATATCTTTTACAGTACATAAATTCATTCTTAAGAGTTACTGGGGAAATGCTTATCTATTCTGCAATACAAGGTACAAATGGATATTCTAGTGGATTGCATTATTATCCTATCTACGTACCATCACTGTAGTGAAGAAGTGACTTTGGAATTGGATACATGAAGCTCATAAGTTTGTTTACACAAATTTATGGAATATAGTGACATTGGTCAACCTTCTTTAGTCCATTTGTCAGATTAATAAAAACAACTAGCCAACATTTTTAGGTAGAGTAAGGATTTTCTTTCCTACCAAGGCAACTTTCATCACAGTTTTTTAAATTGCAAAGTGCCAATAATATGTTGTCCTCTCAAATGTGCATCCAAATGGTATACAAACTATGAAGTTAACTCCCACTCCACTGAATATGCACCATACAGTAGAACACTACACAATCCTTAGGAAATGTCCTTTTCATTAATAACAAACATTTACTGGGTCATCTACTTCTACCTTATGTCAATCAATTCAGGGATTAACTTTATTCAAATGCTACAAGAAGGTATGCAGGAATATAGTAATGGGCAGCCTATATTGAGTTTTTACTATTAATATTCTTTTTTTTTATTTTTTATTTTTTTGGAGACGGAGTCTCGCACTGTTGCCCAGGTTGGAGTGCAGTGACACAGTCATGGCTCACTGCAACCTCCACCTTCTGGGTTCAAGTGCTTCTTTTGCCTCAGCCTCCCAAGTAGCTGGGACCATAGGCGCGTGCCACCACGCCCAGATAATTTTTGTAATTTTTAGTAGAGACGGGATTTCACCATGTTGGCCAGGCTGATCTTGAACTCCTGACCTCGTGATCTACCCGTCTCGGCCTCCCAAAGTGCTGGGATTACAGGCATGAGCCACTGTGCCCGGCCTAATATTAGTTTTTTTTAGAAACAGGGTCTAGTTCTGTCACCTAGGCTGGAGTGCAGTGGCATGATCATAGCTCACTGCAGTTTCAAACCCCAGGGCTCAAGCTGTTCCCCTGCTCCAGGCTCCCAAAGTGCTGGGATTTCAGACATGAGCCACTGTGTCCAGCCAAGACTGAATAACTTAATTGAATTGATCAGCTTATTTAGAACTTGTGTACCTGAAAGCTTGGTTCTTAAAATCAACATTCTCACCATTTCATGTCGATGCACAACCAAAACAGCTAATTGGAATTGTATTGAAATATGTTCTTTCGAATTTTACAAAAGTCACTTTCAACAGTTTAAAATTACATTTTAATTCAGATCTAATGTTTTAGGTTTTGTTTTTTGTTTGGGGGAGCAATGGACATTCTAGGCTTTAGATTTCATGTCTCCATGGGCATGGAGCCCAGGTGACCACTGACACACATACTTAATATTTAGTAACCAGTCTCATCTGCCACCAAGATCCATCTTTAAAGTTTGTTCATGTTTTGAAAGATGGAAAGAAGTATTAAAGTTTTGAAGGGCACTGGTACAGAAACAGGGCTCAGAAAAGAGGTTTAAAGTGAAAAAATCTACAGGAGCCTAGTTATAGGTTCAAATGCTAAACATAACCCTAAAAATTCTGAGATATATTTTACTTTTGCTAAGCTAATACAAGGCTTCAGACTTCTTGATAATTTTCTGAAGTTCTAGTTTAGGATACACACACACACACACACACACGTACACACAAACAATAGCAAAATTACCAGCACGGATGGGTAGGTACTTCTTAAGTGAATGAGTGATAATAGGAATAAAACACTGGAAGGCTTAAAATGGTTGAACAATCTTTTCCAAGTCTTTTAAAAGCAAATGAAACAACAACCTATGACTATTAGAGTTTAACTTTATGGTAACACCAACAAAATAAACCTGAAACTCTGTGATACGCCTTAAAAACTATTTTCAACTATCTTCACAATGTTTTTCAAAACATAATTTATACCAAATAAAATTCATCTGGAAATTAAAAGCAAGCAAAGAACTAAACTCACCTGACCACGATCAGCTTCATTCTTACATTCATGAAAATCTATGGATGTTAACAAAGAATCATTTTTCTCACAGCTCTCCTGACTGATGAGCGTGTCTGCGTAGTTGGGCTGGGGAAAGATCAAGTGACTCTTCCGCGAGTCTGCGGTGAGGGAGACTTCGTGGGAATAGGTCTTCAGGAAAGCCTGTACCTCCTCAACACCTACAAAATGTGAGGCAGGCACACCCACCAATCTGCCACCGGAACCCTGGGGCAGGCGTGACTTGTGCCAGCGTCTCAGCCTGAGCCCCAGAAGCACAACGACAAAGGCAAGGAAGACACAGGAGACTGCAGCCACCGCCACCACGAGATAGAGTGTAAGGCTCGAATCGTTCGGGTCGACCGAAGGCTTCAGACTGCCCAACTCGGTCAGGACTTCGGGGATGCTGTCAGCCACGGCCACGGTGAGCGTGACAGTGGCGGAGAGAGGGGGCTGGCCGTGGTCCTGGACAGCCACCACGAGGCTCTGCTTGAGCGCATCTCTGTCCAGCAGGGCTCGCGCCGTGCGCACCTCGCCCGTGTGCAGACCCACTGCGAAGAGTCCTGGCTCGCTGGCCTTGAGCAGGCGGTAGGACAGCCAGGCGTTCTGGCCCGAGTCTCTGTCCACCGCCACCACCTTGGTCACCAGGTAGCCAGGCTCTGCGGAGCGGGGCGCCAGCTCCACGCCGGTGGAACCGTCTGTGGGGAGGGCGGGGTACAGGATCTCGGGCTTATTGTCATTCTGGTCCAGCACGAACAGGCTTAATGATACATTGCTGCTGAGGGGCGGGTCCCCGCTGTCGCTGGCTGTTACCAGTAGCTGCAGGTCTCGGATCTGCTCATAGTCGAAAGATTGCAGCGCATACAGGACACCGGTGTCAGAGTTGATGGAGATGTACGAGGATAGGGGCGCCCCTTGCAGCGTGTCCTCGGTCACAGAGTAAGTGACCTGGGCATTCTCCTGGCTGTCGGGGTCGTGTGCAGTCAAGGAGAAGATGGAGGCTCCTCTCAGGTTGTTCTCTAGGATATACGCTGAGTAGGAGGCACGAGGGAATGTAGGAGGGTTGTCGTTAATGTCTGCCACCTGCAGGGCGATGTGAGTTTCAGTGGACAGAGGCGGTGTTCCTAGATCTGAGGCCATCACTGTGATATTGTAGATAGAGACATTTTCTCGGTCCAAATATTTCATTGTCACTAATCTATAATAATTATCTATTGACTCTTCTAATTTAAAAGGTAAATTATCACGTGTGTAACAGACAACTTGACCATTCTTTCCAGAGTCTTGGTCATGCACACTCAAGAACGCAATTACTGTCCCGGGAAGAGAATTTTCTAACACTGGACTAAACAAAGACGTAATGATCACTTCTGGTCGATTGTCGTTTACATCTTCCACCAAAATGAACAATTTGGTCCTCCCCAGAAGTGCCCCCACATCTTCGGCTTGTATTTCCATTTCATAAAACGAACATTCTTCATAATCTAGACTTTTTGCTATTGATATTTCCCCAGTATTTTCATTAAGCTGGAATAACGGAGTTTGTTTTTCATTAATTTTCCGGAATTTGTATACCACTTTTCCATTGATTCCCTCATCTGGGTCACTGGCTGTTACAGTAAGCAACCGCGTGCCTGGGGGCACGTTCTCAAGGACTTTCACTCTGTAAATCGGTTGAGCAAAAACCGGGGCGTTGTCATTTGTATCCAACACTGTCACATGAATGCGCACTGTGCTGGAGCGACGCGGCTCGCCGCCATCTGAGGCCGTGAGGACCAGGTGGTGAGTAGCCTCTTCCTCCCTGTCCAGGGCGCGCTCCAGCACCAGCTCTGGGTTTATGACTCCATTGTCTCCAGTCTGCTCGTCCAGGGAGAAGTGGTGATTGGGGTTGAGCTGGTAGCTCTGGAGGGAGTTCACGCCCACATCCGGGTCAACAGCTTCTGGGAGTGGATAACGTGCTCCAGGAACCGCGATTTCGTTAATTTTTACTTCTAGATCTTTGACCTGGAATTTCGGGTTATTATCGTTAATATCAATTATTTCTATTTCTATCCCAAAGAGTTTTCCTTTATCCTCAACCAGGATGTTAATATTTATCAGACACCGCAGGCTCTGAGCGCAGAGCTCCTCCCGGTCTATCCTGCCCACAGTGACCAAGCTGCCGCTGCTCGGGTTCAGAGCAAAGAGCTGCGTCCTACCTCTGGAGACGATACGGACTCCGTGCTTCGCCAGCTCCCGGGGGTCCAGCCCCAGGTCCTTGGAGACATTACCCACGAAGGAGCCTTTGTCCGTCTCTTCTGGCACCGAGTAGCGAATCTGTCCCTTCCCGATTTCCCACAGCGTCCCCAGCAGCGCGCACAGCAGAATCAGCTCGCCGCGTCTGGGGCGACTCTGTGGAGCGGCCATTGTTATTTTGCTGCAGAATCCCCTCAGAATCTTCACTGCGCATAAGTGGGTCTTATTTAGTTTCTTGCCGCAGCTATGGAAATGATAATCCTCCGGAAACCTGGAGTGCCTCCAAACAGGGGTGGGGTTTCGCTACAGTCCAGCAGTTAGTTTGTGGCATCTGCGGGTCTTTGCGAGGTGTGAGATCTGAGTGTTTTCGGTTGCATTTCTCTCCCAGTAGGTGAACAGCGGCGCTTAGAGTCCTAAATAGTTACTGCACTGAGATACAGATTACTTCTAAATGTAATACTCTACTAGATTACTGAGAAAAAAATACCATCTGCTTATTACTTTGTTTTGAATTTATTTGATTTATCCCTAAACCCATATTTTAAAAGAAACAGCCAAAGAATGTGAGATGAAGGTTTTATTTAGTGTTATTAAATGATCAGATTAGATCAAAATGACCAGATTGTAGCATTGGATTAAATTACTTACATTTCTGCAATATATTTGGTCTTAAAAAAATAACATGATACTTTCATTTCCCACTGTGCTCTAAGCTTTATTGTAAATGTCTCCAATATATACTAACAAATAACTAAGAACTTCAGTTGTCACCAGAAATGAATTTATCTTGAGACTAAAATAGACCTACTGGAGATGACTGACTCAGAAATTGTTTTATTTGGTTTAAACTACTTAATTATTTTAGAAGCTTTCCATACAGTTGTTGCTTTTAAATTATTCTTCTAAATGCCACTTGAATTACATGTTGATAATGTTTTCAAATAAAAATTGTGGAATTTCAATATGATAAATGCTTTTACCATTGCAGTTTTATGAGATATTATATTGTTTTGCTATTTTATTTACATTGTTTATATTTTTATATTTGAATACTTGAAAAGTACAGATGAATATATGATAAAAAGCAAAGCTCCATCCCATCCCTTTCACCAGAGATGATTAAACTTAAAGCAGACTTGACTTTTTAAGGCAGACATATATTCTAAAGTTAACTTTACCTACATTAATACTTTGATCTAAAGAACTGCAAAAAGTAATGACTATATAATACTTACTAAGAAGCCAAACAGTAAGTATGACTACAAAAAATCTGTTTCCCTTCAAGACCAGCCTGGGCAACATAGCAGATCAGCCTACTTCACCCTTCCTTTGAAGAATGGTATGATAGCTTTTTCATTGACTAAAACTTTCTTAAAACAATTCATGAAATCTGAAAACTTTATATTTTCCTGTGAATATATTATGCATATGGAAAACTGGGTAGACAATGGAAACCATACCAGTTAAATTAGTGAAGGAAAATACTGTCTGCACTAAAAACAGAGAAATTAGACAGGTCTGGTGGCATGAGCCTGAGTTCCAGCTAGTCAGGAGGCTGATGCGGAAGGAATGCTTGAGCCCAGGAGTTTGAGGTTGCAGTGAGGTATCATTGTGCCACTGTACTACAGCCTGAGTGACACACAGGGACTGTGTCTCAAAAAAGAAAGAAAGAAAGAAAGAAAGAAAGAAAGAAAGAAAGAAAGAAAGAAAGAAAGAAAGACCTGTAATCCCAGCACTTTGGGAGGCCGAGATGGGCGGATCACGAGGTCAGGAGATCGAGACCATCCTGGCTAACACGGTGAAACCCCGTCTCTACTAAAATACAAAAAACTAGCCGGGCGAGGTGGCGGACGCCTGTAGTCCCAGCTACTGGTGAGGTTGAGGCAGGAGAATGGTGTGAACCCGGGAGGCAGAGCTTGCAGAGAGCTGAGATCCGGCCACTGCACTCCAGCCTGGGCGACAAAGCGAGACTCCATCTCAAAAAAAAAAAAAAAAAAAAAAAAAAAAAAAAAAAAAAGAAAGAAAGAAAGACAAAGAAAAAAGAAAAAGAATCAAAAGAGGTTTCCTTTCTTCAGCAATTTGTAAAGTGACCATTAACTGAAGCAGTTGCTTAGAGATACCTAGCAAAAGGCTCATATAATGTTCCTTCATATTTTGTATATATTTTGTATGCACACCAGATTGGCAGTTTTCAAGACTATATTTCTCTCTTAGAGGTAGCAGGATGATTAGAAGACCCATAGCTATATTAGTTTAGGGCTGCAGATAAGGCAGTTACACATTATATATTAGGGCTGCGTGTGAGAGGGACAACAGACACAAAACATTGTCTTTTCTTTGATGGAGGATATGGAATGAGCTTGAATACAGATTAATCCTGAAACTCCTATGTTGCAAGTAAGGAGATTCTGCTTTTGATCTTCTCATGAGCATAGCAGACCCTTTTCTAAGTAAAAGGATCACACACACACACACAGCGTACACTGCATATAATCACAAGGGGTCCATGGACATAAAAATCCAGTTGACTCCTTATTCTAAGAGTTCTTGAAACAAAAGGGAAGTTAACACAAGAAACAGTAGACTACTATGGAGACCATACCAGTTAAATTAGTTAAGGAAAGTGTTGAATTTTAGCTTAAATTCTTTGACTTTATTATTTTTTAATTTATGGTATGTCCAAGCTGAAAAAAGTATTCATCATATATTAGGCAACAAGAAGGAAAATGTATGGGAAAAATCTCATTCACTTTTTAGGAGAGAGCCCATAACTGTCTAACGTTTTCACTTTGTGGTTAAAACCACACCCTCATTGCTTTGTAAATCTAAGCTTGGCTAAAAAACAAACAAATTGTTGGGCTATTGCTCCTACTTCACTCCTCCTTTGAAGAATGATATGACAGCTTTTTAACTGACTACAACTTTCCTCAAATGATTCATGAGATCTAAAAATTATATATTTTCATGCAAATATGATATTTTCTTGTGAATATAGAGAAATGGGTAGGCAATGAGAATTAAGTTATACTTAAAGGAAACTCACCTGATGGGAAGTCAATTCACTGGAATTACAAAGTGGAAATAAGGCTCTAGATGAATCACCGCAAAGTATGTCCTGTCCTGAACTCAACTGTTCACTACATTTTAGGAAATTAAACTCCGTCTTTCCTGTATGTGCAACACATAGGTTGTAGGAATAAGGCAAAGTCCCTTCGCTGTAGTTGGGGGGAACCACGGATTCGGATTTAACACAGTGACCAGGCTGGAAGCAGCTCCAGGCGGCGGGGCTGGAGGAGCGTCGCAGGCGCAAGGCAATGGCCAAAATCATGGCCAGGAGGAAGAGCACTGAGATCAAGGCCAAGGCCACCACTAGGTAAAACTGCAGCTCAGCCTGGGGGTCAGAGGGGTCGGGGCGGTCAGTGATATCCGGCAGCACCTCCTGCAAGCTGTCGGCGAAGACCAGGTGTAATGTGGCAGTGGCAGAGAGTGGTGGCTGTCCACCGTCACGCACGGCGACCAGCAGGCGCTGTCGGGCCGCGTCCCTGTCGCCCAAGGCACGTGCCGTGCGCACTTCGCCCGTGCGCAGCCCCAGGCTGAAGAGCCCGGGCTCGCTAGCCTGCAGCACGTGGTAGGACAGCCAGGCGTTGTGTCCTGAGTCTGCGTCCACCGCCACCACCTTGGTCACCAGGTAGCCGGGCTCTGCAGCGCGCGGCACCATATCGAAGAGCGCAGAGCCATCGGGACCCAGCGCGGGGTACAGCACCCTAGGCGCATTGTCGTTGCGGTCGCCCACCAATACGCGCAGGCTCACGTTGGCGCTGAGCGCAGGCGAGCCCTGGTCGCGGGCCTGCAGTGTGAGTTCGAAGGCGCGCAGCTGCTCGTGGTCAAAGGCGCGCTGCGCGAACACCACCCCGCTCTCTGTGCTTATGGACACGTAGGATGACAGCTCCCGCTGCTCCAGGTCACTGGCCACGATGGAGTAAGAGACTTGGCCGTTAGGCCCCAAGTCAGGATCGGAAGCGCTGACTTGTGAAATAGAGGCCCCAGGCGAGTTGTTCTCAGCCACGTAGACTATATAGGAAGACTGTGAGAAAACCGGAGCGTTGTCGTTTACATCACCAATGTGCAGGGTGATGCTGAAACTGGAGGAGAGGGGAGGCTTGCCCCGATCTGTGGCTGTAATGGTGATATTGTACTCTGGATTCTGCTCGCGGTCTAGAACAGCATCTGTCACTAATTTATACGTGTTTCTTGGAGAAGTTAATATTTTAAATGGCACATCACCTTCCAATTTACAAGTAACTTCACCATTGTGTCTGGAATCCTTGTCACGGACTTTGAGCAAAGCAATATGTGTTCCTAGCTCAGCGTCCTCCATAATTAGGTTGGGTAGAGACTGGAATATCACTTCTGGGACGTTGTCATTTTCATCTACGACTTCTACCTCCACTGTGCATTGTGCAATCATTCCTCCACCGTCCCTTGCTTCCAAAACTATGGAATATTCGTTGACTTCTTCAAAATCTAATGTATTTAAAACAGTAATTTCCCCAGTGTTAGAGTTCAGGTCAAATTGGGTGATCTGGCTAGCTTCACTGAAAGAGAAAGTAATCTCGGCATTGACACCCTCATCCTGATCTGTGGCAGTCACCTGTAGCACCGTGGTCCCCGGGTACACGTTTTCTGAAAGGCTCACCCTGTATACCTCTTGACTGAACACTGGAGCATTATCATTGGCATCAGTCACTAGAACTTGTATCTGTGCAGTGCTGCTTAGGGGTGGAGCTCCAAAGTCCAAGGCAGTCAAAGTCAAGTGGTAAGATTTCTGCTTTTCTCGGTCCAAAGGTGTCTTCAATACCATCTCAGGGTATTTACTACCATCTGATTTCTCTTTATTTATCAGTGAGAAATGATCACTGGGACTGAGTTGGTAATTCTGCAGTGTGTTGCTACCAATATCCGCATCATGAGCAGATCCTAATATAAATCGTGTGCCAGGCTGTGCAGACTCACTTATTTGCAGCTCAAAGGAATTTTGCGTGAATGTTGGCGTGTGGTCATTAATGTCCTCGATCTCCACATTCACGTGATAAAAGTTCAGTGGATTTTCAGCAACAGCCTCAAATTCCAGAGCACAAGCTGGAATCTTCCCGCATATCTCCTCCCTGTCTAGCCTGCTGCTCACAAGCAACTCCCCTCTCTCTGCGCTCACGGTGAAGTAAGGTTTCTCCGAACTGACGCGCAGTTTTCGAGTCGGTAACTCCTGGACGCTGAACCCCAGGTCGGTGGCGAGGTTCCCCACTACTGAGCCCTTGGGCATTTCCTCGGGAATCCGGTAGCGGATCTGCTCACAGAGCGCCGGGCAGAACAAAAGCAGCAGGAAGAGAAAGAGCATTGGCAGCCACTCAGCCCGGCCCACCTTCCCGGCGCAACTCCCCATCCCTCTTGCTCTCCTCAGCTTGCTCACCAGCCTGGAGACGCCGAGTTACAAATAACCTCTGTATTGCTGTTTTTCGGATCTCCGAAAGGACTTTAGTTCCAGTTCCAGTTCAGTAAAAAATTCTTCTTTTTCCGAGGAGCAAGCAGTGTAAAGGCTGGCGCTGGGGAGTCTGAGCTGGGGCTGCCCCGGAAAGCGCGTTGCGGCTGCGCGAGGAGATCTGGAGGGCCAAGCTCTCCACTTTGGCCAACAGCGGCACCCAGAGTGATCACTAGGAAACTACAGCCTCTGCTGCTTCAAGTTAACCAGTGCAGTAATTATAATTGTGTGCCTAACTGAAAGAACAAAAACTACATGGATATGTCTATATATTTAATGACGTCTAAAAATGTACTCTTAGGAATGCCTTCATCCCAACTTTGAAGATTTTTAGGCAAATCATGTAGATTAAGTACATAAACATCTGTCTATTGACATAAGCTTTCCCCAATCTTCAAACATGCACTATGTATACAAAGATAGCCATAACGCAAACTTGGCCTAAACCATCTCAGAATACAGTAATTTTCCATGCTTACTCATTAGAAATATACTGGATACATTTTATCTTTCTTTCATTATTCCTAACATTTTCTCCACTTTTGTAAGTACCTCCAAATTGATTTATTTCAACTTTTTCCGAAGAGTATCAGTAATGCCAAAATTGCCTTTTAGAAGGTGCAATTTATACTTATCTTCAAATACATCCACTTTCCCAATATTTTCAGTGATTTCATTACAGGAATATTATGTGATTCTCATTTCAATGATCACAGGCAATAGCCTACTCCTCTCCTCATTACACAATTATTTTCCTGGTTATGAAATACAACATTCATCTTCAGAGTTATCAGGGGCATAATACGTAGCCTCAAAACACAAAGTCACTGAGATCTGCTGCACCGCAGCACTGCTTCCTACCTCTGCAGGTATTTTACATTCCTTGGTGACCTCTGCATTGAAGGAAACAATCCCTGGAAAATTTGATTTCAATAGCTCACTGAGTTTAGTGATTATTTCTCTCCATTGCTTAAAAACAATTTTATGCATCTAATAAATTTTTGTCAGAAGATTTTCTTTCACAAAATACCTTATAACCATATTTCTGGCATAGGACCTTCCCTCAGTAACATTGTTAGTGTCAGCAACATTGTCTGCTACCCCAAGTGATTGTACATCTGAAATGTGAACACTGCAGAACTTGTAAAATATATCCCCCACATTATTGTACAGTCTATCATGTGCAAAATACTACCAAATACAACACTAGTCTAAAAAGAAGTCTTTTTTTGAAAAGACAGAATCTTGTTATATTATCTAGGTGGGCCTCCAGTTCCTGGGTTCAAGCTGTCCTCTTGCCTCAGCCTCCCATGCAGGTGGACTATAGCTTGCAACACCATACCTGGCTAAAAGGGTCTTTTTAATTAATACTCAAAGGTCTCTGGAATCAAGATTACTTTGTCATCCACCCCTTCTGGATGACAATCACTTGATATATTGAGTTTTACTAAAATGTTACACAAAAGAATACGGAAGTAGTTAATCCCAGATTGGGTTATTTCCAACTGAATTTTTCAGTAGACCTAATAAATAAAATCAACTACTGGTCTAGGATCTGTGTACATAAGACGGTCGAGGGTTTAAGTAAATGAGACAGTTGAAACAAAGCCAGTATCCCCAATCTCCCACTTTGATAGCCCACAGACACACTTCACCTGGTTGTACCACTAAAACAGCACACTGGAATTCTCTGTTAAAACATGTAATTGCCTATGTCACAAATGCCAATTACAACACTTGAAATGACATTTCATTTGACATATTTTATTGGTTTTGTCTGATGGCCTTTAGTGTGGCATCTGTCTTTGATATAGATCTTAGTGAAGTGTGATACACACACATTTCATTCTTTAGGCATAAATCTAACCTTCTACTACCACCCCATTAATAGGTCATTATACTGTAAATAGGTCAAGAAGCAATCAAGATTTTTTAGGACCACCAAGCTGAGGTACATGGAGGCAGATTCAGGCACAAAAAAAAAATCTTCACATGGAAGAAATCTTTCAGAACCTTTTATATATTTAAGTGCAAAAGAGAATCCTGAGAAGGCAGCTGAGGTGTGTTTTATTCCTGCTAACCTTGTGCAATATGAAAGACTCGATTCATTCTAATTTATAAAACATATGAGTGAAGAAAGTAGGTTGGAACATAGATTGGAAAGTAGGTGGAAATTATAAAATGTGATAGTCCACTTTTTCATAATCTTGTCCACAGGCTTTCACTAAAGAAATGCTATAACCTATGTGTACTATATTAAAGTGTCACAACTGAAGGATACTGGTAAACTCAGTTTTATCTCTACAAAGTTTTTAAAATCCTTATTTCTAAAACACTTGTTTTGCAAAATAATAGAGAAATATTATGCAAACAAATTACTCATGGAAATAAAGGAAGGGCTGGGCTCACCTGAATAGTTGGCACTTTGTCTTTACATTCATGAAAACCCACGGATTTTAGCAAAGAATCATTTTTCTCACAGCTCTCCTGGCTGATAAGTGTGTCCGCATAGTTGGGCTGGGGGAAGATCAGGTGACTCTTCCGAGAGTCCGAGGTGAGGGAGACCTCGTGGGAATAGGTCTGCAGGAAAGCCCGCACCCCATCCATGCCCACATAGTGCGAGGTGGGCACACTTGCCAAGCCACCTTCTGAAGCCTGCAGCCGGCGTGACTGGAGCCAGCGCCGCAGCCTGAGCGCCAGCAGTACGAGAACGAAGGCTATGAAGATGCAGGAGACTGCGGCCACCGCCACCACCAGGTACAGCATGAGGTCAGAATTGTAAGGACCGTTGGAGGGCTCAAGGCTGCCCAGGTCGGCCAAGACTTCGGGGATGCTGTCGGCCACAGCCACGGTGAGCGTGACGGTGGCTGACAGAGGAGGCTGGCCGTGGTCCTGGACGGCCACCACGAGGTTCTGCTTGAGTGCGTCTTTGTCCAGCAGGGCCCGCGCCGTGCGCACCTCGCCCGTGTGCAGCCCCACCGCAAAGAGTCCTGGCTCGCTGGCCCTAAGCAGGAGGTATGACAGCCAGGCGTTCTGGCCTGAATCTTTGTCCACTGCCACTACCTTGGTCACCAGGTAGCCGGGATCTGCGGAGCGGGGTGCCAGCTCCACACCAGTAGAACCGTCTGTGGGGAGGGCCGGGTACAGGATCTCGGGCGGGTTGTCATTCTGGTCCAGCACAAACAGGCTCAGTGACATGTTGCTACTGAGAGGCGGGTCCCCGCTGTCTCGTGCAGTCACTGTTAGTTGTAGTTCTCTCAACTGCTCAAAGTCAAAGGATTGCAGCGCGTACAGGACTCCAGTGTCAGAGTTTATGGAGACATAGGAGGACACTGGTCCCCCCTGGATGGTGTCTTCAGCCAAGGAATAAGTGACCTGGGCATTCTCCTCACTGTCCTGGTCCTGTGCAGTCACTAAGAAAATGGAGGCCCCTCTGGGGTTGTTCTCAGGGATGTAGACTGAGTAGGATGAGTGGGGGAAGGTGGGTGGGTTATCGTTGGTGTCTGCCACCTGGATGAAGATGTGAGTTTCCCTGGACAAGGGAGGAATTCCACCATCTGTGGCTTTCAGTGTGATGTTATACAAAGAGAGTGTTTCCCGGTCCAAGTTTTTGGTTGTGACCAATCTATAATAATTATCTATTGATTTTTCTAATTTAAAAGGTAGATTTTCTGGAATGGTGCAGGTCACCTCACCATTCTTCCCAGAATCTCTGTCTTGTACGTAGAAAAGAGCAATTACTGTTCCAAGAGGTGTGTCTTCAGGGATTGAGCTACTTAAAGACGTCATAATCACTTCTGGAGCATTATCATTTACATCTAAAACTGTGATCAGTACTTTTGCCTTTGTCAGACTACCAGGAACATCTTGAGCCTGAACTTCCATTTCATAGAAGCCAGTTTCTTCATAATCTAATCCTTCTAAAGTTGATAATTCTCCTGTAAGCGAGTTCAGATGAAACATCTGTAGAAGTTTAGGAGTTATTTTCCGAAAAGAATATGTCACTTCCCCATTGACTCCCTCGTCCAGGTCGATAGCATGTACCGTGAGCAGTTTTGTGCCCACTGGTACATTCTCGGGGACAGTTACTTGGTACTGAGGCAGAAAGAAGACAGGCGCGTGGTCATTCACATCCACCACTGTTACCTGGATGCGGGCGGTGCTGGATCGGGGCGGGTCGCCGCCGTCAGAGGCTGTGAGGACCAGGTGGTGAACCCGCTCTTCCTCCCGGTCCAGCACCCGCTCCAGCACCAGTTCCGGGTACTTAGTTCCATCGTCTCCACTTTGCACAGCCAGGGAGAAGTGGCGATTGGGGCTGAGCTGATAACTGTGGAGGGAGTTCGTGCCCACATCTGGATCCCCAGCCTCGCTTAACGGAAACCGAATCCCGGGAGCTGTATTCTCCATTATTTTTACATTTATTTCTTCCGTCAAGAATCTTGGAACGTTGTCATTAATATCTATTATTTCCACGTCTATAGGGTAAAGATTCATTTTATCTTCCATCAGGATGTTAAAGTTTACCAGACACCGCGCGCTCTGAGCGCAGATCTCTTCCCGGTCTATCCTGCCCGCAGTGACCAAGCTGCCGCTGCGCGGGTTCAGGGCGAAAAGCTGGGTCCTACTTCTGGAGACGATGCGGACTCCGCGCTCCGCCAGCTCCTGGGGCTCCAGCCCTAGGTCCTTGGCGATGTCACCCACGAAGGACCCTTTGTCCGTTTCCTCCGACACGGAGTAGAGAATGCGTCCTGCCCAGGCTTCCCACAGGGTCCCCAGGAGGATGGAGAGCAGGAGGAATCCTCTGTAGTCCCCGCCCCTTGGCTGAGCCGCCATAGTAGTCCTGCTTCTCTTACTTAGGCGCCCGTCTCGGGAAGTGCTTCAGAATGCGGGTGTATCCGGGTGGACCCCTCTGTCTTCGGAAGGGGAGCTCAGAATCCAGCAGGATAGAAGCTTGAGTTTAGTGCAGCCTGGAAGAGGGCTTATCGCAATCTGTCGTTTCTCTGTGCTGTAAAACTCGGTGGTTTCTGTGGGATCTCTCGCACCGTTTTTCCCTGGTTGGTGAACAGCGGCGCTCTGAGTCCTTACTAAGTTACTGCACTAGATCGATGCACACAATACACTGATTTCATAGAAAATTGTTTCATCTTTCAAAATTTCCCTGTTAAATTTCTTTGCTCTAGATATCCCTGATAATTTAAAAATCCATTTTAAGACACTGAATTAATGCAACAGTACTCATGGATGGGTGTTTGATAATCTTAGATAATTTTTTAAAAAACTGCTTTGCCTTGCAACTTTCAAGTGACTTTGGACCCTGACTCACACGTTATTGCACATAGGAAAATCAGTCATTGAAGGCAAAAAGGTAAATTTTATTTAAATACTTATGAAAAATTTTACATAGAAAATATTTACATCAGTGTATATAAATTTTAATTAATTCAGTATTAATTGAACTAGACATCATTAATTGGTTCTAGACACCATCATACAGGATTCAGAAAGTCAAAATTGTTGTAAAACATATAGACCTATTTTAATAAATTTTTGATTGTATAGAACCTTAGAGATGGTCTAACACCTTCATTTTAATGAGAGGTGGGGGGCCAGACGCGGTTGCTCACTCCTGTAATCCCACACTTTGTGAGGCCGAGGCAGGCGGATCACCTGAGGTCAGGAGTTTGAGACTAGCCTGACCAACATGAAGAAACCCCATCTCTACTAAAAATACAAAATTATCCGGGTGTGGAGGCGCGTGCCTGTAATCCCAGTTACTCAGGAGGCTGAGACAGGAAAATCACTTGAACCCGGGAGGTGGAGGTTGCAGTGAGCCGAGATCACACCATTGCACTGCAGCCTGGGCAACAAGAGCAAAACTCCGCTAGAAAGGGGGGGGGGGGGGGGGAGGGAGAGAGAGAGAGAGAGAGAGAGAGAAAGGAAGAAAGGAATTGCCTTGTTCCTGATCATTGATTATACGGTAGTAGAACAATGTCGGAATACAAATATTCTCACTCACAGTCTTGTGAGAAAAAAAAGAAAGAAATCATTGTTTGTCTTGGCTGCAACAATCAGCTATAGAAGCAACCCATTTTCTACAGAAGGCAGAAATTTGCAGAGATCCTACTGGGCTGTGAATTCATAAGAAAGTGGATAATGGATTGGTTGATTTTTTTCATTATGCAATTCATTTCAACTCTTCATCCTAGTATGCAATTCAAATCTTCATCCTACTCTATTCTAGTGCAATTGAGAAAACAGGGATCTCTAGACAGCATCTGAGCAAAATGCAGGACTGTCCTGAGAGGATCCTTAGAGGTACTCGTCTCTCCACTGATGTTGATAGAGTAAAACTAAATTATTGATGGATCCGAGGCTACCCTCTGCTAGCAGAAAGAAAAGAAAGCTCCTTTCACACAGTTGCAGAATAAAAGAGAATGATCTGCTCTGGAATAAAGACCTGGCAAGAAACAGTCTTGGTTTGTAAATTATTTTAGGTCCTGGAGAGTAGCTGATGGAACCAGGAGAATCCAGAACTAACACTAAGAAAGCTTAACTTAGTTTTGTGGGAGTCTCCTAAGTAACCTATTTCTGCTTTCTGGTGGCATTGCTCCAGAATACAGGGAATACTTTGAAGGAGATTATGTTTCCATCTATCAAAATAATCCATAGTTATCTTTGCATTCACAAAGTAGACAAATTTTGTTTAAAGGAACTAATAGAGGTATTATAGATGAATTCTGTAAACTGGAGTTAAATTCTATTTGTTTAATACTACTTTTGAAATTCTTGTTGAGGCAAGCAAAGTGTATGATTATTAAACAACATAAGTGCTTGTTGTAGACATTTTCAAACAAACTTTCATGTTTGGAGGTTATAGCTCTCAATGTCTTGATCCATTTCTACCTCATGCCTCAGAATTCATAGTTTCATCTCACATTTGTTTCTTATTCTACTGTTTTAAAAAAGTCTCAATTAACTTATTGTGTCTTGGTACCTTCTTTGGAGAAAAAGAAATAAGATCTAGTTAAATTAAATTTAGACTACTCTGAACACAAAGCATACATACCCTACGGAGTAAATGGCTTCATTATCTCTAGCATTCACATTTTCTAAGTTATTGAACATCATAAAATTAAATATCAAAGATCTTTACTAGACCACCAAGACATGTTTAATAAAATCTGACATAAGCTCATTATATCAAATTGAAATCATTTCATAGTTTAAAGAGCGTATATTATTGTTGACTAAGATATTGGGAAGAATCCTAACCATTTGCTTGGGTGTATTAAAAAGAATTCTACATAAAGTCTATTTGGCTTCCTGGGCATTGAATTGATTACCTTCTCTCTTTTCTTTTTGGGCCTTTTTTTTTTTTTTTTTTTTTTTTTTTTTTTACTAAAAAACAAATGAACAACAAAACAGTTCTTTGAAGTTCCATTTAGATTTTCATTCTCAAGCAAAGATAAAGGTATTTTCCAATGTTTCTCCTCTGAGATTTTACTCCTTCCCCTTTGATAATTACTACCTCAACAGAAGCCTGATCAGAAATGAATGCCTTTCAGGCCGGGCTCAGTGGCTCACGCCTGTAATCCTAGTGCTCTGGGAGGCTGAGGCGGGAGGATCACTTAAGGTCAGGAGTTTGAGACCAGCCTGGCCATCATGGTAAAACCCCATGTCTACTAAAAGTATGAAAATTAGCTAGGCATGGTGGAATGCACCTGTAATCCCAGCTACTTGGGAGGTTGAGGCAGGAGAATCAGGGAGGAGGAAGTTGCAGTGAGCTGAGATTACACCACTGCATTCCAGCCTGGGTGACAGAGCAAGACTGTCTTCCAAAAAAAAAAAAAAAAAAAAAAAAAAGGCTTTCACAGACCATAAAATAAGACAATAATTTGGTAATTTTTTTCCTGATGTTTCAAAATTCTGTAATGAACTGTCAAAACCTCAGATAGCCTATCTTATTATTAATGATCTGTATTGCAGGTGGATTAAAGAATCTCATTTAGTCAGAACTTAGCAAATTCCATGATTGCCAGGATGTTTAACAGTTGGTCAGTCCACATGAATGAATGACTTTTGCTAGAGTAGAAGTTGGCAGTTTTTCCATCAGTGAAATGTTTTATTTGTTTAAATGAAATGGTCACACGTAAAAAGAGAATAAAATAAACCAGCGTGGTCTCTATGAAAAGTAGTTAGTGAGCTTTCCCTATAACAACGAAAGCTCAAGATGTAGTTTAACATCCCAAATTGGTGATATAATAAAATGACATTCACACTTTCATAGTTTATGAAGTAATCATACATATAACAGCCCATCCAACTCACGAGACTAATATCCAAGATTCATGTTGTTTAAAGTTGTTATTTTATCAAAGTATATCACAAAGATACAAAAAAATGAGCTTTGAAGATGTGTATGATTAGATCTCTTGGTTAGGTATATACATCTGGAAACTCGAAATAAATAAATCTATAATAATTCCTTAAATGTAAATACCACAATATTGGTTTAGAAAAACACATGTTACTCTTAGCACCTTATTTAAAATCACATCAACTCAATGTTATCTTTATGAAGACTGACAAAGTCAGGTTACAAAGGAGGTTCCATTTATTTTCAAGGTATCATCTCAATTACTTTTTCCTTACACATTCATAACAAATTCAGATGCACAAGTGGCCACTCCATTCTATAATGCCACTAGATTGTAGACTCTTCCAACTCATGACCGGAAAAAAATCTTGACTATAATGTAGTTCAACAAGTCATCAAATTATAAAATCCCCTGTACTCCATTAATTCCAGGGCCATCAACTTGCTTTTGAAGACTGCCAGTAACAGAATCTCCCATCTCCTTAGTGATCCGTTTTCTATTCGAACATCATTGATAGTCAAAAACTTTGCTGTTTTCTGTTCATGAAACAATGATTTTGTTTGCACATTTCAGTCATAATAAATAAGACAAATCAGTCTTCTAAATGATAATCCCCTTTTTCTTGAAATATTTCTTTTCTTTTTTTTTTCTTTTTTTTTTTTTTTTGAGGCGGAGTCTCGCTCTGTCGCCCGGACTGGAGTGCTGTGGCCGGATCTCAGCTCACTGCAAGCTCCGCCTCTCGGGTTTACGCCATTCTCCTGCCTCAGCCTCCCGAGTAGCTGGGACTACAGGAGCCCGCTACCTCGCCTGGCTTGTTTTTGTATTTTTAGTAGAGACGGGGTTTCACTGTGTTAGCCAGGATGGTCTCGATCTCCTGACCTTGTGATCCGCCCGTCTCGGCCTCCCAAAGTGCTGGGATTACAGGCTTGAGCCACCGCGCCCGGCCTTTTTTTTTTTTTTTTTTGAGACAGAGTCTCGCTCTGCCGCCCAGGCTGGAGTGCAGTGGCCGGTTCTCAGCTCACTGCAAACTCCGCCTCCCGGGTTTATGCCATTCTCCTGCCTCAGCCTCCGAGTAGCTGGGACTACAGGTGCCCGCCACCTCGCCCGGCTAGCTTTTTGTATTTTTTTTTTTTTTTTTTTTAGTAGAGACGGGGTTTCACCATGTTAGCCAAGATGGTCTCGATCTCCTGACCTCGTGATCCGCCCGTCTTGGCCTCCCAAAGTGCTGGGATTACAGGTTTGAGCCACGGCGCCCGGCCTGAAATATTTCAGTAAACAGTTACTATGTGATGGAAGCCTTATTGTCTGGGTTAAAATGCTAAAATATTTAAATTTTTGTTTATTTGAACCTCATTAACATTTGTTCTCCCATTCACCAGTCATCTATTTTTAGAGATATGTCCTGTAAGCAGACACTACCAAGCATGTTTTAAAATTCATTTTAACTCTTTATTTATTTATTATTATTAGTATTTTTTGAGACAGAGTCTCACTCTGTCACCCAGACTGAAGTGCAGTGGCGCGACCTTGACTCACTGCAACCTCTACCTCCAAGGTTCAAGGGATTCTCCTGTCTCAGCCCCCTGAGTAGCTGGGATTATAGGCCCATGCCACCCCACCCGGCTAATTTTTGTATTTTTAGTACAGACGGGGTTTCACCATGTTGGTCAGGCTGGTCTTGAACTCCTGACTTTGTGAGCCCCACACCTTGGCTTCCTAAAGTGTTGGGATTACAGGTGTGAGCCACTGCACCCAGTCATTTTCACTCTTAAATACTATCAGACACACAGTATTCAAAAGACATCGTAGTAGGCACACAGCATCGAGTGCTTAGTTATTTCTTAACAACCGAATAATTATAATAATGGTGATGTCAACAAATACTTATTCACTATGCTGCTTTATAGTTTGAAAAAAAAGTTATAAAATTATTTTCTTAGAATTTGAGTCAGATAGATAAGGAAAGTCTTGTTTTAAAAAATAATATAAGTAGAGCTTATTTGGGCTAAGCTTTAGGATTGCATCCCAGGAACATAGATTTAAGTTGCCCTGGATACACACTCTATGAGCAGCAGTTACAAGTGGATTTTTACTCTAGACTGGGCAACAGAGGGACATCCCATCTCTAATAAGGGAAGTCTTTTAAGTCTTAATTTTAGTTGGAAGATAATGGCGATTGTAACTGGCCCAAGTAAATGACAGATAGTTACAGGAATGTTATTCAAGTCTTTTAATGCCAAAGATCAGATGTTCCATGCTGCAGTTACCAACGATTCTTATCTTTTTAAAAATAATTTTTGATTCCTAAGTAGTAAAGGTGAAAGATCTCTTGTATGAACCTCCGTCATTTATAATTATTAAGTAACACTGAAAAAAACAAAATCTTTTTTTTTTTTGAAAGAGAGAGAGAGACGCATTCTGTCTCCCAGGCTAGGGCGCAGTGACACAATTATATCTCACTGCAGCCTCAAACCCCTGGACTTAAGCAATTCTCCTATCAGAGCTTCTCGAGTAGCTGGGACTACAGGTGTACACCACACATCTGGCTAATTTTTTTTTTCTTTTTGGTAGAGAGAGTCGTGCTATGTCGCCTAGGCTGGTCTCAAACTCCTGGACTCAAGGGGTCCTCCCATCTCAGCCTCCTGAAGAGGTGGGATTACAGGTGTGAGCCACCATGCTAGCTAAAACCAAGATCTTGATAACATTGACCTAAATTAAGATTATTTTCCCCCACATTAGAAAAAGAAAGAAACTTACAAATGTCACATAATAGGAAAAAACCTAAGAAACGAGATGTACTCAATCCAAGACACAAATAGTTTGCCAAGAAGAGAAAGGTAAAGAAAAACTAGGACATGCATTATTTTCCCCCCACAAAATTAAGACTTCAGAACATTCTTTTGATATAAAAGAAAAACATTAGAATTATGTGATTCCCTGCAAAGGACTAAGAAAATTAAGCACTAATCAAAGATAATCTTTAATTTTCATGCCAACCAATAAAAACAATTCCCTCACCTGAACAAGGGAGTCATCCACTTTACAAAATCACGCATCTTCCTGTGCCTAAAGAGGTTCACTTCTCTTGCAGCCATCCTGGCTGATAAGTGTGTCTAAATAGTTGGGTGGCGGGAAGATCAGATTACTCTTCCGCTTCCGCCTGGAAAGAAACTCACCTGAAGTTGCCTGGGGTCTCCTTTCATTTCAAGTAAATCCTGAGTTGTGAGAAGAGACTCGCTTTTCTCACAGCTCTCCTGGCTGATGAGCGTGTCCGCATAGTTGGGATGGGGGAAGATCAGATGACTCTTCCGCGAGTCTGCAGTGAGTGAGACCTCGTGGGAATATGTCTGCAGGAAAGCCCGAACCCCGTCCACGCCCACAAAGTGCGAGCCGGGCATGCTCGCCAAGCCACCTCCCAAAGCCTGCAGCCGGCGTGACTTGTGCCAGCGCCGCAGCCTGAGCGCCAGCAGCACGATGACGAAGGCCAAGAAGACGCAGGAGACCACGGCCACCGCCACCACCAGGTACAGCGTGAGGTCAGAGTTCTGAGAACCATCGGAGGGCTCAAGGCTGCCCAGGTCGGCCAGGATTTCGGGGATGCTGTCGGCCACAGCCACGGTGAGCGTGACAGTGGCGGAGAGAGGGGGCTGGCCGTGGTCCTGGACGGCCACCACGAGGCTCTGCTTGAGCGCGTCTCTGTCCAGCAGGGCCCTAGCCGTGCGCACCTCGCCCGTGTGTAGACCCACCGTGAAGAGTCCCGGTTCGCTGGCCTTGAGCAGGCGGTAGGACAGCCAGGCGTTCTGGCCCGAGTCTCTGTCCACCGCCACCACCTTGGTCACCAGGTAGCCAGGCTCTGCGGAGCGGGGCGCCAGCTCCACGCCGGTGGAACCGTCTGTGGGGAGGGCGGGATACAGGATCTCGGGCGCATTGTCATTCTGGTCCAGCACAAACAGGCTCAGTGACATGTTGCTGCTAAGAGGCGGGTCCCCGCTGTCGCTGGCTGTCACCCACAGCTGTAGGTCTCTCAACTGCTCATAGTCGAAGGAGCGCAAGGTGTACAGAATCCCAGTGTCGGAGTTGATGGACACGTAGGAGGACAGGGGCGCCCCCTGGAGGGTGTCTTCTGCCAGTGAGTAGGAGACTCGGGCGTTCTGGTCCATGTCAGGGTCCTGTGCATTCACAGAGAAGATGGAGGCGCCCCTGGGGTTGTTTTCAAGGACATAGACTGAGTAGGATGAGTGGGGGAAGGTGGGCGGGTTGTCGTTGGTGTCTGCCACATTTAGGGAGATGATTGTTTCTGTTGACAGAGGCGGTGTTCCTTTGTCCGTGGCTGTCACAGTGATGTTGTATAAGGATACCTCTTCCCGGTCTAGAGCTGCATTTGTCACTAATCGATAATAATTGCTAACTGATTTTTCCAATTCAAATGGGAGACTTCTCGGGATGGAACAGGTTACCAGGCCATTCAGGCCAGAGTCTCGATCGAACACTTGAAAAAGAGCGATGACTGTTCCTGGAGGTGCACTTTCAGCAATTGTTCTGCTTCCAGATGTAACAACCACTTCTGGTACATTATCATTGACATCCAAGATAGTTATTAAGACTTTCGCTCTGTCTCGAAGACCTGGCCCATCCCGGGCTTCAACACCCAGCTCGTAAAATCTCGAGTCCTCATAGTCTAGATTTGCGGAAGTTGAAATTTCTCCAGTCAAAACATTCAAACAGAAAATTTGTGAGACCTTTTCTGTAATCTTCACAAAGTAATAAGTTACTTCCCCGTGGACTCCTTCATCCTGGTCGGTGGCATTTACTGCCAACACTGGTGTGCCTACTGGCAGGTTTTCAGGAACACTCACACGATAGACAGGCTGAGTAAACATTGGAGCGTTGTCATTCGCATCTACAACTTTTACCAGAATTCGGGCAACGCTTGAGCGGACAGGGTCACCGCCATCCATGGCAGTAAGGACCAGGTGGTAAACGGCTTCTCCTTCCCGGTCCAGGGTGCCCTCCAGCACCAGCTCCGGGTACTTGGGCCCATGGCCTTCGCTTTGCACATCCACTGAGAAGTGACTATTACCACTGAGCTTAAAGCCCTGAAGGGAGTTTATTCCCACATCAGGGTCATAGACCTCCGTTAGTGGAAAACGAGAGGATGGAGCTGCGTTTTCGAGAATTTTCACTTCCAATTCTTCTTTTAAGAATTGGGGTGTATTGTCATTAATGTCCACTATTTCCACTTCCACGGGATAAAGATTCAGTTTATCCTCGACAAGGATGTTAAAACTCACCAGACACCGCGGGCTCTGAGCACAGAGCTCCTCCCGGTCTATCCTATCCGCGGTGACCAAGCTGCCGCTTCGCGAGTTCAGAGAGAAAAGCTGCGTCCTACCTCTGAAGACGATGCGGACTCCCTGCTCCGCCAGCTCCCGGGGCTCCAGTCCCAGGTCCTTTGCGATGTTGCCTACGAAGGAGCCTTTCTCCAGCTCCTCGGGAATAGAGTAGCGGATCTGCGCTGCCGCGGCCCCCCACAGCGTTCCCAGGAGCGTGAGGAGCAGGACCTGCTCGCTGCGCAGCGGACGCCTCTGCAGAGGCGCCATTATTGGCTTATTAGAGACTTCTCTGGGATTAAGAAGAGGAAAAACAGGTCTGCATCACTTTTGCTCTTCTCAGAAATAGCGGTTAAGTTCCTTCAACAAGCAGAGACCGGATGCGAAGCGTTTCAGGTCAGAATTTCCGCACAACTTTCCTGCTTTCCTGTCTGATTTGCTTTGTGGTTGGAGGATGTAACTCGAGTTTCCGTTGATTTTCTTGCCCGGGTTAGTGAACAGCGACGCTTAGAGTCCTAACTTAATACTGCATCGTTTTGTGAAACTATCATACAGAGGCTTTTATTTCTGCTATATCTGCATAGATGACACTCATAATATTTCCCTTCCCAAGACAATGAAGCATTTAGAAGAGTGCAAGAGATTATTCTGAATAATTTTAAATGTTCTCTGATGTTTACCATTCATTTTTACGGAAATATCTCTTAGGATCTTGGGGAACAGAAAAAATATTACTATCTTCTGTAAATTTTGAATTATCATCATATTTCAACATCATTTACACTAGTCCCATTTTCAATAAGGGTACCAACAACTACAAACACATTTTTTTGAGACAAACTCTCTCTGTGTCTCCCAGGCTAGAGTGCAGGGGCACAATTATAGATTATTGCAGCCGCAATCTTCTGGGGTCAAGGGATCCTCCCACCTCAGCTTCCCGAGTAGCTGGGACTACAGGCATATGCTACACAAACACATTTTGAGCCAATTCACTATAGTGCCCAATACAAGAGTTGCCATTTTAGATGCCATTATTTCTTTTGATTAGCATAGAAATTAAAAACTGCCCTGACACAGGCAACATCTGTGTATACTTTAAAAAAATGCAAAGGGAAGTAAAAATATTATATATAGTTACATTAAAAATGTCTTAAGATATGCATTATGTTTAATATATTTTAGGATTGACTGCATTAAAACTAAGTAAACCACTTAAGTGTGCAAATCTGTGTCTAATTCTGGATAGATACGTCTGAAAATGACAGTGTGAGACAATACTGTATTAAAAATGTTTCAGATTATAGTGTATTAGGATTAACAAACATTTCAAGACTATCAAAAGGAGGCTTTCTATGAAAGAACAACTGCCACACAGATATTCTACAGGAAATTCTACAAAGAATTTCCTAGGCACCCTACTCCATACCCAGAAAATCAATAAAATAATGTAATCAAGAAATATTTAATCTATAAATATTCTATCTCTAAATCAATGAATTGAAACCCAATTATATTTATGGAAGGAAAGGTTTGAAGAAACTCACCTGTTGCAAATTGCCTGAATTAGAAGGCATTTTTGGATTGTCATTACTTTCAAACCAAGATGCTTCATCACATAGCAGATCTTGTGGTACAGCATCTTCAGCCTTTATATTGAGAAATTTAAACTCGGTGTTTGAGGAATGTGAGGCAGCACACAGATTGTAGGAATAAAGCAAAGTCCTTTCGCTATAGTTGGGGAGAGCTCCAGGTATAGTCTTGGAGTAGAGACCAGGCTGAAAGTAGCCCTCAGTGGCGGGTCTAGAAGAGCGTCGCGGCGCAGGGCGATGGCCAGAATCACCGCGAGGAGGAAGAGCACCGAGATCAAGGCCAACGCCACTACTAGGTGAAACTGTAGCACTGCCTGAAGGTCAGAGGGAGTGGGACGGTCGCTAAGGTCAGGTTGTATCTCTTGCAAGCTATCTACGAAGATTAGGTGCAGCGTGACGGTGGCTGAAAGAGGCGGCTGTCCTCCATCACGAACAGTGACCAGCAGGTGCTGGCGGGCAGCCTCCCTGTCGCCCAAGGTAAGCGCCGTGCGCACCTCACCGGTGCTCAGCCCCAGGCTGAGCAGCCCGGGCTCGCTAGGCTGCTGAATGTGGTAGGACAGCCAGGCGTTGGGTCCCGAGTCTGCGTCCACCGCCACCACCTTAGTCACCAGGTAGCCAGGCTCTGCAGCGCGCAGCACCACATCGAAGAACGCAGAGCCATAGGGCCCCAGAGCTGGGTACAGCACCCGCGGTGCATTGTCGTTGCGGTCGCCCACCAACACGCGCAGGCTCATGTTGGTGCTGAGCGCAGGCGAGCCCTGGTCGCGGGCCTCCAGCGTGAGCTCGAAGGCGCGCAGCTGCTCGTGGTTGAAGGCTCGCTGCGCGAACACCACCCCGCTCTGCGCGCTCACGGACACGTAGGACGACAGCTCCCGCTGCTCCAGGTCACTGGCCACGACTTAGTAGTAGACAAGGCCGTTAGGTCCCAAGTCGGGATCCGAGGCGCTAACATGTGCAATGGAGGCTCCAGGCGGGTTGTTCTCAGCTACATGCACCGTGTAGGAGGCCTGGTGGAAAACTGGAACATTGTCGTTGGCATCAAGGATGTGCAGAGTGATGGTCTTGCTGGAGGAGAGCGGTGGATTGCCTTTGTCGGTAGCTGTGATCGTCACATTGTATTCTGGGATCTGCTCCCGGTCCAGGGCTCCATCTGTCACCAACCTGTATGTGTTTTTGGTATCTTGAACGATTTTAAAGGGGAACTTTCCTTTTAGTTGGCATAGGATTTCTCCATTAAATCCAGAATCTAGATCATGTGTTTTGATCAGGGCAATAGCAGTTCCCAGCTCAGCATCTTCTTGTATATGTTGGGATTCAGAAGTCAGGGTTATCTCCGGGGCATTGTCATTTTCATCTGAAATATCTATCTGTACTTTACAATATGTAGTGTGATGGCCACCATCCTTTGCTTCCACCCTAATTGTGTAGCTATCACTCTCTTCAAAGTCCAGTTCTCCAACAGTGGTGAGTTCCCCCGTTTTACTGTCCAGCTTGAACAATTGTCTCACTGCCTTACCAATATTGATGTAGGCATAGATGATTTCAGCATTAACACCCTCATCCAAGTCAGTGGCCATCACTTTTAATACAAAGGAGCCAGCGGGCAGGTTCTCTGCAACACTGACCCTGTACATGTCCTGAGTAAATACTGGGGGGTTATCATTTGCGTCTGCAATGATTACCCTGATCTGGGTGGTACAGCTTCTGGAGGGCTCGCCCACATCCACAGCTGTGAGGACCAGGTGGTGATGCAGCTGCTCTTCCCTCTCCAGGGGTGCTTTCAGTACTAGTTCTAGGTACCTACTGCCATCCAGGTTCTCCTTCTGAATCAAAGAGAAGTGCGGATCGGGGCTGAGGTAGTACTGCTGCAGCGAATTGACACCTACATCAGGATCCTGAGCAGATTCCATGGCAAAGGTGGCTCCAGTGATCACCAGTTCGCTGATTTCCAGCTCAGTGATATTTTCGCTAAAGGTCGGTGGGTTGTCGTTAATATCCTGGATCAGCACGGTTACATGAAAAACGTTTAAAGGCTTTTCAGCAACCATTTCAAATTCCAGAACACACGTTGACTTCTTGCCACAAATCTCCTCGGTCTATATGGTCGCTCACAAATAAGTCCCCATTTTCGGGGCTCACGGTAAAGAATTTCTTCTCTGCAATAACCCGCAGGTTCCGAGTAGGTAAATCCCCTACGCCAAAGCCCAGGTCCTTGGCGAGGTTCCCTACCAGGGAACCTCTGTCCAGCTCCTGGGGAATAGCGTAGCGGATCGGTTGGGAGAGCGCCTGGCTTAACAAAGAGAGCAGGAAGAGAAACAGCAATCGCCTCCGCCCTGCTGGGCCCCTCCATCCGGAGCTGTTTCCCATTCCCCTCTCTGCGCCTTTGCCTTTCTAAATCCGAGGAGAGGAGATCTTTAAATAATCTCAAGACTTCTCTGAGCAGAACCAACTATTTGCTTTGTCTTGGTGCTTGGGTTCTCTGATGGGTGTCTCCGCTGCAGGAAGCCGGATACAGAGTACACTTTTCTTCCAAGTTGGCTGCGGCGGGAGGAGCCAATACTTTGCACAGCACTAGCCAAGAGCGGCACCCGGCGCCTCCGCTGCAGAACTGCAGTAGTGGTGACTAAATCCGCTCCAAATAAGGAGCCAGTTAGGAGAAAAATCGGCAGTGTACTGATAGTGATACTTTCTTCCCATTTTAAAAGGACTTTTTTTTTTTTTTTTTTTTTTTTTTTTTTTTTTTTTGAGACGGAGTCTCGCTCTGTCACCCAGGCTGGAGTGCAGTGGCCGGATCTCAGCTCACTGCAAGCTGGGACTACAGGCGCCCGCCACCTCGCCCGGCTAGTTTTTTGTATTTTTTAGTAGAGATGGGGTTTCACCGTGTTAGCTAGGATGGTCTCGATCTCCTGACCTCGTGATCTGCCTGTCTTGGCCTCCCAAAGTGCTGGGATTACAGTAAAAGGACTTTTAAAAAACATTAAATATATTTACTATATCTTTAGTCTGTTATTTCTTTTAATTTGAGCTTTATCCATCCAAATCAAGTACCTTTTACTTGTCAAAGGGCAGAGATAATCTTGCTCAATCCCGTCATGTTTTTTAGTTTCCATTTTCATAAAATGGTCATAATAACACCTTCTCTGCTTACTTTAGTAGAAATGAGGACCAAATAAAATGATACATAGAAAAAGCATACAAATGAAAGCTATTTTTGGTGATGGCAGAAGACGTAGTATAAAGATGCTTGAAATATCAGCTTCACGTGTATTGTTATTGTATTCTATTTCCTTTTCTTCTAACTTCTAAAAGTTATAATCTCATAGCTTTTAGTTTTATTTTATGTTTCACTTTCTTCTCTTTTATCTTTATTATTTCCCCCCAAAAGAAGTTACAGGTAATGAGGAAATGATTGACCTTATAAAATAGAAGTGTAGCAAGAAGCAAGAGGGTCTCTTTTCCTTTGTTTCCAAGTGTCTACTTTTAATTAAATAAGTATGACTGAAAACTTTTTTTTTTCTGTAGAGGTGGGGTTTCACTATGTCGCCCAGGCTGGGCTTGAACACCTGGCTTCAAGCAATCCTCCCACCTCAGCCTCCCAAAGTGCTGGGATTATAAGGCATGAACCACCCTGGCCCAGATGAAAAACTTTTACAAAGGACGTTTGTTCATACTACATCACAATGGTTCTGAACTGTACTGTTTCTTCTCAAGTAGCCTAACAATGATGTGTTTATTAGGATTGGGGAGTGAATTGTGAGTCCTTATAATTATATTATTTAATTATGTAAGTAATCTTCCTGTCCACTTTTCCTTGGTTCCCAGTTTACCATCTGATCATACCAACCTTTTGTTATTTACACTTTTCCCTGGTCAATAACATGCCATTTTCCATGTTTCTGACAGGTGCCTTAAGTTTTAATTACATTTCCAAACCAGAAAATCTTCTTAAAGAAATTATCTTTAGCCTACATAATGTATTGTTATTCTAAAACTAGGCAGGTGTGCAGCAATAAGCAATGAGTTCCACACTGAATTCACCTTATAGTGGAAAAGCATTATAGCATCTGGAACTAGTCACGATATCCAGAATTCTGGACAGCCACTCATTGTCACCTTTATACAAACATCAAAAACATAACTGACTCAAGACTTTGCTCCAAAACATTCCAAAGCAAGGGCCTTCACACACAATGCCAAGTGTTCATTGTATGAACACTTCAATTAGTATGAAAAATTATTCTTCAGAACACATACAAAACTAAATATTCAGATATTTAAAAGTATATGGTATATATAGTACGTACATTCAGAATGTATGGATCAAGCATTTTATAAAGTCTGTTAGTAGTTTATAGAGGGTTTAAAGATGTTTTTCCATTGCACAAAATAGTTAACTCAGAGGAAGCGTACCCAAATCTATAACCTTTACTTTTTTTCCAAACACCCTACTCTGAGAAGCATATAACATTTTCTTTAAAAAAAAAAAAAAAAAAGGAAAAGCAAGTTTTCACATAGGAGTGAATGATGTTGCACCTATTCTATAGATTCTCTTGTTACTCTTTGGATGTATTCACTATTCAGTGAGTTTGTACATTTTACATTTTGGTCAGAATGTCCGTGTGTCTATGTATGTGTGTTTGTGTGTGTGTATGTGTATATGTGTGTGTGTGTGTGTGTGTGTGCGTGTATAATTGACTGCTCTCTAATAATTTTTTTTTTTTTTTTTTTTTTTTTTTTTGAGACGGAGTCTCGCTCTGTCGCCCAGACTGGAGTGCAGTGGCCAGATCTCAGCTCACTGCAAGCTCCGCCTCCCGGGTTCACGCCATTCTCCTGCCTCAGCCTCCCGAGTAGCTGGGACTACAGGCGCCGCCACCTCGCCCGGCTAGTTTTTTGTCTTTTTAGTAGAGACGGGGTTTCACCGTGTTAGCCAGGATGGTCTCGATCTCCTGACCTCGTGATCCGCCCGTCTCGGCCTCCCAAAGTGCTGGGATTACAGGCTTGAGCCACCGCGACCGGCCTAATAATGTTTAAAAAATAAAAATCAAGTGATCTTAGGTCCTTTAATGTGTCAATTAACCTTTCATGTGGTTGAGTAATGTAGCTTACTATCCCATTTGTAATATTTTATTACCTTTTCCCCTTATTTAGTCATTATTTGAAGCTGATGCTCAAGGTGTTAAAAGTACAAAATTTGAAGGATTAAGAATATTTTAATAAGAAGCATCTGAAAATCATCTTCAGCAAATCAGATGCAGAATGGAAATCTACTAGTTCTTTCATTACATAACACATCCTCCTGGAATTTGAGGCACATAGACCAGTATTTCATTAAGGCACACCTATTAATTTAAGATGAGCACATCCCTTAGATATGAAATTTAAAATTTTGAACCATCCTTAAATTGAATTCTTTTTTTCAAATACAACCTTAGACTCAAGTAATAAAGAAGAATTGCACCTACACTTAAAGAAAAGCTAACATTTCAGTAGGTGCTGATTTTAATAAGTAAAGGGTTTGTCTACAACAGAAGATGCCAGGTGTGTGACATATTTACATTTATTGAATGCAGCAGTATGTAACTCTTTGGAGGCTTTACATCACAGAACAAAGCCCAACTTTAAGGTTCCTTTACACTGATTTCTTCTCTCAACAAGCCCACATATCCAATAATTACATGGCTTAACACAAACTTTCCAGACTTTAGAATGCTACATGTTATCATCACTATAAATTTAATCTACTTTTCTGATATTTATGATGCAGAAGTTCTCTGTACCTTTCCACTGATTTATGTAAATACTGTAAATTATTTCCTTAAACAAATTTCAGGTAGACTAAAATATCAATCCTACACATTATCCTTTCCAAAACACGTACACTAACGGTGTCTAGGCAGACACCCAAAAGAGAACAATACATATAACAATTTGAATTAATAAAACATCTCTGTTATTAATAGAACTGCAGTTCCAATATAACAAAGTATTTGGGTAAAACGATTATATTTAACCACTTTCCTTTAAAGTATTTGTTTCACTTAAGTCTACAGATATCAGCCAGACTTCCCAAAATAGAATTTGAAAACAAATGGAGAAAGCATGAATTGAAAAAAATTAATCTCCAATAGAGCAAATAATATTCCACTATTTGCATAACTAGCTGATTTTGAATATGACAGAAAAATGAAAAAGGAAACAAACGAAAATGTTCTGGTCATCCTTACCGAAAGAGAAAACTAACCTGAACTCGCTGTTCTTCTTTGTTTGCATCTACCTTATCAGACATCAGAAGAGGCTCGCTTTTTTCACAGCTCTCTTCACTAAGGAGTGTGTCTGCATAGTTGGGCTGGGGAAAGATCAGGTGACTCTTCCTCGAGTCCGTGGTGAGGGAGACCTCGTGGGAATAGGTCTGCAGGAAAGCCCGAACCCCATCCATGCCCACAAAGTGCGAGGCGGGCACACTCGCCAACCTGCTGCCTTCAGCCTGAAGCAGGCGTGACTTGTGCCAGCGCCTCAGTCTGAGCACCAGCAGCACAATGACAAAGGCCAGGAAGACGCAGGAGACTGCAGCCACTGCCACCACAAGATAGAGTGTGAGGTCCAAATCCTCAGAGTCAATGGGGGTCTTCATACTGCCAAGGTCAGCCAGGATGTCAGGGATCCTGTCTGCCACGGCCACTGTGACCGTGACGGTGGCTGACAGAGGGGGCTGGCCGTGGTCTTCCACGGCCACCATGAGGCTCTGCTTGAGTGCATCCCTGTCCAGCAGGGTCCGCGCTGTCCGCACCTCGCCGGTGTGCAGCCCAACCGCAAAGAGTCCCGGCTCACTGGCCTTAAGCAGGCGGTAGGACAGCCAGGCATTCTGGCCTGAATCGTTGTCCACCGCTACCACCTTGGTCACCAGGTAGCCAGGTTCTGCGGAGCGGGGCGCCAGCTCCACGCCCGTGGAACCGTCTGTGGGGAGGGCGGGATACAGGATCTCGGGCGCATTGTCGTTCTGGTCCAGCACAAACAGGCTCAGTGACACGTTGCTGCTAAGTGGTGGGTTCCCATTGTCGCTGGCTGTCACCCACAACTGTAGGTCTCTCAACTGCTCATAATCGAAGGATCTCAGCGCATACACGACACCGGTGTCAGAGTTAATGGAGACATAGGAGGACAAGGGCGCCCCCTGAAATGTGTCTTCAGCCAGGGAATAGGTGACTCGAGCGTTGTCGCCGCTGTCAGGGTCATGGGCTGTCACAGAGAAGATAGAGACACCTCTGGGGTTGTTTTCTGGGAGAGAGGTGGAGTAGGAGGCTTGAGGGAAATTGGGTGGGTTGTCATTGATGTCTGCTACTTTCAAGGGGATGTGGTTTTCTGCAGAGAGGGGTGGGGTTCCATGGTCAATGACGGTTAAAGTGATATTATAATCTGAAGTCTCTTCTCTGTCCAGGTTTCTAGTTGTTAATAGGTGATAGTAATTATCAATTGACTTCTCCAGTTTAAAAGGCAAGTTCCTAGGAACAGAGCATGCAATCTCACCATTTTCTCCAGAATCACCATCATGTACGCTAAACAGCGCGATTATAGTTCCTGGAAGACAATCTTCAGAGAGGGAACTGGTCAGAGAGGTGAGGATCACTTCGGGGGCATTGTCATTCACATCCTGTACTGTGACCACCACCTTAGCGCTGGCAAGAAGAGCGCCTCCATCCTGAGCTACCACTTCCATGAGGTAGAATCTGGATTCTTCATAGTCCAGTGGTTGTAGAGTTGAGATTTCCCCCAGGTTGGAATCAAGTTGGAAAGTCTCCGAAATTTCGTCTTCTTCATTGCGAAAAGAGTAGGTCAATTTCCCGTTTATTCCCTCATCTGGATCCGTGGCGGTTAGCGTGAGCAGCCGAGTGCCCACAGGTATGTTCTCTGGAACACTCACGCTGTACTCGGATGGAGTGAACAGGGGTGCATTGTCGTTTGCGTCGAGGACCGTAACACGGATGTGCGTGGTGCCGGAGAGTACCGGGTCTCCGCCATCTAAAGCTGTGAGGAGGAGGTCGTGAACAGTCTCTTTCTCGCGGTCTAGGGGCTGTTCCAACACCAGCTCCGGATACTTTTGTCCATCAGTTCCGCTTACCACATCCAGAGAGAAGTGCAGATTGGAGCTGAGCTGGTAACTCCGGAGGGAGTTCACACCCACATCTGCATCCCGCGCAAAGGGAAGCACTAACCGTGTCCCTGCAGCCGCATTTTCATTAACTTTTACTTTTAACTCCTCATCCCGGAAACGCGGGAAGTTATCATTAATATCGATTATTTCTACTTCTACTACATAAATTTTCATTTTGTTCTCAACTAAGATGTTAAAGTTCACCACACACAGCGGGCTCTGAGCGCAGAGCTCCTCCCGGTCTATCCTGCCCGCGGTGACCAAGCTGCCGCTTCGCGGGTTCAGAGCGAAAAGCTGCGTCCTACCTCTGGAGACGATGCGGACTCCGCGCTCCGCCAGCTCCCGCGGCTCCAGCCCAAGGTCCTTGGCGATGTTGCCGACGAAGGAGCCTTTGTCCAGCTCCTCCGGCATCGAGTAGCTGATCTGCCCGGATCCCGGTTGGCACAGCGTCCCCAGGAGCATGAAGGGCAGCAGCAGCTCTCCGCAGGCCCAGCGCCTCGGTGGACTCGCCATTGCCTTTTCTCTGCCCAATTTTCTCTTAGTTCTGGTTCAGCCTGCTGTTTCCTTACTTATCTAAAGCCGATGGGTACATATTCCCCGACGAAAATGGGCGTGGAGGGTTGGCTTTTTGTAGGAGCCTGTCTGGTCTGTGTGTTTAGTATGGAGGGAGCAGAGTCGGGCCGCCTCTGCGGCAGCTTCTTTCCCACTTTGGTCAACAGCGACGCTCAGAGTCCTAACCAGTGATTGCACCAAATTCCATTTTTATTTCTCCTAAGTTTAGTTATAATTTTATTTCTAATAATGTTGCCATATCCTTAATGTTTAACTGTGTAGCATTGTCTATGACTCTTAATTCAGCTTTAATTCTGAAATATCAAGACTTCCACAATCCCTGAGATCAATATTATTAGATTCCAATACCTTACAAAAATGTTATTTAATGTGTCATTGGGGGAGCCTATGTCCTTTATTTACCTCTTACCTATATTTAGTCCATTAAATTAGGACATTCAAATTCTTACCTTTGTAGAATTCAAGATTTCATCTCTTTATTAGGATGCATTTAAGAAAACGTGCTTATTTGCACATAAGAATGCCAAGGAAACAAACCCAGTTCTCAATGCACCTTTCCAAACAGGACTACTGATTTATGTAAGTTATATTAGCTGTCATATGCAGAAGAAATACAGATCTTTATTACTTGTGAGGACTTTGAGAAAGTTTCTCCACTATCTCAGACAGCGTTAGAGTAGGGTCAACTATGCATTTTTATGTTTTTCTATTATCATGTTCAAATATTTTTAGTTCCAATGACAATCAGTATAGCAACTGTGGAGGGTGGGGCTTTATTTCATCACCTATGCAGGAAAGCATGACCAGATACTTACTGAGCAGTACTGAGTGGCCTTTCTATGTTGAGACAGTTATTTAATGCTATCATCTTTATATGACAACAGAAATAGAAAAACCTCTTGATTGAAAAAATGAACATTTCAGAAAGTCTTTCTGTTTAATGACACTTTCATAGAAAACTAAGAAAATTAAAATTCTGCCGGTCACGGTGGCTCAAGCCTATAATCCCAGCACTTTGGGAGGCCGAGACGGGCGGATCACGAGGTCAGGAGATCGAGACCATCCTGGCTAACACGGTGAAACCCTGTCTCTACTAAAAAATACAAAAAAGTAGCCGGGCGACGCGGCAGGCGCCTGTAGTCCCAGCTACTCGGGAGGCTGAGGCAGGAGAATGGCGTGAACCTGGGAGGCGGAGCTTGCAGTGAGCTGAGATCCAGCCACTGCACTCCAGCCCTGGCGGCAGAGCGAGACTCCGTCTCAAAAAAAAAAAAAAGAAAAGAAAAAAGAAAAAAATTCTATATAATTAGGAAATTCAAAAGCAAAGATTTGAGTGATATTTATTTGGTAGAAAATATGTGAACATAGGTTGTAAGATTTTTCTCAATGTGTAATTTTTCTCAAGAGCAATTTGTTAAAATGCATGTCAGAGAATGATTTCTCACATTTGTTAAATGCACTCTTTAAAGCAGACACCTCAGACCTCAAACATTGCCTATCCTTTAGAAATATATTTGTGATTCCAAGACATTTAGCTTACCGAGTGTGGGTCTTCAAGTCAATGGGACAATGTCCTACCCATGCCCTGCAATTAACAAGCCATGCCATTATGTAAAAGCCTTTCATCTTTGGTTCCCAAGTTCCAAAAACTACTAAAATGAAGACTCTCTTTACTCTGAAGTACTATGATGCTAAGAGGAAGTAAAACAAAAATTTGAATAACAAAGAGCCTGAAGGTGAAAGTAATTGCCTAAAGTCCCAATAGTAACAAATCTTCAGAGAAAAGCAAAGATGAGGAAGAAAAAGAAATACAGTGCAGTATCTCATGTGATAAAGGTTTGCAATTATTGCTAAATAAATCTCACACTTCAGAGAGAAAACACTTAAAATTCAGTTAAATAAGATTAAGATAATTAAGGCACAACATTTACCAAATCTAACTCACAGACAAAGAAATTGCAATGGAACTTCCTACCCAAATTAGGTGAAACAATAAAACCAGAAGTGAAAATAAATTAATTAAAGCTCACCTTTAAAATAGTATCTGAGGCAAAAGGGACCTCAGCGTCTGCATGATTTGTATTTTGTTCCCAAGAGGCATTGTCACAGAGGAGATCTTGTGAGGGAACCAATTCCGGGGTTACGTTCAGAAAATTAAACTCTGTCTTGGCTGATTGTGAGGCAACACACAGGTTGTAGGAAAAGGGCAATGTTCCCTCACTGTAATTTGGGAGAACCCCAAGTCCAGGCTTGGAGCTGAGACCAGGCTGAAAGCAGCCCCAAGCGTCTGAACTGGAAGAGCGTCGCAGGCGCAGGGCGATCGCCAGAATCACCGCTAAGAGGAAGAGCACCGAGATCAAGGCCAAGGCCACCACCAGGTAAAACTGCAGTTCCGTCTGGGGGTCAGAGGGCTCCGGGTGGCCGCTAAGGTCTGGCAATACCTCTTGCAGACTATCCGCGAAGATTAGGTGCAGCGTGGCGGTGGCGGAGAGTGGTGGCTGTCCTCCATCACGCACAGCGACCAGCAGGCGCTGGCGGGCCGCGTCCCTGTCGCCCAAGGCACGCGCTGTGCGCACCTCACCCGTGCGCAGCCCCAGGCTGAAGAGTCCGGGCTCGCTGGCCTGCAGCACGTGGTAGGACAGCCAAGCGTTGTGTCCCGAGTCTGCGTCCACCGCCACCACCTTGGTCACTAGGTAGCCGGGCTCTGCGGCGCGTGGCACCATATCGAAGAGGGCGGAGCCATCGGGCCCCAGCGCGGGGTACAACACCAGTGGCACATTGTCATTGAGGTCGCCCACTAAAACACGCAGGCTCACGTTGGCGCTGAGCGCAGGTGAGCCCTGGTCGGTGGCCTGCAGTGTGAGTTCGAAGGCGCGCAGCTGCTCATGATCGAAGGCGCGCTGCGCGAACACCACCCCGCTCTGCGCGCTCACGGACACGTAGGATAAAATCTCCCGCGGCTCCAGGTCGCTGGCTACGATGGAGTAGGAAACTTGGCCATTGGGGCCCAAGTCAGGGTCAGAGGCACTGATTTGAGCGATAGAGGCGCCAGGAGGATTGTTCTCTGCCACGTGAACCATGTAGGAAGTCTGTTGAAAAAGTGGGGCATTATCGTTGACGTCGGAGATGTGCAGGGTGACAATTATGCTGGAGGAGAGAGGCGGCTTGCCCCCGTCGGTGGCTGTGATAGTGAGATTGTATTCTGGGATCTCCTCCCGGTCCAGGGCGCCGTCTGTCACTAGTTTGTAATAGTTCTTTGAGGAAGATTTCAAAATAAACTTGGCATTTCTCAACACTTGGCAGTAAACTTCTCCATTTTCTCCAGAGTCTCTGTCTCTCGTTTTTATCAAGGCGATGACTGTTCCTGGTGGCGAATCCTCTGGTAGGGGAGTAAATACTGAAGTCACAATAACTTCAGGTGCACAATCATTCTCATCAAGAATTTCAACTTGGATCCTGCAGTGGGCTGCTAGATCTCCAGGATCTTTTGCTTCAATACTCAGAGTGTAACTACTTGCAATCTCAAAATCCAAATCATCCTTTGTCGTGATTTCTCCTGTTTTTTCATTTAAGTTGAAAAAGCGTTTGACTTGTTCGTCCACATTATGAAAGGAGTAGGTGATCTCCGCGTTTATGCCTTCATCCCGGTCAGTGGCCGTCACTTGAAGCACAAAGAAGCCCGGGGGCACGTCCTCCCTCAGGGTGACCCTGTACACATCCTGGCTGAACACCGGAGGGTTATCATTGGCATCCGTGACTTGGATTCGGATTTGGGTCGTGCCGCTTTGAGGTGGGTCTCCGCCATCCACAGCTGTGAGGACCAGTTGATGGAAACTGTGCTCTTCTCTGTCCAGAGAATGTTTTAGAATCAGCTCAGGATATTTACGTCCATCTGGAGCCTGTTTCTCAGCGAGATCAAAGTACTCGTTGTCATTAAGGTGATATCTTTGTAGTGAATTAGGACCAACATCTGAATCCAGGGCTGGGTCAAGTGGAAATGTTGTACCTGGCTTAGTGGATTCGCCAATTTTTAAATGAATCTTACTCTGTTTGAATAGTGGGGTATTATCATTTATATCCTGCACAATTACTGCTATGTAGAAAATATTTAGTGGGTTTTCAGCGACAGTATCGAAATCCAGAACACACAGAGGCTGCTTCCCGCATATCTGCTCTCGGTCTATTCTGTCACCCACAAGTAAGTCCCCGCTTTCTGGGTTTACTGTGAAATATTCCCTCTCCGCGCTAACCCGCAGCTTCCGGGCAGGCAAGTCCCGGACGCTGAGCCCCAGATCCTTGGCGAGGTTTCCTACGACCGAGTTTTTGGCCAGCTCCTCTGGAATTGAATAGCGGATCTGGTCTGAGAGAGCCCCGGGGAACAAAGACAACAAGAAGGGCAACAGTACCTGCAGCCACCACACCAGCCCGTACCTCCCTGCGCTCGCCTTCATCTTCTGTCTCCCTCGGGCTCCCTTTGCTCCTTTGCCCATAGGAGGAATAAGCCTTCCGAGGATGGCAGAATCCGGGCTCAGGTCACTTTTCCTGCTTTTGTTTTCTGTTTCCGAATCTATACTGGCCTCCTCTGCGTGGTTGGTTTGTGGAGGAAGTTCCCCTCTAAGAGGCTCCCAAAAGCTTCCCTGGATCTTCTCTTCGTTCTTTTGACCGGCAGCGACGCTCAGAGGTTTTCTCAGGAAACTGCACCAATGGCTTGTAAATGTTTGCTAAGAACACTTTTCTTTTCTTCTTCCTCTTTTTTTTTTTTAATTTATGAAGTCTTCATTTGTTTTTAAATATGTGAAATATTCATATAGTTCCAAATTCAAAAGGTGCATTCATCCCTGCTTTAGATGAGGAGAATTGCTTTCACAGGGGAAATGAGTGTTAACGTTTCTTGGGTATCCTTCTGGAGATACGTTTTATATAGTGCAATGGACTTTTATAAATATTCTGTCTCCTTCTATACACAAATGTAAGCATACAACATACCATGTTCTGCACATTGCTTTTATATTTGTTATATCTTAAAGATCATATCAGTACACAGAGAGCTTTCCCATTTATTTTTATAGTTATCTAGTGGCCCATAATATAGTTATCTAGTAGTCCATAATATGAATATACAACAATTTGTTTAATCAACCTTGTTATTTACTAAAAGAAACTCACTGCACATTCTAACAAAAACACATATTTTAAAAAATTTGATTTTAGGTTATAAATTATCTACTGCTTTCCTAGGCCTTTAAAACATGTGGCACTCTCATTCTGGAATATATTCCTAATGCCAACACCTGAATATGTTTGACACAGTTTCAGGCCAATTGAGCATTTCCAAATTATATTTTATGGCTTAATCACTTTAAACAATCTCTCCTCAGATGTGAGTTGTCTCTCAACATTCACTTATTATTTCTGCTTTCTGCTCACCAACCCAGGTAACTGCATATCATATTCCAGCTTACTCTACGTATCGCACCACAACTTTCTATGAATACAAAACCATGTGGAAACTAAAACTCTCTTTTGTAAATCAAATTGAGGCATGTTCCACAGTCTATCACTACAACTTTCAGTTATCAAATTACACTGATTCGTGTAAGCATATGCATTCATGAATTTTGAATTAACTCACAGAACTAAATGAAAGCACAAAGAACAAAAGTGTTGTATGTCCCCTACACACAAAATATTTTTCCCCATATAAAATAATCCCAGAGCCACATGGTGGCAGAAATATCTGATAGCAATTTGTAGCAATAGGGATGAGGCCAACTTACTAAGCAGCATAAATCATATCAGTCCAGAACCCAAGTAACTCAACCTTTGAAAGAGGCTCACATGATGAAAAGAGAAAAGACTCCAAAAACTCGTATTTTCCTTAGAAATCAAGAAAGTCTCGCCTTTTCACAAGATGGCACCAAAAGCGAAGAAGGAAGCTCCTGCCCCTCCTAAAGCCAAAGCCAAAGCCAAAGCGAAGGCTTTAAAGGCCAAGAAGCCAGTGTTGAAATGTGTCCACAGCTACAAAAAAAAGAAGACCCGCACATCACCCACCTTCCGGCGGCTCAAGACACTGCGACTCCAGAGGCAGCCCAAATATCCTCGGAAGAGCGCCCCGAGGAGAAACAAGCTTGACCACTATGCTATCATCAAGTTTCCGCTGACCACTGAGTCTGCCATGAAGAAGATAGAAGACAACAACACACTTGTGTTCACTGTGGATGTTAAAGCCAACAAGCACCAGATTAAACAGACTGTGAAGAAGCTCTATGACATTGATGTGGTCAAGGTCAACACCCTGATTCGGCCTGATGGAGAGAAAAAGGCATATGTTCGACTGGCTCCTGATTACGATGCTTTGGATGTTGCCAACAAAATTGGGATCATCTAAACTGAGTCCAGCTGCCTAATTCTAAATATATATATATATATATCTTTTCAACAACAACAACAACAAAAAGAAATCAAGAAAGTCTCAATAGTGATGTCATGATAGGCAATTTAAAAATTATTAAAGTTACTTCTAGAATCTACGTAAATATAAGTGAAATTAACTTTGAAATATTTCTCATAATCACAGGAGTGCACCAAACGAACCACGCATAGTCACTGCTGGTGCATCTCAGAACAGCAACAAGAAAATATTTGAAATATAACAGTTCATTGAGAAAATATCTGTTAAAGTTATATCTAAAAGTTAAACTCATAAGTTGCCAGTATTCTTAAATTGATGTTGCCTATTATAATGCAAAATACCCTTTCAAGGAAGGAAAAGTAAACTTCAAGTAAAGCATGGTACAGTGTAAAAATAGGAAATTAAAAAATCCTCAGTGCAGATCCAACAATAACTTCATGAGAAAGAATATTGTAAATGTGAATTTACACAATTGCCTTCTATTTCACAGGTCTCTTGTATCTTTGCAGTAACACCTAAGGGAAAAGGAAATTTATTTTTTATTTTATTTTACTTTATTTTATTTTATTTCTTGGAGACAGAGGCTTGCTTTGTCACCCAGGCTGGAGTACAGTGGCATGATCTCAGCTCATTGCAACCTCTGCCTCCCAGGTTCAAGCAATTCTCATGTCTCAGCCTCAGGGTAGCTGGGACTACAGGTGTGCACCACCAGGCCCGGCTAACTTTTTGTATTTTAGTAGAGACTGGGTTTCACCATGTTGCCCAGACTGGTCTCAAACTCCTGAGCTCAGGCAATCCACCCTCCTCACACTCCCAAAGTGCTAGGATTACCGCACCCAGCACAGAAAAGGACATTTAAGGAAATGAGATGGTTTAGAGTTGTAAAATTAGAAAATTCTGGCTGAAACTACAACTGAATGAAGACCAAAAAGGATAATAAACAACATTTTTGTGTGGTAAAGACTGTTGGTCATTACTGAAGTGTCATCCACCAGTTCTCTTTACAGCAATAAAATATTAAAAGAGGCACCTTTATTTGATATATTACATATATAATGGGAGACATTCACACAACTCTGTCTATATTTCAGTGTGGTATGATCTACCATAAGATTGACTCACCTGAAGATTAAGGTCTCCTTTTGTTTCAAGTAAATCCTGAGTTATCAGAAGAGGCTCGCTTTTCTCACAGCTCTCCCGGCTGATGAGCGTGTCCGCATAGTTGGGCTGGGGGAAGATCAGATGACTCTTCCTCGAGTCTGCGGTGAGGGAGACCTCGTGGGAGTAGGTCTGCAGGAAAGCCCGAACCCCGTCCACGCCCACAAAGTGCGAGGCAGGCACACCTGCCAACCTGCTGCCTTCAGCGTGAAGCAGGCGTGACTTGTGCCAGCATCTCAGCTTGAGTGCTAGCAGCACCATGACAAAAGCCAGGAAGACGCAGGAGACAGCGGCCACTGCCACCACGAGATAAAGTGTGAGGCCCGAGTCGTCTGGGTCTGCTGAAGGCTTGAGGCTACCCAAGTCAGCCAGGACATCTGGGATGCTGTCGGCCACAGCCACAGTGAGTGTGACGGTGGCCGAGAGAGGGGGCTGGCCATGGTCCTGGACGACCACTACAAGGCTCTGCTTGAGCGCATCTCTGTCCAGCAGGGCCCGTGCGGTGCGCACCTCGCCTGTGTGCAGCCCCACTGCAAATAGTCCCGGCTCGCTGGCCTTGAGTAGGCGGTAGGACAGCCAGGCATTCTGGCCTGAGTCTCTGTCCACTGCCACCACTTTGGTCACCAGGTAGCCGGAATCTGCGGAGCGGGGTGCCAGCTCCACACCAGTGGAGCCATCTGTAGGGAAGGTGGGGTACAGGATCTCAGGGACATTGTCGTTCTGGTCCAGCACAAAGAGGCTCACTGACACATTGCTGCTGAGTGGAGGGTCTCCACTGTCACTGGCTGTCACCAGTAGCTGCAGGTCTCTAAGCTGCTCATAGTCGAAGGAGCGAAGTGCATATAGGATCCCAGTATTGGAGTTGATGGAGACATAGGAGGACAGGGGTGCACCCTGGAAGGTGTCTTCGGCCAGGGAGTAAGTGATTAGGGCATTGTCACCACTGTCAGGGTCTTGAGCAGTCATAGATAAGATGGAGGCTCCTCTGGGGTTGTTTTCAGGAATGTAGGCAAGGTAGGAAGCATGAGGGAAAGTGGGTGGGTTGTCATTGATGTCCATCACCTGCAGTGAAATATAAGTTTCTGTAGACAGTGGAGGAATTCCCTGGTCAGTTGCAGTTACAGTGATGTTATATTCTGAGACTTCTTCCCTGTCCAGTGCTCTGTGTGTCAACAACCGATAATAATTTTCATAGGTCTTTTCAAGTGTGAATGGCAGATTATCTGGAATAGAACATGTGACTAGGCCATTTCCTCCTGAGTCACTGTCATGCACGTTGAAAAGTGCAATTACTGTACCCGGGGAAGAAGTTTCCTGGACTGAGCTGGTGAGAGATGTAACTGTGACTTCTGGTGCATTGTCATTTTCATCCAGAACTGTCACCAGTACCTTGCTTCTAGCCCGGAGGCCAGGCCCATCATGGGCTTCTACATCTATGTCATAGAATCCAGAGTCCTCATAATCTAGATCCCCCAATATTGTTATATCCCCACTCAGAGAATTTAACTGAAATAGCTGTGATATTTTGTCTCTTACTTTCCGGAAAGAATACGTCACGTCTCCATTGGCTCCTTCATCTGGATCAGTGGCTTTTATGGTGAGTAGCCGAGTGCCTACAGGAACGTTCTCACGAACACTTACGTGGTACTTGGGCTGAGTGAACACGGGAGCATTATCGTTGGTATCCACAAGTATTATGAGAATCCTGGCAGTGCCAGAGCGAACCGGGTCACCTCCGTCGAAGGCGGTGAGAACGAGATGGTGAACTGCCTCTTCCTCGCGATCTAGAGCACGTTCCAGCACCAGCTCTGGGTACTTAATCCCATCGGCCCCGCTTTGCACGTCCAGGGAAAAGTAACCGTTTGAGTTGAGCTGGTAACCCTGAAGGCAGTTTACCCCTACATCCGGATCAAAAGCTTCAGGAAGAGGAAATCTCGTCCCAGGATTTTCATTTTCAGCAACTTTTATTTCCCTTTGTTCTGTCCCAAAACTGGGTGGGTTATCATTAACATCGATTATTTCCACCTCTACCCGCAAAATCTTCACTGTATCTTCTAGGAGAATCTCCAGTATTGTCACACAGTTTGGAGATCTGTCGCAGAGCTCCTCCCGGTCTATTCTACCCGAGGTGACCAAGCTGCCGCTGCGCGGGTTCAAGGCGAAAAGCTGCGTCCTACCTCTGGAGACGATGCGGACCCCGCGCTCCACCAGCTCCCGGGGCGCCAACCCCAGGTCCTTGGCGATGTTGCCCACCACTGAGCCTTCTTCCTGCTCCTCAAACACCGAGTAGCGGATCTGTTCGGCCCTAATTTCCCCCAGAATCCCCAGGAGAAGGCAGATTTGGAGCAGCCGGGTGCGGTCTGGGCTAGCAGGAGGCGCCGCCATTACAACCCCGCCGCGGAGTCGCCTGTGCTCTGGTTTTCCCTCTGTCGAGGCCTGAGGAGCCCCAGGATCTTCTGGGTCCAAAATAAAGTGCATTCACAGCCGGAGCTCTCAGGGCTTCCGCTTGAAGCTTTCATACAGCTCCAGAGCCAGTGCTTTGTGCTGCAGAAATCTTGTGATTCTGATTAAATTTCTGGTTTGTCTTTTCCCCCGATTGGTGAACAGCGACACCCAGAGTCTTAACCTGTTACTGCAATTTATTCTTGGTAAAAAAAAGTTTACTTTTTATACACGTTTCTATTCCTATTTTTCCCAAGATAATAAAAGTCAAATTCCTGTTTTTGATTTGCAACGAAAATTCAAGAATGATCCAAATCTTCCTGTACAATAAACTTTATAAAGTTATTTATTTTCTTAGAGAAAATACGACGATTTTTTTTTCTAAGAATGTGTTCTCCATCTTTTCAGTTTTCATATTGTTCATCCCCACAGCCCATTCTCAGTACAGCGTATTGTGTGAGGGACATATTTATCTCTCCTAAAGACAAAGGTGGACTTGAAAAATGGAGGAGACGATAAGTGAAAAGACAGTGGGACAGGAACTTGGAGGTTCGGCTTTAGTCCCCATTTATGCAGTAACAAGTTTCCTTACATGAGTTGACCCTCTAGAACCTGGGGCAATGCTTCAATTCATTTGCAAAAAACCCACCCACTGTTCAAGAGTTAGCCTTACCCCTGTACGAATGAGATTGACAAATACCATAATAGGTTTGGGAAGAGAATTTGCTCCTTAATTTTGTATACAACACATTCTTGGCCACAAGCTATGCATATGACTATCTTGTTTACAATGTGTTCTCAATCTTTAGAACAATACCTTTCATAGAGTAGTAACTTTTTTATGAAGCCTTTCAATGTTTCATGAATGACCGGTTCAAATGCAAAGCCTAAAACAATGGGTAAATAACTCTGATCTTAAAAATAAAAAAGAAATAAAAAGAAAAGTTAGACTGAAGAACTATAAAGTGCAGATAATAGTTTAGTAATTTTTTCACATGACACATTCAGTATTATTTTACTACAATTTCTAACTTTACTTTAGCTCTCACTTTAGAAACAGCCAGTAAAATGAAATGTTTTGGTAGCTGAACATGGATTATCATTGCACGTGCCATCGCTTTCTTGCTTATGGCTACATACAGTAATTTATTAATCTGAGAAAATTTGAGACAAAGCAGTACATCAGTTCTTAAGCTTATTCCTCCTCACTTAACAAGTAGCAGTAGAAATGACTCATACAAAAGTGCATTAGCTATACAGAATTTAAAAACCTCAGACTTTGAGAGAGTAGATTAAAGGTATTTTTCACAATCCTCAAAGACTGCACAAACTCCGGATGATTGAGAAGTGAAATAAGATGTTTGGAAATAAATTTGACAGTATGCATTAAAAAAAAACTCAATATGTTTATAGATTTAACTAATTCCTCAGAAATCTATACTAAAGAAACAGGAAGTATGGAAAATGCTTTATAAACCCAAATGTTCATTACATTCCTTGTTTAAATAGAGACAAAATAGAAAGAGCATAAAAATAAATCATTTAGGAATGGTTAAAAAATTATGAAATATCATTGACTGAAATTATACAGTGGGAATAATATTGACTCAAAGTTAGTGATGCAAATGTAAAATTGGACAATATTTGCTACTTGTGATGAGACAAAGTGTTAAGAGTCTTAATAATTGGAAGGCTGTGTTACATATACATGCTGCTGCAAAAAGACAAACTAGAATGTAATTGATGAAGATGAACATAAACTTTAACTTTGGTGAGAAGAACTCTAAATATATTTATAAAGAGCTAAGAATAAGATGACTTGAAAATATCAAGTATCGCATATCAACTAAGAAAAGGCACTGCTATTACTAAGAGTGTTAACATCTAGGAAACAGGTCTCTTTAGCAAGATTTGCCAACCATACAGAAATGTCAACAGTAAAGATTGAAAATTAAATTGCCAAGACTACTGAGCAATCAAGAAAGCAATCTCCATCTATCCAATACCCCTCCCCCAGTAGATACCATCACCAGAACAATGAAAGAAAATCAAAATTACTTCTGCACCAATGAGAAGAAAATGTAATTATATAATTTTTTTTTTTTTTAAGACAGGGTTTCCCTCCTGTCACCCAGGCTGGAGTGCAGTGGCACACTCTTGGCTCACTACAATCTCCACCTTCCGGGTTCAAGCGATCCTCCTGTCTCAGCTTCCCGAGTAACTGGGACTACAGGCACGTGCTACCACACCCAAATAATTTTTGTATTTCTAGTAGACAAGGTTTTACCATCTTGGCTATGCTGGTCTCAAACTCCTGACTTCAAGTGATCCACCTGCCTCAGCCTGGTTAAGTGCTGGGATTACAGGCTTGAGCCACCGCTCCCGGCCGCAATATATAAAATTTAACTAGATTTGCAGAAACTCACGTGCGAAGACAAAGAAGGGTCATAAGCGAGTTTGTGATCTTCATTACTGGCACAAACAATCATAGAAGGATCATCACACAGCAGATCCTGAGGGGGAGCCATTTCAGGTGGCAGGCTGAGAAAATTAAATTCTGTCTTTGCAGAATGAGAGGCAACACATAGATTGTAGGAATAGGGCAAAGTCCCCTCGCCGTGGTTGGGAGGAACCCCGGGCCCAGACTTGGAGCAGAGACCCGTTTGAAAACAGCCCTCAGTGTTGAGGCTGGAGGAATGTCGCAGGCGCAGGGCGATCGCCAGAATTACCGCGAGGAGAAAGAGCACTGAGATCAAGGCCAAGGCCACCACCAGGTAAAACTGCAGTTCCGTCTGGGGGTCAGAGGGCTCAGGGCTGCCGCTAAGGTCTGGCAATACCTCTTGCAGGCTATCCGCGAAGATTAGGTGCAGCGTGGCGGTGGCGGAGAGTGGTGGCTGTCCTCCATCACGCACAGCGACCAGCAGGCGCTGGCGGGCCGCGTCCCTGTCGCCCAAGGCACGCGCTGTGCGCACCTCACCCGTGCGCAGCCCCAGGCTGAAGAGTCCGGGCTCGCTGGCCTGCAGCACGTGGTAGGACAGCCAAGCGTTGTGTCCCGAGTCTGCGTCCACCGCCACCACCTTGGTCACTAGGTAGCCGGGCTCTGCGGCGCGTGGCACCATATCGAAAAGTGCAGAGCCATCAGACCCCAGCGCGGGGTACAGCACCCGTGGCGCATTGTCATTGAGGTCGCCCACCAACACTCGCAGGCTCACGTTGGCGCTGAGCGTCGGGGAGCCCTGGTCGCAGGCCTGCAGTGTGAGTTCGAAGGCGCGCAACTGCTCGTGGTCGAAGGCGCGCTGCGCGAACACCACCCCGCTCTGCGCGCTCACGGACACGTAGGACAACAGCTCCTGCGGCTCCAGGTCACTGGCCAGAATAGTGTAGGAGACGCTGCCGTTGGGTCCCAAATCCGGGTCGGAGGCGCTCACTTGTGCAATAGAGGCGCCAGGTGGGTTGTTCTCAGCCACATGGACCACGTAGGAGGCCTGATGGAAAACAGGTGCATTGTCGTTGATGTCGGAGATGTGCAGGGTGATGCTTGTCCTGGAGGAAAGGGATGGTTTGCCCTTGTCGGTGGCTATGATTGTGACGTTGTAGTCTGCTGTCTGCTCCCGGTTTAGGGCTCCACCAATCACCATCTTGTAAAAATTCTTCGAGGTGGATTCTAATTTGAAAGGAACTTCTTCCTGAATATAGCATGTCACCATGCCATTTTGCCCAGAATCCTTGTCTCGCACTTTTATGAGGGCTATTACAGTTCCAAGGTCTGAATCCTCTGGAATCTGGTTAGAGAAGGACATGAATGTCACCTCAGGGGCATTGTCATTCTCATCAACGATTTCTATTTGAACATTACAGTGAGCTGTGTGTACTCCTCCATCCTTGGCTTCTACACCCAACACATATCTACTTGTTTCTTCAAAATCCAATGTGCCACTGGTTGTGATGTCGCCGGTATTTGGATTGAGATTGAAGAGGCTGGTACTTATTGGGGAATTGAGGAAGGCATAGGTGATCTCTGCATTAATGCCCTCATCCTGGTCTGTGGCCATCACCCGCAGCACGGAGGTTCCCCACGGCACGTTTTCTTGGAGGCTAACCCTGTATACATCCTGGCTAAACATGGGAGCATTATCATTGGCATCGGTGACTCGGATCCAGATGTGGGTGGTGCCGCTTAGAGGCGGGTCCCCGCCATCCACGGCAGTCAGGATTAAGCGATGAGAGCTCTGATGTTCCCTGTCTAGAGGTTTTTCCAGCAGTAATTCCGGATATTTACTTCCATCAGGACTTTCCTTCGTTGACAGAGAGAAGTATTGATTGGGGTTGATGGTGTATATCTTCAGTGAATTGCCTTCCACATCTGCATCTTGCGCAGAATCCAGAGAGAATTTTACCCCGGGTAAGGCTGACTCACAAATTTCTAAGTTAATACCTTTTGCAAGGAAATGTGGTGCATTGTCATTAATATCTTGGATTACAACAACCACGTGGAAAACATTCATTGGGTTTTCAGCGACCGTTTCGAATTCTAGTGCACACTCAAGTTTCCTTCCGCAAATCTTCTCTCGATCTATCCTACCGTTCACTAACAAATCCCCGCTCTCCAAATTAACGTTGAAATAATCCTCTGCACTAACCCGCAGTTTTCGAGTTGGCAACTCCTGGACACTGAGGCCCAGATCCTTAGCAAGGTTCCCCACCCGTGAGCCGTTGGCTAGCTCCTCTGGAATCGTGTATCGGATCTGCTGGGAGATGGCCCCGCAGAACAAAGACAGCAGAAAGAGAAACAGTACCTGACTTTTCATCGTTTCGGCTTCTCTGACTTTCTGCATTTCAGGAACTCTCCGCGGAGCTTCTTTTCTCTGGGATGTTTTTTAAAAAGCAATGACAGCACCCTGCACTTCTGTAATTTGAGCGTAAGACTTATCAGTTAGGCGCTCGAGGGTGAACAGGGGCAGCGTCTGTGCTCAGTGCACCGGACAAAGCAGGAAGGCACCCTGCCTGACGCTCTTGCAGAATCGAGAGGCCTTCACTTCCTTTTGGTCGACAGCGGCGCCCAGAGGTTGTCTTGGAAAACTGCACAGTGCCCAGCTATTTATCCTCAAAGCGCAACCTCTTGAATCTATGTACCCTGTCTTTAATTTGCTGGAAGGAACCAAATACTCACATTTTCCCCTTTACATTTCAATTTTCTAGTTTGTCATCATCACATAAGGGTCTTCATCATTTTGTATTCTTTTTTCATTTAAAAAATTCACAAGTCACACAGTCATTTTTTTCAGTTTTGGGGGCAAAAAAAATCTTCAGTGATTTCACTGTATTTATAAACTCTGGCATGACTGCTGTATCCATATAAGTGAATTGATAATTTTTATTTATACTTTTAGTGGACTAAAATACTTACCTTTCTGTAAATTCATTGGAATAAGTTCCCTTATCTAGTATTTTAAATCTCTCCATATATATGTTATCAAGTCAGTACTACTTTTCAAAGATATTTTTTGCAAAAAAGAGGAAATCACAGCCTTACGATTATGTTAATATCTTTCTCTTCTTTATAAAATATAGATAATCTTTCCAGTTAAGTAAGGCAAACTCTGACATTTTGTTAAAAGGGCCAATTTAGTATGGGGTACACATACATGCTTTTATGAAGTGGAATTTCATATAATGTATATTTGTTTTATGAAACCAGTGTTTCTTTTTTATATGAATGTATATGAAATACTCTAGGCTGTGTGCAGCGACCTGTGATCCCAGCACTTTGGGAGGCCAACGTGGGAAGAACACATGAGGTCAGGAGTTTGAGACCAGCCTGGCCAACATGGTGCAAGCCGTTTCTACTAAAAAAAATAAAAATTAGCTGGGCATGGTGGCAGGTGCCTGTAACCCCAGCTACTTGGGAGGTTGAGGCAGGAGAATTGCTTAATCCAGGAGGTACAGTTTGCAGTGAGCTGAGATCATGCCACTGCAGTCCATCCTGGGTGACAGAGCAAGACTCTGCCTCAAAAACATTCTCTATAATGCCAATTCTCAGCTCCAGCCAACTTAAACCATCAATGAGCAAAACAAGTTTGACTTGACCACTGGTAAATATTGGAGATGTATTCAGAGTTCTTAGACACCCAATTCTGCAACTTATTCTGTAGTTCCAGGCTTAGAACTCGTCTTGGTTCAAAGCAAATCCCTTTATTTCAAATCCATTACCAAATGAGATCCAACTCAACAATTTATTCTACTATTTTGCAGTGCTCACCCATACTCATACTCCAGTTGAAACAGCCTATTATCTGTTTTCTTAAGATACCTTTTCACTTGTTTCCTTGCATCATATCTTTACACTTTCTGTTCCTTTTATTGTGAACTTCTCCTCACTTTCTGTTGCAATGGATTCTTGCCCATTCTTCAAAAAAATAAAAATAAACCCTTTTTAGTGAAAATGGGATGTCCGAGATCTTCCATTACCTGTACAAGCAGGTGGAATTGTGTGGGTTCCATATTTTCAGTGTATTTTCATGACACATATGTAGGCTATATTTCATATAGAATTCTTAGAAATTCTCTTTGAGCATACAAATCCCCCCTGACACTAGCTAATTAACTTTTTTTTTCTCCTTACAGGCAAAGTGATACCGATACTATAAACATTTTTTTTTTCTAAAAATGATACGTTAAAAGTTACATGCCTTTTTCTTTTGAGACAGGATCATACTATGTTGCCCAACGAAGTCCTAGGCTCAGAAGTCCTCCCCTGGCTATGGGCCTTTTAAATTCTGTGATGTATTTGCATGTTTGAGTGAGAATACACCTTACTCTGCTTACAGCTTTCATGTTCTGGCCCTGTTGTCTCATACATTTAAATGTGCCTTTTCCTAATATATTAAGGGAGAAATCTATTCTTTTGTTTGGGTTCTAGTAAAATATATTTTGGTCTAATTTTGGATGACTCTCTTATATGGTTTCATGAGTGAAAATAATTTCATAAATTGCAGAATAAGCCAACAATTTCTGGATCAAGAAAGTTGTAGAACATGACAAAAGAAGGGACTTCTATTCCATTGTTGGAAGAGATGGTCTGGAAATCTCCCACAGAGGCTGAGCCATATTCCCTTACCTATTTTTAATATCCTTGTCAAGGGCAAGAAATACCACTCCAAGGCTCATAATAGTTTAGGTAGGTGAACTTTCCACCCTCAGGTAAAATGTTGAAATATGAATACACACATAAGCATATACTTCAGGCATACATAACAGGCATTATAGGTAAAACCATTTGATCAGCCTCTACTTTTTCATCTGTCTTGGAAGGAGTCAAACATAATTTAATTTCATGGGCATATAAAATATATTTTATTCATATGTATTTTTACTTGTATGTATCAGGATAGGCTATATAGGCTGAAATGACAAACTCCAAAGCACAGGAATTTAAAATGAAAAACGCCTATTTATCACAGCTATACAGACCAGTGTTGTGGTTCTCTCATCATAGTTACTCAAGGACCCAGGTAAAAGGAGCAGTCACAATTTCAAATAGTAACTTAGAGATAGAAAATTCTCACAATTGCAGATTCCTCTAGGAAGTGACATACTTTACCTCCACTCACAATGTATTATTTTTTCCCTAAGCCCACTCAACCATAACCAGACCAGGGAGTGCAGTCCTACTATAGGCCCAGAAAGAAAGGGGGACAAATATTTAGCCAAAGGACTAATGACAACCTCATGGCTTTATTTCTCAAATACATATGTGTTAAAGCTTTATAATAACCACATTCTCATAATTGTTCTTCATAATATTCAAAGAAATAAATAAACTCACCTGAAGTAGGTTGGAATCTCCTTTCGTTTCAAGTAAATCCTGAGTTACCAGAAGAGGCTCGCTTTTCTCACAGCTCTCCTGGCTGATGAGCGTGTCCGCATAGTTGGGCTGGGGGAAAATCAGGTGGCTCTTCCTCGAGTCCGCAGTGAGGGAGACCTCGTGGGAATAGGTCTGCAGGAAAGCCCGAACCCCGTCCACGCCCACAAAGTGCGAGCCGGGCATGCTCGCTAAGCCGCCTCCCGAAGCCTGCAGCAGACGTGACTTGTGCCAACGCCGAAGCCTGAGCGCCAGCAGCACGATGACAAAGGCCAGGAAGACGCAGGAGACCGCGGCCACCGCCACCACCAGGTACAGAGTGAGGTCCGAATCGTTGGGTTTGGCGGAGGGCTCGAGGCTGCCCAAATCGGCCAGGATGTCGGGGATCCTGTCTGCCACGGCCACGGTAAGCGTGACAGTGGCGGAGAGAGGGGGCTGGCCGTGGTCCTGGACGGCCACCACGAGGCTCTGCTTGAGCGCGTCTCTATCCAGCAGGGCTCGCGCCGTGCGCACCTCGCCAGTGTGCAGCCCCACCGCGAAGAGTCCTGGCTCGCTGGCCTTGAGCAGGCGGTAGGACAGCCAGGCGTTCTGGCCCGAGTCTCTGTCCACCGCCACCACCTTGGTCACCAGGTAGCCCGGCTCTGCGGAGCGGGGCGCCAGCTCCACGCCGGTGGAACCATCTGTGGGGAGGGCGGGGTACAGAATCTCGGGCGCGTTGTCGTTCTGGTCCAGCACAAACAGGTTCAGCGACACGTTGCTGCTGAGTGGAGGGTTCCCGCTGTCGCTGGCTGTCACCAGTAGTTTCAAGTCTCTAAATTGCTCGTAGTCGAAGGATCGCAGCGCGTATAGGACGCCAGTGTTGGAGTTGATGGAGACGTAGGAGGACAGGGGCGCCCCCTGGAGGGTGTCCTCGGTCAATGCATAAGTGATGCGCGCGTTGTTGTTGCTATCTGGGTCCTGGGCCGTCACTGAGAAGATGGAGGCTCCTCTGGGGTTGTTTTCTGGAATGTAGGCGGAGTAGGATAAGTGAGGGAAGGTGGGTGGGTTGTCATTGATGTCAATCACATGCAGGATGATGTGAGTTTCTGTGGACAGTGGAGGGCTTCCCCCATCTGAGGCTCTCAGACTGATGTTATATTCTGATATTTGTTCGCGGTCTAGGGATGTGGCCGTCACTAAGCGGTAATATTGGTCTATTGATTTTTCCAACTTAAATGGCAGATTTCCCAGGACAAAAACTGCAACCTGCCCATTCTGCCCAGAATCTCGGTCATGCACATCGATAAGAGCAATTTCTCTTCCGACGGTGCCTTCTTCTGGGACTGAGCCTGTGAGAGACGTGATTGTAATTTCTGGAGCATTGTCATTCACATCCAGAACCGTGAGTAGAATCTTGGCTCTTGAAAGAAGACCTGGTCCATCCTGTGCTTCAATTTTAATTTCATAGAACATGGCATCCTCATAATCTAGATTTTTTAATATTGATACTTCTCCACTCACTGAGTTGAGATGGAAAATCTCAGCGATTTTCCCAGGCATTTTATCTAGAATATAAGACACTTGAGCGTTGAATCCCTCATCAGGGTCAGTAGCATTCACCGTGAGCAGCCGGGTACCCACAGGCACATTCTCCCAAACACTTATACGGTACTCAGACTGAGTAAACATTGGTGGATTGTCATTTGCATCCAGGACTATCACTTGGATGTGCAAGTTGCCAGAGTGGACAGGGTCGCCACCATCAGAGGCAACCAGGACAAGCTGGTGAATTTCTTTTTTCTCACGGTCCAGGGCCTGCTCCAGCACCAGCTCTGGATACTTGGCCCCCTCAGAGACGCTATTCACAGCCAGGGAGAAGTAGTCATTAGGGCTAAGCTTGTAGTTCTGCAGGGAGTTCATGCCTACATCTGGGTCAAAAGCAGTTTTAAGTGGAAATCGGGTTCCAGGAACCGTTAGTTCACCAATTTTTATTTCCAATTCCTCTGTTGGGAAATTAGGAGCATTATCATTAATATCTTTAATTTCTATTTCTACTTCAAAAATTTTCAATTTATCCTCAACCAGGATGTTAAATTTTACCAGACACAGCGGGATCTGAGCGCAGAGCTCCTCCCGGTCTATCCTCTCCGCAGTGACCAAGCTGCCGCTTCGCGGATTCAGAGAGAAAAGCTGCGTCCTACCTCTGGAGACGATGCGGACTCCGCGCTCAGCCAGCTCCCGGGACTCTAACCCCAGGTCTTTAGCGATGTTGCCCACGAAGGAACCTTTATCTTGCTCCTCAGACACCGAGTAGCGGATCTGACCGGATCCTGTTTCACACAGCGTCCCCAGAAGCACGCACAGCAGGGCCAGTCCTCTGCCATATCGGAAACTCAGGCATTTGGTCATTTCCTTTTCGGGGAATAGCTTTCTCTGAATTCGGTTCCAGTTTCCCACGAAGGACTCCAATCTTATTTTCTCAAGAAACGAAGTATTTTACGGGCCTAATTCACAGGTCAAACAGCTGGTTGACTAAGAGGTGAGGTTGGCAGCCGCCTCGGATTTTCTGAGTCTAATTTGCTGGTTCTTTGCATTGCAGGAGCAAGGAAATGGTGGACTAGTTCTCCGGCTGCGTTCTCCTTCTTGAGTGGTCAACAGCGACACTAAGAGGCCTAACCGTTTACTGCATCCTCTCAGACAAACACAGATGATTATTTTTGAATTATCCAAGACCTGAAATCCTTCTTGTCAGAGATAAGGGGACTAGTGTTGATTGAACATAATTGAATTGATATATGTTAAACAGTGTGGCCTCAAGTTATCTTTCTTGGGAATCCATGCACTAGCCTTAATGCCACCAATATTGCTTCAGACATAGTGGAGTTAACTGTTTTGAACTGTTCAGTTTAAGAAACACACAGTAACAAAGAACTGGCCCTAAGGACCAACACAACTATTAAAAGACATGACCACCACTTGTTCTTCAACCACTGAACCTTGATAATGTGTTTATTGTTATACTTACTACATTTATCAGGGTTATTTGATATCTTTCACTTTTCCCTCTCTATACTTTTAACTCTCTAAGAGCTGAGAGAAGAAAAAGAAGAAAAGAGGCACACAGAAATATCAGCCATGTTTATACATTATATTTCTTTAAGTTTGTTCTTGGTGACCTGATAACTTAGTTTCAATATTTGTTGTTATTTAATATTCATTAAACAAACACATAATTAGGTGTCAGACAATATGTTTGGGGATTTAAGGTGAGCAATATAGACACAGTCACTTCCTTCACAGAGATTATAAGGATATAAAAGCAAACGGAATTGCAGCATACTGAGATAATTACCATAGTGGGAAAAGCCAAGGGGGTTAGGGGGGCCTTCAATTGGGCCTTTAAGATTAGCAAAGGCTTTCCCAGGAAACATGAGAGGAGTGGATCAGTGAAAAGGCCTGGATGTGGGAGAGAACAGCATGACAATGCCTAGATGTGAGAAAGAAACCACAGCCCTTCAGGGTACTGAAAGAAGTTCGCTTTGTTTAAATCTAGACTGTAAGGATGTTTTTTCAAAACCCACAACTGAAGCTAGTAGAAATAAGCTTTTATGTTCTAGAATCTCTTTCTCCATAAGTTTCCAAGCACTGAAATATAAATACGTATATTTGTCATTTCAATCATGATGCATGACATATCTATGCATAAGGCATTTATTCTTGTGGAGTTGCTACACACACTAAAAATAACTGCTTTAATGATCGTGTTTATACTTTATTATTCACTTACAAGTAAAGATATTGTGACATATTATGCCACAGTGAGTTCCAATTTTACTCATAGAGAATTATGTAATAGTAACCAAAACAACACTTTGTCTCAGAAAAGATGCAACATGAAGAATCACGGCACTTTGAGAGATATGGTGTCATTCAATAAAAGGCTCAATTGGTACATGATAATTTCCAAATAAAAATTAAAAATGATGCCATTTACATAGAACACTAGTGTGTTTATTGTTCTCTGTTATTAAATACATAACCAACATACTAAAAGCCAACATAGGAAGAGGAATGGGAAAAGAAAATTGTTCAGAGGGGCACTGGGATTGGGTGAGGGACTGGGAACATTTCTAGCAGCTATTGTGAGTAGAAACCTTGAGAAGAGAGATGTATACAAAAGATGGTTCTGGACAATTGTATGATATGAATCTTTTGTATCTTTTCTTTAAGCAAAACTGTATTGAGGATATATATTATTTTAAAGATTAAAAGGCAATATGGTTCCCATATATGAGAAAGATAAAAAAAGGAGAAACCTGTTTATTACTACTCTACAACTTTATTATAGAGCAGATGATAAGTCAGTCACTTCTTCAAGAAGCATATAGCTTCGAGACTAATGTGATTTTTAAAACTAAGCCAAAATAATATTGCATAACTTCTTGAAACACTGTAAGGAATGTATAGTTCTAAGTTTCCATATGTTTAACAGGGAAGGGCATGCAAGTTAAGGAAAACAATTTTGCTGCCAAACTGAGAGAAAGAATGAGAGAGAATTAGCCAACTAAGATGTTTCACTGTTCATACACAGATTCAAATATAAAGTAAAAGTCATATTTTTAAAGAAGAAAGGACTTGAGTAAACATAAACTCCAATCTTTATATTTTTAACAAAGAAGAAATTGTTGATCTGGGTGGATGAGATGATTTGCCCAGGGGTGAAGAAGAAAGTGTGAGACACCAGATACCCTAGTTACTCAATGCAGTGCTCTTTGGGCAGTCATCTATTAACTCCTGGTTTACATTCATTGCACAATGATTCTCGTGTCTCTTCTTCCTCTTACAGCCTGTGAACACTAAGACCTACCAAGAAATAATTCACCAAGACTCATTTCCTAAAACTTGACTCTGCCCTCAAGGAAATACGGGGGAACAAAATAGATATAGTAAACAAGTAAGTGAATTACTTCAGCAAACTAGCTTGTACGGATGTTGTGAAAAGATAATTACCTGAGAAGACGTTTCTTCTCTTTCATCTTCGAGTAGAGATTGAGGTGCTGATAGAAAATCCTTTTTCTCACAGCTCTCCTGGCTGATGAGCGTGTCAGCGTAGTTGGGCTGGGGGAAGATCAAGTGACTCTTTCGCGAGTCCGCAGTGAGTGAGACCTCGTGGGAATAGGTCTGCAGGAAAGCCCGCACCCCATTCACACCCATAAAGTGCGAGCTGGGCATGCCTGTCAAGCTGCCTCCTGAAGCCTGCAGCAGGCGTGACTTGTGCCAGCGCCGAAGCCTGAGCGCCAGCAGCACGATGGCAAAGGCCAGGAAGATGCAGGAGACCGCGGCCACCGCCACCACCAGGTACAGAGTGAGGTCCGAATCGTTGGGTTTGGCGGAGGGCTCGAGGCTGCCCAAATCGGCCAGGATGTCGGGGATCCTGTCTGCCACGGCCACGGTGAGCGTAACAGTGGTGGAGAGAGGGGGCTGGCCGTGGTCCTGGACGGCCACCACGAGGCTCTGCTTGAGCGCGTCTCTGTCCAGCAGGGCTCGCGCCGTGCGCACCTCGCCAGTGTGCAGCCCCACTGCGAAGAGTCCTGGCTCACTGGCCTTGAGCAGGTGGTAAGACAGCCAGGCGTTCTGGCCCGAGTCTCTGTCCACCGCCACCACCTTGGTCACCAGGTAGCCCGGCTCTGCGGAGCGGGGCGCCAGCTCCACGCCGGTGGAACCATCTGTGGGGAGGGCGGGGTAGAGGATCTCGGGCGCGTTGTCGTTCTGGTCCAACACGAACAGGCTTAATGATACATTGCTACTGAGTGGAGGGTTCCCGCTGTCCCGCGCCATCACCCACAGTTGCAAGTCTCGGAACTGCTCGTAATCAAAGGAGCGCAGTGCATAGAGGACTCCAGTGTCGGAGTTGATAGAGATGTAAGAGGATAAGGGTGCCCCCTGAACAGTGTCCTCCGCGAAAGAGTAAGTTACATGAGCATTGTCGTTGCTGTCGGGGTCATGGGCCGTCACTGAGAACACAGAGGCTCCTCTGGGGTTGTTTTCGGGAATGTAGGCGGAGTAGGATGTGCGGGAGAAGGCGGGCGCGTTGTCGTTGATGTCTGCCACCTGGAGCAAAACGTGAGCATCTGTGGACAGGGAGGGGTTCCCTCCATCTTTAGCGGTTAGAGTGATGTTGTAAAAGGAAAACTGTTCCCTGTCAAGGGCTCTGGTTGTAACCAGTCGGTAGTAATTGTCCACTGACTTTTCTAACTTAAAGGGAAGATTCTCGGGGAGTGAACAGGTGATGAATGCATTCTGCCCAGAGTCTCTATCATGTACATTAAAAAGCCCAATTATGGTTCCTGGAGGAGAGTCTTCAGAAACTGAGCTAGTAGCAGATGTCATGTAAAATTCTGGGGCATTGTCGTTCACGTCCAGAACCGTGATGACAACCTTCGTTCTGGTTAGAAGGCCCGGACCATCCTGAGCTTCAATATCAATTTCATGGAATGTAGCATCCTCATAATCTAGATCTTTTATGATTGTCAGATCTCCAGATGTTGACTTAAGCTCAAATACCTCTGAGGTTTCTCCAGGGCTTTTCTCTAGAAAATATGCCACTTGAGCGTTGTAGCCCTCATCTGCGTCAGTGGCGGTCACCGTGAGTATCCGGGTGTCCACGGGCGTATTCTCCGGAACGCTTATGCGGTACTCGGGCTGTGTAAAAACAGGGGCGTTGTCGTTCACATCCAGGACCTTCACGCAGATGCGGGAGGTGCCAGACAGCACTGGGTCACCCCCATCAGAAGCCACGAGAACGAGGTGGTGAACAGCCTCTTCCTCGCGGTCCAGGGCGCGCTCCAGCACCAGTTCTGGGTACTTGTTCCCATCAACTCCGCTTCGCACGTCCAGGGAGAAGTGATCATTTAGATTGAGGGTGTACTTCTGAAGGGCGTTCTCACCTACGTCCGCATCATGCGCATTCTTAAGAGGAATCCGGAATCCTGGCGTAGTGGTTTCACTGATTTTTAGCTCCAGTTCCTCTACTCCAAAGCGAGGGGCATTATCGTTAACATCTGTTATTTCCACCTCTACTGAATAAATAGTCAATTTGTCCTCCAGCAGGATGTTAAAATTCAACAGACACGGTGCGCTCTGGGCGCAGAGCTCCTCCCGGTCTATCCTGCTCGCAGTGACCAAGCTGCCGCTTCGCGGGTTCAGAGCAAAGAGCTGGGTCCTACCTCTGGAGACGATGCGGACTCCCCGCTCTGCCAGTGCCAGGGGCTCCAAACCCAAGTCCTTGGCGATGTTGCCTACGAAGGAGCCTCTGTCGATCTCTTCCGGCACAGAATAGCGAATCTGCCCAGCCCTGGCCTCCCACAGGGTCGCCAAAAGGAAGCACAGCAGGACCAGCTTTCTGCAGTGTGGCAACTTTTGCAGAGCCGCCATTTCCTTCCTGTCGCAGTTTTCTCCGAGTCAACTTCCAGCATCCAGTGCGGATTCCAAACTTTATTCCTCAGCTGTGAGATGACCAGCATTCACAGGACCCAGGTCCCTATGGAGACAAATGGTGGGCTGTTCGACTGAATTTCTTTGGTGCCCTGAAGCTTTAGGGCCAAACCTCCAGCCTCTTGTGCTGTGGGAAGCGTGTTGCTGGATTGGATGGCTTGCTGCTTTTTACTCCTTAGGTGGTCAACAGCGACGCTCAGAGGCCTAAATAATTTCTGCACCTGCTCAGGAAAATCTAAGTTACTTGTTGTTTGTTTGCCTTTGCTGACTTTCAAGGTGCTTTAAAGAATCTTACAGCTCTAAGATACTCTAGAATAAGATCTTTCAAAACAGGAATCTTTTTTATCAGAATTAAGACGAATGGTATAAATGAACATGACCTTGATAATAGTTGCTAGGAAAGTATTATTGACTGCCCAAGGCATTAACCAATGCCACCACTGCTCTTGCTACAAACATCTTCCATCTCTTATTATATAATCAGAAGCAGTAAGATCAATTAAGAAACGTTAGCTACATTTTCTTCTAATGTTATATATTTTGAACTTTTGTGGTTGATGGCTTAGCATTTACCTTCAAAATCTGCCTTTAAATTATTGAATCATCAGACACTTAGTTGGGTACATGTGCCTCCCACTTTGCATGACTGGGGCTGGAGACAGAAATGGTGAACATGATAAACACAGGCCCTGGTCTCAAGCATGAAGTTTGGAGGAGGACATAAGAAAGTAAAGAGAGTGTAATAGAGTAAAGAGAGTGTAATAGAATAAAGTAAAGAGAGTGTAACTGCTGTGATATGAGGTAGGAAACACTGGGTGATAGAGGAATACCTAGGAAGGGTATCCAGTCTAGATTTGGGGTCAGAAAGTCTTTTTGAGGGCATGATTGAAGTTGAATCCTAAAAAGTAGGACTGAATCAAGAAAAAGGCTGAAGAAGTGTTCTAGAACCTCAGAACAAATGCTTGAAGGTGAGAGACAGCATGGAACACTACAGAAATGGAAAGCAGATCTATTTGATAAAGCTGGAGCTGGAAGGGGTTTTTTCACCACATTAGGAATCAGTCACTCAAAATTGTTTGAGGTTGTCAAGTTCTTTTTCTGATATTCATTTTCCAAGGGTGTAAAATACAATGCAGTGGATGTCTTCTTACTCCTGTTTTATCTTTACCATTTTGACCATTGTCAAGCATACAATTCTGTGACATTAAGTACATTCAAATTACATTCTGGTGTGATCATTACCACCATCCACCTCCAGAACCTCCCCAACTGAAACTCTGTACTTATTAAATAGTAACTCCCCATTGCTTTTCACCCAGTCCCTAGCAACTACCATTCTACCTTTTGTCTCTATGAGTTTGACTAATCTAGGAACTTCATATATGAGGAATTGTACAGTATTTGTCATTTTATGACAGGTTTATTTCACTTGACAACATGTCTTTGAAGTTCGTCCATAGTGTAGCATGTAACAGAATTCCCTTCCTTTTAAAGGCTGAATAATAGCCCATTGTGTGTGTGAACCACTTTTAGTTTACCCATTCATCTGTCAATGGACACTTGGGTTACTTCCACTTTTCAACTATTGTGAATAATGCTGCCATAAACATAGGTGTACAAAAATCTGTTGAAGTCCCTACTTTCACTTCTTTTGGGTAATAACCAGAGTGGAATTGCTGGATTATATGGTAATCCTATGTTTAAATTTTTGAGGAATCACCATACCATTTTCCACAGCAGTTGTATCATTTTATATTCACCAGCAATGCACAAGAATTCCAATTTCTCCATATTCTTGTTAACACTTATTTTCTTTTCTTTTATGACAGCAATTCTAACGAATATGAAGTAGTATCTCATTACGATTTTGACTTGCATTCCCTAATGACTAGTGATGTTGAACATCTTTTCATATGGTTTTGGCCATTTGTATATCATCTTTGGAGAAATGTCTATTCCAGTCCTTTGCTCATTTTAACATCCAATTTTTTGGGATTTTTTTGTTGTTGTATTATGGGAGTTCTTTATTCTGGATATCCATTCTTAGACACATGATTTGGAAACATTTTCTCTCATTCTGTGGGCTGTCTTTTCACTCTATTGATATTGTTCTTTGCTGCACATAGTTTTTAATTGTGATAAAGTCCAATATATCATTTTTTTTCTTTTGTTGCTTGTGCTTTTGGTGTCATATCCAAGAAATCATTGCCAAAATCAATGTTATGAAGGTCTCCTCCTGTTTTCTTCTGAGAGTTGTATAGGTTTAGTTCTTTTTTTTTTTTTTTTTTTTTTTGAGGCGGAGTCTCGCTCTGTCGCCCGGACTGGAGTGCAGTGGCCAGATCTCAGCTCACTGCAAGCTCCGCCTCCCGGGTTTACGCCATTCTCCTGCCTCAGCCTCCCGAGTAGCTGGGACTACAGGCACCCGCCACCTCGCCCGGCTAGTTTTTGTATTTTTAGTAGAGACGGGGTTTCACCGTGTTAGCCAGGATGGTCTCGATCTCCTGACCTCGTGATCCGCCCGTCTCGGCCTCCCAAAGTGCTGGGATTACAGGCTTGAGCCACCGCGCCCGGCTAGTTTTAGTTCTTAAACGTAACAGCTAAAAGGGTTTTATTGCTTCCGAATATTGCTTCTTTGAACCATTTTGAATTAATTTTTGTAAGTGGTATAAGTGGAATTGCCTATTTCTGGTGACCCTTTAGTCTGTTTGCCTTTTGACTCCTTCCTTGTTGAAATTTTCTCATTTTTACTTTCATCCATTCCTCTTAGAAGACTGAAGAAAAATGTATTGGAAATAATTGATACCAACTCACCATGTTTTCTTGTGTAGTTACTATGGTATATCTTGCTTTGGTTTTTTATTTTTATTTTTGTGTTTGTGTTTGTTTTGTTTTATAGAGATTGGGTCTTGTTATACTGCCCAGGCTGGATTCAAACTCCTGGGCTTAAGCAATCCTACTGCTTCAGCCTACTCAATAGCTGGGATTATAGATATGCCATTGTGCCTGGCTCTCTTACATGAGTCCTAACGTTAGACTTGACAGAATTTTCATTTTCTCCCCACTGGTTTTATTATAACATTTTTTGTCTGCTTTTGTTACTTCATCCTCAGAATTCTTCCATGGTTGCATTTCAAAAATGTATCTCCTTGTTATTTTTTGCATCATTTTATTTTAGTATATACTCATTATGAGTTTTTTATCTTCTTGAATGGCAAGCTAAATTCATGTATTTTAAAGAATTTTGTTTGTTTTTTTAAAAAAAGTTATTGCATTTGTCTATAAACTTACTCCTAATTAGTTTTAGCTGCATCTCACAATTTTTAATAAATAATATTTAAATCCTTCTCTTCTGAGTAGTTGTCATTGTCATTGTGATTTTTGAAATCCAAGAGTTATTTAAGGGTGTGGATGTAAATATCCAAACTTTTTTCCCCTTTTCTATTTTTAAATGTTTGCTTTGTGATTTAAGTATGTGTTGTGAGGCAAGTATATTATTGGTACTTTCGAATTCGCTGAACCCTTTTTTGTAATGACTAGATAATAAACTTGTAGATTGTCTATCTGTTCAAGGATGACTATTCCATATTTGTGTGTAGAAGAGATCTATTAGAATCCTAATAGATCAAGCTTATAAATTATGTTGTTTAAATCTTCTTTATATTAACGATCTTTCTCCCTGTAGGGTCTATTATTTCTTATGGAATTATGTTAAAATATTCTGGTATTTTCTAAGTTACATTTTTTGGTAATAGAAGCTCATATTTTTATATTCTTTTGATCATCTGTTCTTTTTACAACTATAATCAGTTCATTTTTTTAAAATCACAATTTGTGTTTGTTACCTTAAATACAACTTTGTTGTTATATTAATATTAACATGACTGCTTTCTTTTTTTGTGTGTGTACATATATATTTAGTTTTACTGTTTCAGTGTATTTTTATTTTAAGCATGTGTATTATTAGAATATGGATTTTAAAAATCAACTAATTTTGTAATATTTGTCCTTTAATAGGTAAATGTAGCTCACTTGTATATACACAGAAAAAAGTTATGATTATAAGAGCTGAGAAAGTCCAGAACTGAGATAACTCAGTTATCAGTTGAGAGTATACTCTTGGAACCAAGCAAAAAATAAAAATAAAAATGCAACAGACACACAGCAAGAATGAGAGAAAGTCTTCAATAGTTATCAGAGAGAAAACAGAGATTACCTTAACAGATAACAGTTTGTTGACAGAAAGTTTCTCACTAGCAACAATAAATTCTACGAGACATGTGTGTTTTTAAATTTTGGTTTGTATATTTATTTTTAGTGGAAGAGCTCTGTTAATTTTCAGTTTTAGTTTGTTTTTCTCTTCTACACTGTGTCCCTGTCTCCTTCCCTCCTGGGTTCAGTGCTCATTTATAATGGTTTTGAAATAAATAATTTCTATCTGACCTCAGGTCCCAGGCCATAACTGGGTCTCTTAATGACGCTTTAATGATGCCCAGCAGTGATATTCTGGATACCACAGCTCACATGAGAGATACTTGGTGTTTGCTGTCTCTATCCAGCATCGTGTCTGTCTCTCTCTCTTGGTCTACACAGCTTACCAAGAAAGCTATAACCACAGGAATTGGGAGGCAGCTTCTATTTTATTTATTTATTTATTTATTTATTTATTTATTTATTTATTTATTTAACATGGTGTGGCTCTGTTGCCCAGGCTGGAGTGCAGTGGCGCCATCGCGGTTCGCTGAAACCTTGACTTCCTGGGCTCAAGCGATCCCGCCACGTCAGCACCTGCCCCGGTCCGCCCCGCCCCGCCCTGCCCCGCCCCGCGTAGCTGGGACTACAGTTGCAGGCCACCGTGTCCGGCTGGTCTTGAATTCCAGGGCTCCAGGGATCTTTCCGCTTCAGCCTCTCAAATTGTTGCAAATACAGACGTGAGCCACTGCGCCCAGCTAGACAGCGTGTTCATGCATCTTTCTCTTCCTTTTTAACCAGCTGAAGGGCCTCATTGCTTGTTTTGGATTCAGGTAGTAAGCCTGGTCCAGGTCATTTATCTAGTCTGAAGCACTTCTGTCCCTACTACATTGCTGGAGGCAGTTTCCTAACGTTCAATTTCTTCTTTTAAGTTCAAGACTACAACTCACATGGCTTTAGACCAGCTAACCACTTTGCTTTTGCTTTCCTCCTATAGTTTGTGTATCTCTGTATTTTATTGGAGCAGAGTAAATATAAGAAAGCGTGGACTTACTCCCCGACCGTGCTTTTTTTTTCTTCTGAAAAGTTAACACACACTAAAGTAGGATATATACTTGATTTTTGTTAGTTGATTTCATTACAGGTATAATGTATAAGTCAGGAGGTTTCAAATCTATTTCTCAAGTTGCATGATAAATTTTCTGTTGTTCACTTTGTTACTTCATAAATTACTTAAATAGATGTATTCTTCAGTACAGGCACCACGGCTCACACTTGTAATATCAGCACTTTGGGAGGCTGAGGTGGGAGCATCGCTTAAGCCCAGGAGGTAGTGGCTGCAGTGAGCCATGATCACGCCACTGCACTCCAGCAAGACCCTGTCTCAAAACTAAAAAAAAATCTGATAATAAAGATAGAATAAAGGGCTAAAATATTCAACAATAATTTAAAATTGGAGTTTATGTAGATCCCTATAATCTTATATGAACACAACTAAAAATACTACTTTAGACAATCTTCACCTCTTCAAATGTCCCCAAATAAAATATCACAGTGTCCTGACAGATGATGTCTTTATTAAATTCAGGGGTAAATTAGCAGGTATTTATAACAAGAAAATTTGAAAATAGTATTAGTCATTTAAATATTGGTGAGCCTTTTCTAATCAAACCCTTTAACACAAAGGCAAGTAAGAAAATGTTAGAAGCTAAATCACCCTGTTTCTAATGCAGTGCTCCTTCCAGACAGAGATGGCATCTCACACATACCTTCAACCCAACCACCTACATTATGATCACAGTCTCCTTTTCAATGCAAGAACAATTATAAATATACCTGCATATGAACGTGTAGACTCACTTAATCGTGATTTTCCAGGACTTGTAATAAAAAGCCACAAAGATACATGAGTTAGAAGAACTATCTGTAGTAAAGAGTGAACGCAAGTAAGTTAAATCAAGAATTATTTTTCTCTAAATAGCTTATACATTCATCACAAATTTTACCTGAGAAAGTGGTTCCTTTTTGTCTTCAAGTAAAGACTGGGGTGCTGATAGAAAATCCTTTTTCTCACAGCTCTCCTGGCTGATGAGCGTGTCCGCATAGTTGGGCTGGGGGAAAATCAGGTGGCTCTGCCGCGAGTCCGCAGTGAGGGAGACCTCGTGGGAATAGGTCTGCAGGAAAGCCCGAACCCCGTCCACGCCCACAAAGTGCGAGCCGGGCATGCTCGCTAAGCCGCCTCCCGAGGCCTGTAGCAGACGTGACTTGTGCCAGCGCCGAAGCCTGTGCGCCAGCAGCACGATGACGAAGGCCAGGAAGACGCAGGAGACCGCGGCCACCGCCACCACCAGGTACAGAGTGAGTTCCGAATCGCTGGGTTTGGCGGAGGGCTCGAGGCTGCCCAAATCGGCCAGGATGTCGGGGATTCTGTCTGCCACGGCCACGGTGAGCGTGACAGTGGCGGAGAGAGGGGGCTGGCCGTGGTCCTGGACGGCCACCACGAGGCTCTGCTTGAGCGCGTCTCTGTCCAGCAGGGCTCGCGCCGTGCGCACCTCGCCGGTGTGCAGCCCCACTGCGAAGAGTCCTGGCTCGCTGGCCTTGAGCAGGCGGTAGGACAGCCAGGCGTTCTGGCCCGAGTCTCTGTCCACCGCCACCACCTTGGTCACCAGGTAGCCGGGCTCTGCGGAGCGCGGCGCTAGCTCTACTCCTGTGGAACCATCTGTGGGGAGGGCGGGGTACAGGATCTCGGGCGCGTTGTCGTTCTGGTCCAGCACGAACAGGTTCAGCGACACGTTGCTGCTGAGGGGCGGGTCCCCACTGTCCTGCGCCATCACTTTCAGTTGCAAGTCCCGGAACTGCTCATAGTCGAAGGATCGCAGCGCATACAGGACCCCAGTGTCGGAGTTGATGGAGAGGTAGGCAGATAGGGGTGCCCCCTGGATGGTGTCCTCTATTAGGGAGTAAGTGATTTGTGCATTCTCATTGCTGTCGGAGTCATGGGCCCTCACAGAGAAGATGGAGGCTCCTCTGGGGTTGTTTTCGGGAATGTAGGCAGAGTAGGAGTCCTGATGGAAGACTGGGGAGTTGTCATTGATATCTGTCACTAGCAGTGAAATGTGAGTTTCAGTAGATAGAGCTGGAGTTCCTTGGTCTGTTGCTGTTACTGTGATGTTGTACCCAGAGATAAGTTCTCTGTCCAGTGTTCTTTCAGTCACTAAACGGTAATAATTATCAACTAACTTTTCCAATTTAAAGGGTAAATTTCCAGGAATGAAACATGTGGTGTAGCCATTATCTCCTGAGTCCTGGTCATGCACACTGATAAGAGCAATTACGGTCCCAGGAGGAAAGTTTTCTGGAACTGCAGTGGTGACAGAGGTGATGGTCACTTCTGGGGCATTATCATTTACATCCAAAACTTTGATCAGTACCTTAGCTCTAGTCATGAGCCCCGCACCATCCTGGGCTTGAACTTCCATTGAATAAATTTTGTATTCTTCGAAATCTAGTGGTTCTTTGTTTGATATTTCTCCTGTGTAAGAATCTAAATGAAATATTTGGGCCACTCTGTGGTCTACATTGTGAAAGGAGTACGTTACTTCCCCATTAGATCCCTCATCAGGGTCGGTGGCATTTACCATGAGCAGTCGAGTGCCCAGTGGCACGTTTTCGGGGACATTCATATGGTATTGTGCCTGAGTAAATGCTGGAGGATTGTCATTTGCATCCACCACCTGAATGTAAATTCTGAGGGTCCCTGAACGGACTGGATCACCCCCATCAGAAGCTGTGAGGATGAGGTGGTGGACAGCTTCTTCTTCTCTGTCTAGGGGACTCCTCAGCACCATCTCTGGATGTTGGGGCCCATCGGCTCCCTGTTGCACATCCAGGGAGAAATGAGGGTTAGAACTGAGTTGATAGTTCTGGAGTGAGTTCACACCCACATCAAGGTCTTGTCCAAATGGCAATGAGATTCTGGTACCTGGAGTGGTTATTTCATTCATTTTAAACTCCAGTTCCTCTAACTGGAATTGGGGAGTGTTGTCATTAATATCAATTATTTCTACTTCAACAGGGAAAAGCTTCATTTTATCCTCAACAAGGATATTAAAACTCACGAGACATGGCACGCTCTGAGCGCAGAGCTCCTCCCGGTCTATCCTGCCCGCGGTGATCAAGCTGCCACTTCTAGGATTCAGAGCGAAAAGCGGCATCCTACCTCTGGAGACGATGCGGACTCCGCGATCTGCCAGCTCCTGGGGTTGTAGCCCTAGGTCCTTGGCAATGTTGCCCACCAAGGAACCTTTGTCTGTCTCTTCCGGCACTGAATAGTGAATATTCCCAGCCCCAGCTTCCAACAGCAGCTCCAGAGAAAGACACAGAAGCATCAGCCTGCTGCAGCCGGTCAGCTTTTTCTGAATCTTCATGGCTCTCTTACTTCGTAGTTTTCTTCCAGTCCAGTACCAAGGGTATCGTTTCTGCTTTTCTGAGCTGAAATTAACCCAATTTTCAGGAGAATTCTGAGTGGAGAGTCATCCAGAAGCAGGATTTAGGCAGTCTTGGACCGTCTGTTTTCAATCTGGCGGTTATGGAGGTTCTAACAGGCACAAGAGCTTCCCCCCCCCCTCCTGAAGTGTGTGTACTGCCTGTACCTACCAGATTAGTGAACAGCGGCACCCAGAGTCCTAACCAGTTACTGCATTCCTAGAAAATACTTAAAACTTTCTTATTAACTTATTTTCTTAAGTTTTAGTCTATTGTCAAGGAAATCATTCTACAACATATGTATGAAAAGGAGAAACTATATGTTCACTTCCTTAAGTGTGCGTAAATGTCACCAAATTGAAATATACAGGAGAATCCTAGTATTCTCATGCTATCTGCTTTCCTTGTTTGCTATTCAAGGAATGATAGTAAAAACCTAAAATCACAATGAGGACAAAATCATCTCTCCACTTTTTCTGTAGTAAAGCTTGACCACTTGATAATTTCCCAGGCCACATAGAGCAGCTCCCCTTTGACTGGAGGATGAAAAGTCTTGGAGGGAAAGATAATCTTTTAGAATATAAGCTAGACTTTAAAAAATTGTACCATCCCATTTCCTTCCCATTACAATTTGAATATTTATCAGAAACCTTGGGATTTTTAAGGGCATGGTTTAACCATATGCTTATTTTTCCTCTTCTTTTTTTGAAATGTCTTTGCATTATGTAGGTTTTAAAAAATTCTTAAGATTCACCCAAAGGTAATACATTTTGAAAAAAAAAATAAAACTGAGCTCTTGGAATTTCATTGAAAAGTCACATGAATATATAATTTAGATTTCAAATTTCAGAGACAAAGTCTATGATATTATTCTTCACAGCTGAAAAGAAAAATGCTCTCATCTTTATTTTTAGATTGTCTCTTATAATATGTATTCCCCTGTAATTGCGCTTAATATTTTCTCCAAGAGAAGTTGGTTTTCTTCTAACAGTATTTTTTAACCAGTTAAGATGAGGATGTGGCCTTCTTTCTTTTAATCACTGCAGTATTAGCAAAGGGTTACTAATTAAAACGTCTCAGGCTTAGAGTGACTTACTTATCTTTACCCCAAAGTTAGAGAAGCATGCTATCCGCACTCCAGAGTCTGATATTTTCAGGAACAAATTGAGCGAGCCAACCCAATGACACCATGACTGAGAAAAGTTAAAAATAAGGAAAGAAAGAAAACATGAAAGGTCTCAAGAATAGTTTTTGGAAAGAGAATTTGAGTTCTTATATAACTAAATTTACAGTTTCTCAGCTTCTCAAAGACAAGTATATGGAGCCAAAGAATGGAAATTTAAAGATGCAATAAATCACCTTTGATACTGCAAGGAAGGAACTCTTTAACAGAGAACGTAACTTTCCAGAATACACATTAATAGGCACAAACTTTTCCCCAAAGAAACTGTGAGCTAATGAGGCAAATTAAAATATACATAAGAACTAGCAAGTAAACCTGTAGGGCTCCCTACTCTCAGCAACCAAAAACACGCAGGAGTGATTTATAAAAGGATGATAAGTATAAAATTAAAATGTTAAAATATCACACAAATACATTTGAATCAAATGTAACATTTAAAGCTTCATTGCTGGCCAGGCACAGTGGCTCATGCCTGCAATCCCAGCACTTTAGGAGGCTGAGGTGGGCAGATCACTTGAGGCCAGGAGTTTGAGACCAGCTTGGTCAACGTAGTGAACCCCGTTTCTACAAAAACAAAAACAAAACAAAATAAAGCTTCATTGCTGGCACTGCAGAGAATATCTGGTTGAAAGCTGTTTCTTGAGTTAATGTAAAGATATTAAGATTTTAAAAATATCTAAAGCCACACATACATTGTAGGAACAGGGCAAATTTCCTTCCTTTAAGTTGGAGACAACTTCATATCCAGGCTTGGACCAGAGATCTGGCTGAAAGCAGCCCCAGGCAATGGGGCTATAGAGGGCATTGCAGGTTCAGAAAGATGGCCAGAGTCACACTGAGGAGAAACAGCATGGAGATCAAGGCAAAGGCCATCACCAGGTTAAACTACAGCTGTTGGGTGTTGTCTGCTGCCTGCTGTTGGGTGCTGGGCGATTGCTGAGGTCTGGCAGCAACTCCTGCAAACTGTGAGCAGCAACCACGTACAGCATGATGATTCACCATTGACCAACAAACCTTGGCAGGTTGCATTTCTGTTACCCACAGTGACACAGCACGCATCTAGCTCAGGCACATCCCTAGTTTGAAGAGCCACATTAGCTGACCTGAAGCACATGATAGGACAGTCAGCCTTTGTGCCCCAGCTGGTGTCCACTTTGGTGATGGGATAGCTCGGTTGCATTGTGAGTGGTGCAGCATCAAAGAGGGCCCCACCTGGCTGTAACTCCTGGTGTAGTGTCCTTGCATTTTCGCAATGGCCATCCACCATCACATGCAGGTTCAGGATGACACTGAGCAAGTTGAACCCTGGTCACTGGCCTGCAGAGTCAGCTCAAAGATAGTCTGCATGAACACCACAGCACTCTGCACTCACTGACATGTAGAATGACAGTGCCCACAGTGGCAGGTCACTGGTCAAGAAAAAACAGGAGGCATATGGGACCCTAAGTCAGGGTGGGAAGTGCTAAAGTATGTGATGGAGGTGCTGGGTAGTGTTCCCAGTCATCCAAAAGAAATAGGAGGCTTGTTGAAGAATGAGCATTTTTGTGGATGCCGATGATATGCAGGTGATGCAGGAGAGGGACAGTTTGTCCTTGGTCGTTCTGATGGTGACATTGTCCTTCAAGGTCTGCTACCAGTTTAGAATTCCATCTGTGAGTAGCTGACAAAGAATTACATCATAATTCTTGGAGGTGAATTGTTTGCCAGTGTGATCATTTCTCTCTATAATAATTTTCATCTTTCATTTAAGGTCTCTTAGTCCTAATGTTTTGGTTAGGGCAACCACAGTTCTTACCTCTGATAGGACTAGACACCCAACTGAAAGTCACCTGCACTGACTGCATTATACTTCTCAACCTTCATTTCAACCAGGACTCTGAAGTGGGCCCTCAAACTGCCTCCAGTCTTCTATTCCATGCTGTAACTGTTACTCTTCAGAATCAAGTATTTCTGTCATTATTGGACAGGAAATATATTCTGTATGCCCTGTAAAATTGTGTAGAAAGATCAAAGAACTCTATATTAAAGATATTGTCTAGGTCATTGGGGATCACCTGAAGAATGAAGAGGAGGAGGTGGCGGGCATGTTCTCCTGCAGGCTAACCCCACTTACACATTGCTCAATATCTGATGACTGGCATTGGCATCCAAGGCCTGTGTCTTGCCCTGAGCTGTTCTGCCCCCTCCCCATCACTAAATGGTGGCAGCTCTGCTCCTCTGGTTCAGGGTTTCTTTTCTTTTCTTTTCTTTTCTTTTCTTTTCTTTTCTTTTCTTTTCTTTTCTTAAGAGATGGGGTCTGGCCATGTTACTCAGGCTGGAATGCAGTGGCTATTCACAGTTGTGCTCATAGTGCACTGCAGCCTCTAGCTGGCATCAAGCAATCCTCCTGCCTCAGCCCCCTCAGTAAGGGGGCCCCCGCAGCGTCCCACTGCACAGGCTCAGGGGTTCTTCAATGGCAATTCAGAGTACATACTGCTGTAGTACTCTCCTTTACTTCTAGGGGAAGAGGAGATGGCTATTAAAATTAATCTGACGTATTTGTACAGTTACTGCCAGTGTTCAAAATCTACTGCAGACTTAAAAGTTCCTCTTATTAAGATGTTTTCCAGAATTTCCAAAACAAAATGTGTGCTAAAAGCCATTTTGTTATTTATATCCAAGATGCATATGTTTATATGAAAAACACTTATATGATTTTTCAGTACCTTCAAATTCAAATGGCTGAGGGTCTTCCTTGGGCATAACTGCTAGATCTATCCTGTCATTCTCAAGCTCCTCTCTGGCTGTATGTAAAGAGAGGCTTCTCAGCACTTACCGGTAGTTTTTCCCGTCAGTGAGACACAGATCTTCTGAGAGATTACCAACCTTTCAAATCCTAGCCTTCTCTTCCAGAATCTTACAGCGTTATCAGCTACGCAGAATAAAGACCTCAGGCAGGGAAACAGCGATTCCTGCACTCCTCACGCCTTCCTTATGTGGGACTTCTTCCTCTGTTTCTTCTTCTTGCTGGTACTCAGATCCGAATACCTCTCTCTACCGTTGCTCCCTGCTTCCTGCTCCCTGCGATGCTCAGGAATAAAAGGCAGCGCCTCACTCTGGGTCACTAGACATCGTGAGATTCCTGACCAAGATATTTGGAGCAGATTGCAAGAGAGGCAGAGTCCTCTCCTATAGTGTTTCTCAAAAGCCTGCAGGGACTGCTGCATCAGTGGATTGCTTTGTTTCCCTCCAGCCACGGATTGGCGGACAGCGGCACCCAGAGGCCCAGTATGATATCCCTAGCAGGTTAGTTTTCAAGGTTCTCACAAGAGACTGTATCGGCTTTTTTCTCAAGACATATTTTAAAATACCAGCTGCTTTACTGAAGGGTGCAAATCATTATTTTTGATAAAATATTAACAAAATGGTCATTTCACAAAATTTAATTCAAACGTTTTATTAAAATTCTTAATTTTTTTTTTTTTTTTGAGACAGAGTCTCGCTTTGTCACCCAGGCTGGAGTGCAGTGGCGTGATCACGGCTCACTGCAACCTCCGCCTCAAGGGTTCAAACAATTCTCCTGCCTCAGGCTCCCAAGTAGCTAGGACTACAGCTACACGCCACGATGCTCGACTAATTTTTGTATTTTTAGTAGAGACGGGGTTTTGCCATGTTGGCCAGGATGGTCTCGAACTCCTGACCTCAGGTAATCCGTCCGCCTTGGCCTCCCAAAGTGCTGGGATGACAGGCGTGAGCCACCGCACCCATACTAAAATTCATTAAAATTCGACTAAGAATTCTTACAAATTTTTCCCTCTTGACGTTTTCTTTTCAAGATGACACACTATTGAAACTTATTTTTCGTAAAAATGGCTACTCAAGAAATTATCCACTGTAAAAAATTATAAAAAATTCACTGTAAATTCAATATATTAAGGGAGAAAATTTCACTATAAAAGGTAGAAAATATTGATAAAAATGTAAAATTGAGTAACTGCATTATGTAACTACTGATATAATTTACATTCGGTGCTTATTCATACTTTTAAAATAGATATATACTTTTATAATTACAAAAATAATCAGCTTATTTATGGATACTATTGGTTGTTCATGCCCTTTTTCCTCTTGCAACACTTCCTTTTAGCTTAGGTTTTCACCCTTCATGTACCTAGGGAAGCAGAACCTATTCAGAGCTGTAGTAGGTTCTGATAAATTTAATCTAATAATGATAATCTCATCCTCTTGACAGTGCTTAGTTAGGAATACAGACTTAAAATAATAAGCAGGGTTTCTCAACCTTGGTACTATTTTGAGCCATATGATTCTTTGTGGTGGGGAGCTGTTCTGTGCCTTGTAGAATGTTTAGCAGTATCCCTGGCCTCTATGTACTAGATACCAGTAGGACCCACCCCCCACAGTTGTGACAACCATAAATATCTCCAGACATTACCAAATGTCTCTTCACCTCTCCCCATTTTCAGAAACACAGGCTTAGGGTATTTCCCTAGTGAGTATTAATGAGCTAAGAATAGGAACATGGCCTAAGTTGGTCCAATTGGATTGAAAGATAGACTGCTTGGGGAGAGGGACTCTCTTGTCACGGACAAGGAAGACAGCTCTCCAGTTATTGCTGCTGGCTGGTATCTCGTGACTGCAGCCTTTGGAATTCTACAAGGAGAGGAAAGCAGAGCTGAAATAATAACAGAAAAACTATAAATAAGTGCTCATTCTTCAAAATTAGGAAGAAAAAACAATTTGTACTATACCATGATTGTATCTGGCCTAGAGGCACTGAAACTTCTAGACCTGCCTGTCCACTAGAGTAACAACCAGCCACATATGGTCCCTGAGCACTTGAAATGCAGCTAGTCCAAACTGAGAAGTGCTGTAAGTGCAAAACACACACTAGGTGTTGAAGATTTAGTACAAAACAAGAATGTAAAATGTATTATTAATATATTTATATTATTGTAAAAATATGTTGCAATTATATCTTAGATATATTGGATTAAAATTATTGAAGTTTCACCTGTTTCTTTTTGCTATTTGAATGTGGCCACCAGATAATCTAAAATCACATCTATGGCTGACCATCTGTGGCCCACATTATATTTCTATTGGACAAAGCTGCGCTGGACTACCTGTTTTTTGGGATCACAGATTTTCTTACCGTTTAAACCAGTGTAAATTAGATTTTAATGTTTTTCCTATAGAAAACATCCTATTAGATACAGGAACTGCTATATATTTTTAGTTAACCTTTTTACCTTTAAAATATATGGTGATATAGCAATATGTAAGTTGGCTTTTCTGTGGTGTTTGCTATTTCCTCACCCCTATAATTTTCTACCTCCTAAATATAAGCGGGATTTCTCCCATCACCCATAATTTAACCTCCAAAGTATAAGCAGCCCTTTAAAGAACTAGAAAGTGTATTAAAGGACTGCTTATACTTTGGAGCCCTTTAAGGAACTAGAAAGTGTATTAAATGGAATTTTCAAACATACACGATTATTAGTAACGTGATTGCCACACTCCTTAATCACAGGCAGGAAGCCTTTGGAGGACTTGTTATCACACCGGGGAATTTATTGCTCTCCCCAAATCTTTTGTTCACTACTATCACAGATATTCCATGGAGCAACCACAGGAGTGTAATTCATCAATTCAGAGTTTTTCTGAATGTCTAATGGAATTTATTTATTTTTTTAAACTGGGGATTTATCAGTAGACATTAAGATAATGTGATGTGGCAGAGGCCTTAGGCCTTAGTGATAGGCAGAGGCCTGCCACATCACATTATCTTTTTTTTTTTTGAGATGGAGTTTTGCTCCAGTGTTGCCCAGGCTGGGGTGCAATGGCACAACCTTGGCTCACTGCAACCTTTGCTTCCTGGGTTCAAGCAATTCTCCTGCCTCAATCTCCCGAGTAGCTGGGATTACAGGTGCCTGCTGCCAAGCCTGGCTAATTTTTTAAAATATTTTTAGTAGAGATGAGGTTTCACCATGTTGGCCAGGCTGGTCTTGAACTCCTGACCTCAGGCGATCCACCTGCCTTGGCCTCCCAAAGTGCTGGGGTTATAGGCATGAGCCACTGCACCCAGCAGATTATCTTAATGTCCACTGATAAACCCAATTTAAAAAAATATTTAGGGTCAATACAATTTCCTCTCCTAAAAACAGCATATAGAAAATGTGTTAAACTCAAAAGCAGAATATATATTTCAGGACTGAAGGAGTTAGATACATTAAGAAAACCTTAGTTAATCCTTTTAACTATGTCTGGCAATATTCCATGTAAAAAAAGGTTTAGAAACTAAAATATATAGTAATTTTGGAAAATGAAAAACTGGATACAATTTATCTCAAGTTAACTTCTATGATAAGAATATTTGAGCATCATAAAACTCATAGGGAAGATGCTGAGTAATATTTGGATTATTTTCAAGTATAATTACCTCACATTTTATATGGCTAAATAAAACATGGCCAGGCGAGGTGGCTCATGCCTGTAGTAGAAAAAGCTTCATCTTTGAAAAAGAGGTATAGGTAAGTCGGCTAACATTCTTCAACACATTATAAGCAAAGAGAAATAATTTACAGTTATCTGGAAGGGCATACTTTCTCTTTTAAAATTAACATTAAGAACCAAACTAACCTCAGGTCATTTTAATTTCCTCCCACGACAGTATCTCATTCTAGCTAAACCACATTTACACACACTATTAGCAAACCTCCCCACCTCATAACAATTAGAATTGTCCTTGACTAGAGAGGAAATGTATGTAAAGTGGCTCTATCTCATTTTAAAGTGACAAAGAATGTATTTTCTCTCACAAATCACTACAGGATTTAAGACTATGATCTTTCTAGATAGATCAATTTTTTCATTCAATTAGCAAATATTTTTTGTGTATCTCCCATGTTCTGGTACTAGGCACTGGGACACAATGACCAGGATAGAAAAAGATCACTATCATGGAGCTTTCAATCATACAGGAATAAAGTGAATTTTGGAAATGTTAATTACATTTTAAGAGAATTCTCTCAAATCTAGGGGCAATTAGTAATATTTTAGAGGATAGAAATTAAATATTAATGGCCTTGATGCTCTACCAGATATTTCAAAAATAAATGGAAATAAATAGAAATAAGTACCAACTGTTACCCAGTTATGTCAAAATACTAAAAATATGTGTGGATAAATACCTGACCCTCCATAGAAAAGACAAGCACAAAACAGCAAAATAGTAGAGTTGGAGTTAAAAAAAAAAAGTCAAAGTATTTAAAATTACTTATACATGAGAAGCAGGAAACAATACTTCAATTATGTCTACTTTAACCAGATGCTCAGTCTATCAGACAATTCTGTCCAAAATGAACCTGTGCTTGCAGAAGAACACTTCCTTCTCTGTTTACATTTACATATAAATCAAGCATATAAAAAGGAATCACCCTTGTTTCCCCAGGAGTATTATAGAACAGAAGGAAACCCAGAGCCACAATTCCCCTACAGGGAATTATATTAAACAAAACATAGACTTTGGGCCAGGCACGGTGGCTCACACCTATAATCCCAGTACTTTGGGAGGCCAAGACAGGCAAATCACCTCAGGTCAGGAGTTCGAGACCAGCCTGGCCAACATGGTGAAACCCCTTCTCTACTAAAAATACAAAACTTAGCTGGGGTAGTGGAAGGTGCCTGTAATCCCAGCTACTCAAGAGGCTGAGGCAAGAGAATCGCTTGAACCCTGGAGGTGCAGATTGCAGTGAGCCAATATTGTGCCACTAAACTCAAGCCTGGGTGACAGCCTAGACTCCATTTCCAAAACACACACACACACACACACAGAGGCTTAGAATTATATAGTGAGCTCCATGTCTTCCTCACTCCATTGATTTGGGAACTTTAAAATCCATTGTATAGTAGCCACACATTCTTGTATTGGCACCAGATTGGCTAGACCCTAGGAAGGATCCGAGATGTTTCCAGAAGCAAAGGCGCTTACTGCCAGGCGTCCCCCATCTCCCGGAATCACCCGGAAGTCTAGAAGCCATCCGGCCCCACAGCGATCCCTTAAAAGTGCTGGCTTAGCGGGGGACGAATCTGTGTCTTCTTCCAAGCTCTAAATAGTTTGAAACCAACAGCTCTTCCGAAACACTATCATTTTCATCCCGGAAAAGCAAGTTCTCGCGAAAAGACGAGTTTCACGCTGGGCAGCGTAATTGCGCTATTGCGCCTGCGCGCGCCGGGGCTCCGCCCTTCCGGCCGGAGGGGCTGTCGCTCACATCCACCTCCCGCCCCGCGTCGTAACGTAGCACTTCCGTTTTCTCTGGGCAAGCGGTCGGACGCAGGGCCGGCGAAGTGCCGGGTCTGGTGCTCCGAGCTGCGCCTCTCGGCAAGATTTCGCGTTGCCCATCCTGGGCTTTCAGAAGTAATCGATAGTGGATCACTCTGCCAAGCGGCAGGAAGAATTAAGGAAACGACAAGGAGACGCTCGGCTGCCTGCCGCTTTGCTCCTTGCGGCCTCCTCTTCCCTTCGCTCCGGCCCGTTGAAACTGAACTTATAATCGTCACTGGATTGTAAGTACCCGAGGCGAAGAGAGCTCGCTGAGCCCTGATGTTTTGAGTGTCTGTTCCGGGAGAGTTTGTAAATTGAGAGTATCTCTGCTGGGCTTTCTGGGCCGAAAACCGTTCCGCGGGAGCCGCCATTTGCTTTCCTGCTCCCTAGCTAGGTAGCTCTCTCCGCGTTGTCCGGCAGCGGCACCTAGAGGTTGGGACTTGGCATTGCATCTGATTTAACGAACTTAAGTCTGTGGATAAGCCTTTGTGTTAATGACTGGTATTCGGTCACAGCATATTTAGAGAAAAGACTTGGAGCTTAAATAAAAACGAAGGCAAAATAGACGCTAAGCTGCTGATCTACAGAGAACTTCTTGTAATTAAAATATTTCAATTCATAGCGAACTGGTGTTTTAAACTATTGCAGTAGCTGGAACTTTTTACGGTAACCAGCATTTATTGGAGAAGTGAGTCACAAAGAAATAAAGATGAGTAAAAGCAAAGATGATGCTCCTCACGAACTGGAGAGCCAGTTTATCTTACGTCTGCCTCCAGAATATGCCTCTTCTGTGAGAAGGGCAGTACAGTCTGGTCATGTCAACCTCAAGGACAGACTGACAATTGAGTTACATCCTGATGGGCGTCATGGAATCGTCAGAGTGGACCGTGTTCCCTTGGCCTCAAAATTGGTAGACCTGCCCTGTGTTATGGAAAGCTTGAAAACCATTGATAAGAAAACCTTTTACAAGACAGCTGATATCTGTCAGATGCTTGTATCCACAGTTGATGGTGATCTCTATCCACCTGTGGAGGAGCCAGTTGCTAGCACTGATCCTAAAGCAAGCAAGAAAAAGGATAAGGACAAAGAGAAAAAGTTTATCTGGAACCACGGAATTACTCTGCCTCTGAAGAATGTCAGGAAGAGAAGGTTCCGAAAGACAGCAAAGAAGAAATATATTGAATCTCCAGATGTGGAAAAAGAAGTGAAACGATTGCTGAGTACAGATGCTGAAGCTGTTAGTACTCGGTGGGAAATAATTGCTGAAGATGAAACAAAGGAGGCAGAAAATCAAGGCCTGGATATCTCTTCTCCAGGAATGTCTGGTCACAGGCAGGGCCATGACTCATTAGAACATGACGAGCTTCGGGAGATATTCAATGACCTCAGCAGCAGCAGTGAGGATGAAGATGAGACCCAGCATCAAGATGAAGAAGATATAAACATCATTGACACTGAGGAAGATTTGGAGAGACAACTACAGGACAAGCTAAATGAATCAGATGAACAGCACCAGGAAAATGAGGGAACCAATCAGCTGGTTATGGGAATTCAGAAGCAGATTGACAACATGAAAGGCAAGCTCCAAGAGACCCAGGACAGGGCAAAACGACAAGAGGATCTCATCATGAAAGTGGAAAATCTGGCTCTCAAGAACAGATTTCAGGCTGTGCTGGATGAGCTCAAACAAAAGGAAGACCGAGAAAAGGAGCAACTCAGCTCTTTGCAAGAAGAGCTAGAATCACTCCTAGAGAAGTAAAAAGAACTGATACTTAATTTCAGTGTTCAGACTGGTCAGCATTAGAAAATTTTGGCTTCATTACTTGTACTGGATATTAAGACCTTGCACTTCCTAGTCCTTCTAATGCTGTGTGTTCTGTTAAGTTCTTTGATTTGTTTGTAGTTTTGTTTTTCAGCAAATTTACATTGTTTTGCTAGGTGTTCATCCTATAAGAAGCAGGATTGTATAGGCAGAAAAATGATTGTAGGAAAGTTGCAGGATTAGTGGAATGTATGGTTCAACCTTAGTTATAGCTCCACTGCAGGACTTTGCTGTTTCTCTGTTTTCTAGAAGCTGCTGTTGCTGCTTTATGATGACATGAGATCAATAAGAAGAACCTAGTCTAGAGACAATGATGCTAGTTTGCATATGTTTTCCCATGCAATAGCTGTTGTCCCAGTTACTCAAAGCAGTTTCCCATATGTAGAGATGCAAATTTTATTAAGTTGTTTCCAATACAATAAATAAAAGCATCTGTTTTTCACTTTATAGTGTGTCTTGTTCTTTCATGGTTGGTGGGAGTCAGGTCCCTTTTGAGGTGGTTTCGTGGTGGAGTTTAGTGACTAAGAAATTTGATCCAGTTCTGCAGGTAGAGGCAGTTGGGTTTATGAAAAAAAGCAACACAGCAAGGGTAAAGAAATTGGGAATTGTCATGTTTGCATCATATTAAGATTCCAATTCTATCTGATCTACTTGAAACCTGGGAAACATTAGATACAGAGCTTTCTTAAACTACCCTGATTTTTGTAGATGAAGGCCTTTGTGCCTTTTTTAAAAAGCTTGCTAAATCTACCTGCACAAAGTGTTGGAAACAAAGCAGTGGTTATCAAGTGCAGTCCAATGAACCATTCCATTAGTTTGGATTAAGATTTTATTTCTATTTTTCTTCAGTTGAGTTCCTATAATTAATAATCTGAGAACTGAGGTCATTTATCAATGTCATTTCATCAAAATTGCTCATAAAGTAAGTCGGTACCAAATTTCTCATGCTTTAAAGATAATCTAATGCCTCACAACATGAGCTATTTTTGAAAAATCAGTTACTGATAAAAGAGGCAGAGTTGTATGCAATTTGTTTCTGACAGGTTGGTTTATGAGAAACTTGGGTTTGAAAATAAAGTCCATTTTTTTTTTTTTTTTTGAGATGGAGTCTCTCTCTGTCGCCCAGGCTGGAGTGCAGTGGCATGATCTCGGCTCACTGCAAGCTCCGCTTCCTGGGTTCACACCATTCTCCTGCCTCAGCCTCTGGAGTAGGTGGGACTACAGGCGCCTGCCACCATGCCCAGCTGATTTTTTGTGTGTTTTTAGTAGAGACGGGGTTTCACTGTGTTAGCCAGGATGATCTAGGTCTCCTGACCTCGTGATCCACCCACCTCGGCCTCCCAGAGTGCTGGGATTACACGTGTGAGCCACCGCACCTGGCCTCTTTTTTTTTTTTTTTTTTTTTTTTTAAGACAAAGTTTTGCTCTTGTTGCCCAGGCTAGAGTGCAAGGGTGTGATCTCGGCTCACTGCAACCTCTGCCTCCTGGGTTCAAGCGATTTTCCTGCCCAGCCTCTTGAGTAGCTGGAATTAACAGGCATGCGCCCCCACACCTGGCTAGTTTTATATTTTCAGTAGACCCAGGGTTTCACCATGTTGGTCAGGCTGGTCTTGAACTCATGACCTCAGGTGATCTGCCCACTTTGGCCTCCCGAATTGGTAGGATTACAGGCCTGAGCCACCACACCCGGCCTAAAGTCCCTTTTACTTGTATCTGACAGGAAACTATATTAAAATGTTTTTTTAAAAAAACATCAGTTACCTAGTCCTCAGGTCTACAATTATATATGCTGACATTTGCAGGCTTCAGAAGGCTAATTTATCTTTTTTTTTTTTTTTGAGATGGAGTTTCCCTCTGTTGCCCAGGCTGGAGTGCAGTGGTGCGATCTTGGCTCACTGCAAGCTCCGCCTCCTGGGTTCACACCACTCTCCTGCCTGAGCCTCCTGAGTAGCTGGGACTACAGGTGCCCACCACTATGCCCCGCTAATTTTTTGCATTTTTTAGTAGAGACGGGGTTTTCACTACATTAGCCAGGATGGTCTCGATCTCCTGACCTGGTGATCTGCCCGCCTCGGCCTCCCAGAGTGGTGGGATTACAGGCATGAGCCACTGCACCTGGCCTGCTAATTTATCTTTTAACTGAAAACGTTTTTATAAGTTTGTTTTGTTTTGTTTTTTTTAGATGGAGTCTTGCTGTGGAGTGTGCAATGGTGTTATCTTGACTCACTGCAACCTCTGCCTCCCAGGTTCAAGCGATTCTCCTGCCTCAGCCTCCCGAGTAGCTGGGACTACAGGCATGCACTACCACACCCAGCTAATTTTTGTATTTTTAGTAGAGATGGGGTTTCACCATGTTGACCAGGATGGCCTTGATTTCTTGACCTTGTGATCCACCGCCTCAGCCTCTGAAAGTGCTGGGATTACAGGCGTGAGCCACCGTGCCTGGCCATGACTAAGATTTTAACACAGAATATGTAAGCTTAAGCAAGATTTCCCTCAATATCTAGGTTTTGTATTATGTCTTGAGGTTTCCAAATAATATATATTAAACAACAACAACAAAGTTTAGGATGCTAGGTGACAAAATTTCCTGTTTTGTTTATCTAGGTATTTTGCTACACTTAGAAGATTGACACCTGAAAAGCTCCCACCATATCTGGCTTTACAGTGGATCATTTATCTAAAGTAGTTTATTCTTACCAAGATCTCACCAATAGTGGCAGTTCCATCAATAACAGAAAGGAAAGATTCTAGATACAGTAACAAAATAGTATATTGATCTTACTATTCCTGTCTCAGTTATGAGTTCTAAATGGATTCTAAAATCCGCATTTCCAACTTTGATTCTTCTGTGCTTCAGATTTAGTTTAGCCAGATGTGTACTAGAAACATACTTGAAAGTATCTCAGGAAACTCAAGTCTACATGTTCAAAATGGCTGGGTGCAGTGGCTTATGCCTATAATCCCAACACCTTGGGAGGCTGAGGTGGGCAGATCACCTGAGGTCAGGAGTTAAAGACCAGCCTGGCCAACATGGCGAAACCCATCTCTTAAAAATACAAAAAAAAAATTAGCTGGGCATGGTTGTGGGCACTTGTAATCCCAGCTACTTGGGAGGGTGAGGCAGGAGAATAGTTTGAAACTGGGAGGCGGATGTTGCAGTGAGCTGAGCTTGTGCTACTGTACTCCAGCCTCGGCAACAGAGCAAAACTCCATCTCAAAAAAAGTACAGGTTCAAAATGGAACTCTTCCTCTTCCTTGAAAATTTGCTTTTCCTTTTGGGTTTCAGTAAAAATAAATGGCACACCACACATCCCAACTGTGGAAGCTGGACACTAGAGCCATAACTTTACATTTCTCCCTCTCCCTCGCTACTTCTGATTTTACTTCTTAAGAAGCTCTTCACTCACTCTACTTCATCCTTACAGCCACTGTCCTATTTCAAACCATTATCATCTATCAAATGGCAATAGCTTCTTTACCATCCAATTTAGTTTTCACTGCCACCAAAGTGATTTTTCAGAGACATACTTGATTGTGTTACTACCACGCTGACAACCCTTCAGTGACATCTTATTGCTCTCAGGGCTCGGTTTATATTTCACAAAAAGATGCGCAAGATTATGAGTGCTCCACTTACCTTTTCAGCCTCAGCTCCACATTCATTCACTATATGGTCAATCCACTCTGAACCTACATTTTTTTCAAGGAACTTATTCTCCCACTCCTGGGCCATAGATCATTGTAACAAGCTGTTCACTCCACCTAGATGAGTTTACCCTTTGTCTGAGTCCTACTTAACCCTCAGGTCTCAACCTAAGTGTCACTTCAGCAAGGCTTTCCTGACCCCTTTCTCCCTCTAGGTTAAGCACCCTATTATGACTTTGTACTTTGTGCTTCCCTCTCTCATGTATTTGACAGACATTTTGTGTGTGTGTGTGTGTGTCTGTGTCTGTGCCAAACTACAATCACTGGATATGCAGTGATGAACGAAGCATTTAGTGTCTATAAGCTCATGCACTCCATGGTCTACTGGGATGAGTATCTGTTATAACTAAATGTAAATTACCTTTGTTCATGTCTCCTGCTTGGCTTTAAATTTACTGAGATATTTTGCTTCATTAGTGACTGTAAACTTACTAAAGAATAGTAGAGAGATCAAAAGCTTAACATCAACACATATCATGCATGGTTTGTATACTAGCTCAGTTACCTATTGTGTGACCTTGCGCAGGTAGCAATCTGTTTACCTCAATTTTCTCATCTCCAAAGTGGAGGCAATAATACTACCTACCTCATAGGGTTATTGGGCTGTTGGCTGCTGGCTGCTGAATCATATAAATGACTTATTTAGAACAATGCCTGGAACATAGTAAGTAAACACAGAAGTAAATTTACCATTATTACAACCCATTAGGGTATGGACCATAACAGATACTAAATAATTGAAGAGTGACTGAAATGTTAGAAAAAGTGTTTATAGGGAAACAACTATTCTAAATGTAATTGATTTCAAATTTAAGAAATTTTGGAGATCATTTGGAGATCAAATTCAGATGGGAAAAAAATTTCTAAATGAAAGCTTATAAATTAGATTACAGCAGAAACAGTTTGCTTCAAATTTATCTGCAGCATAAACAAATTTACTCAGCTCTTTTCTCCTACAGTTTAGCACTTACATTTCTCTTTTCTTGGAATAGTCGCCAGATGTTGTCATAGATAGCTTTTTGTCACTGAAGGCCCAGCTCAACCCTTATTTTCTCTGGTAACTATCTGGCCATTCAATCTAATTCTTAAGAAGCGTGTGATTTAGATATTTCATCAAGTCAGGTGCCATGTCAAGTGCAGTGGTCTTCATTAAAAAGTTGGAAGGTTCTTTGCCACTATTTTCTAATATAAGTGTTCTGGAGGATATGTGCTTAAAATAGAAGCAGCATCATTTTGGTTAGTTGGAATCAGGGAAATGGTTTTAATTGGTTAAGATTGCCTATTATCATGGGCAATGTTACAGTATATGCTTGGCTCTGTTTTCTCCAAGTCAAACTGTATAGTCAAATGTATTTCATAGAACTTGACCACAGGGAATCTGTCTCTGTTATTTGTGTTTTTATGCCTGACAATTCATTGAAGGTATTAATGTTCTTGTACTGATCCCTGGCCTTGGTGTTATGCAGTATGGTTTCCAATGTAATATTTTCCTCCATATAGCTTTGTTTAATGGAACTGGGGCATACTGGGACACTGTCATTTACATTTATCTTTAGTTATGGGTATGTGGGCTTCTCTCACTGTTTCACCTCTGGTGGTCACAGTGAGATAATGAAAGACTTGCTCTTCCTCTTCTAAATTATTCTGTAAGATCAGCTACATGGTGGTGTCTCTTTTTCTAATTTTAATATCTAGGGAAAAATAAGCATTGCTTTTCAAATTCTAGTTTGCAGACAACATATTCTCATGTGGAAGTTTCAGGTACCCTTTAACTGGAAACTCATGTCAGGCAATAGTCTTATACTCATTTTAATGGATGTCTTTCTACTTGTAAAAGAATACCCAACTGGGCACGGAGGTCACACCTGTAATCCCAGCACTTTGGAGGCCAAGGCAGGTGGATTGCCTGAGGTCAGGAGGTCAAGACCAGCCTGACCAACAAGGTGAAACCCCACCTCTACTAAAAATACAAAAATTAGCTGGCTGTGGTGGCAGGCACCTGTAGTCCCAGCTACTCAGGAGGCTGAGACAGGAGAATTGCTTGAACCCAGGAGGCGGATATTGCAGTGAACCGAGATTGCGCCACTGCGCTCCAACCTGGGTGACAGCGAGACTGCATCTCAAAAAAAAAAAAAAAGGTATTATGATTGTCACTTATAACTAGAATTTCACTATCTGTTTGGTTTTTCAACATCTGCAGATATTTTCAATATCAGCATTGGTTTTGTACTATTTTTCTTTTTCTTTTCTTTTTTTTTTTTTTGAGACAGAGTCTTGCTCTGTCGCCCAGGCTGGAGTGCAATGGCGTGATCTTGGCTCACTGCAAGCTCCACCTCACAGGTTCATGCCATTCTCCTGCCTCAGCCTCCTAAGTAGCTGGGACTACAGGCACCCACCACCACACCCGGCTAATTTTGTATGTTTTTAGTAGAGACGGGGTTTCACCGTGTTAGCCAGGATGGTCTCAATCTCCTGACCTCGTGATCCTCGGCCTCCCAAAGTGCTGGGATTACAGGCATGAGCCACCGCGCCCGGCCGTACAGTTTTTCAAAATGTATAAGGCCTTGGCTTTTCTCACCATGTGTGTCTTCATAATTACTGTTGCTTTTGAAACAAATGGCCCCATTCAGTAAGCTTCACATTAAATGTGTTCTACCTTAAGAGACAATGTCCTGAGAGAGTACTATTCTGAAGTCCTTGGTTGTTATTCGTGAGAAAGACTTATCTCATTTCAGGTACATTTTATGAAGAATGATCAGCAGGGCTGGGCGCAGTGGCTCACTCCTGTAATCCCAGCACTTTGGGAGGCTGAGGCAGGCAGATCACTTGAGGCCAGGAGTTCAAGACCAGCCTGGCCAACATGGTGAAACCCTGTCTCTACTAAAAATACAAAAAATTAGCTGGGCATGGTGGTGGGTGCCTGTAATCCCAGCTACTTGGAAGGCTGAGGCAGAACAATTGCTTAAACCTGGGAGGCAGAGGTTGCAATGAGCCAAGATCTGGCCACTGCACTCCAGCCTGGGCGACAGAGCAAGACCTTGTCTCAGAAAAAAAAAAAAAAAAAAAAAAAAATGCTCACCAGAATAAGCCCACTGCAGGGGCAGTGTCGCAATTCAGCCATTTTCAGGTACTTCTTAATTCCTCAAATTTCTCTAACATCTGTGCTTCAGTTTCTTTTTCTTATAGTAGCTAGTACATTGACTCCCATTAATAGCAGGCATATGGTTAATGTAGCACATTCATTTTTTAAAATTCTGTTCTTTCCATTGCCATATGTGGTTTCTATATTGTATCTCCTTGTAGAAGAGCCAAAGGGGAAAGATTAGATATCTCTCTTTTCTGTCCTTCATAAATGAGCAGCTAAATTCAGAATACAAAGTAAGTTACTGTACTAACATGAGAGAATTGAAAGCAAAACAACAGTCCAGTATTGACTTTCCAAGTGCACGTATTCCAAGTCAATACTAGACAATAAACGCATGAAGAGAAGAGCAAGAAATAAGCAAGAAAGGAGCACTTACCTGGTAAAACATTTCTCCTTTCTTGCTTATTTCTTGCTCTTCTCTTCATGCATTTATTCACTTGGTCCCATTAAGACTCTCATTTCCCCTATCAATATTTATGATATATTTTTATACAATCCTAACATTTTTTTCTTATAAAGAAAGCATAGTCCTAAGCAGAAAAAGTAACTTTTCATGGGTATCCTTGTCATTGGGATATTCTTTTCTAGGCAAGAGCTACATTTCCTGGATTTATTTCCATTTCCTACATATCCTTAACTCAATGCCCATCCTTCCTATTCACCTGAAGCCTGAGAGTGACCCTTCTGTGGAAATTATCTCCCACATTCTCTCTACAATCTTCTCTTAGATTTTTTTTTTTTTTTTTTTCTCACAGGTACTCTGATAGCTAGCCTCCAAAATGGCTCCCATTGATTCTTACCTTCTGGTATTAATCTTGTATAGTCCCCTCCTACATTGAATGGGAATGTCCTGAGTAAACGATAAGCTATTGCAGAAATAATGATTTGTGACTTGGGCAAGGCGAGGTCATAAAAGGCGTGACTTTTGCTTGCTCTCTCTTGGATCACTCACTCCAAGGGAAATCAGCTACAATATTGTGGGGACACTCTTTGGAGAGGTGCAAGTGGTGAAAAACTGAGGCCTTCTTGTGAACAGCCAGCAGAACTTGCCAGACATGTGAGTGATCCATCTTGGAATCAGATTTTCCAGCCCCTGGTCAAGGCTTCAGATGACTGAAACTGTAACTGACATCTTGACTGAAACCTCATGAGAGACCCCAAAGTGAGAAATACCCAGCTAAGCTGCTCCTAAATTCCTGATCCACAGAAACTATATGACATATAAATGCTTGTAGTTCTTTTATTTCACTTCATTTTGGAGTAATTTCTGATGCAGCAGCAGATAACCAATACAAATTTTTGCTACCTACCTAGAAGGGAGGTGCTGCCATAAAAATATAAAGTGTGAGAGTGGCTTTGAAATCAGGTCTGCACGTGGAGAGAAACTGCTCTGGAATTTTGGACACACAGAAACTATGGGATATAACAAATGTTTATTGTGTTTTAATGCCACTAAGTTTTGGGAGTGATTTATTGCACATAAGTATATAAGTAATGCCTGTACATAAATGTCATTTGAAAAAAAATAAACAGAATTTGTTAGAAGAGTAGATGGAAATAGTACATGGAGAGCCTTCGACTCTTAAATTCAAGATCTAGTATTGGTCCCCTGGTACAAGTGTCTAGAAAAAAAAGATATAATACTGGGTGTTGCTATCAAGTGGGAGCAATTGTTATTTCTGTGTGTTCTTGATCTGAGAGACAAAGTGAAGAAAAGTGTAATATTGTGATACATGTATTTGGTCTTTGACTGGTTTCCTGGTATACAACTGCTAAAATCCTTAGAAACTCCAAAGTGATGTCTTTTTCTATGCTAATGATTGACTTGAAGGTTGGCAGCCCCTAGGTAGCCTTAGGATGAGGTCTGGTGGCCAGAAAGACCAAGACAGGATTAGGATCAACCTCTAGAGAAAGGGAGAGGGGCTGGAGGTTAAGCTGATCACCACTGGCCAATTATTCAATCAACCACTCTTGTGTAATGAAGCCTCCATAAAAACCCTGGGTTCAGCAAGCTGTTTGATAGCTAAACACATGGAGTTTCTTGGAGGATGGAGCCCTGGGGAAGGCATGGAAGTTCTGTGCCTCTTTGCCTGTGTCTCACCTTATGCAGCATTTCATCTGTGTCATTTTGTAATATATCTTATAGTAAACCAGTAAACATGTTTCCCTGAGTCCTGTGAGCAGCTCTAGTGAATTAAACCCAAAGAGGGGCAATAGCAACGTCAACATGAAGCTGGTCTATCAGAAGTTCTGGAGCCCCAGACTTATGCCTGGTGTCTGAGGTGGGAGTGGGGTGGGGTGGGGTGCAGTCTTGGATACTGAGCACTTACCCTGTGGGATCTAATGCTTTCTCCAGGTAGATAGTGTTGGAATTAGATTGGAAAACACCCAGCTGGTGTCTGCTGTAGAACTGATGAACTGTAGCCCAGTGGGATCCATATATTTTGATTTCACTCTCAGAAAAGGGAAGGGGGAAAAAAGGTTTTGTTTTGTCTTGTTTTGCTGTGTCACCCAGGTTGGAATGCAGTGAAATGCTTTTTATGGAGGCAAAGATAGCCTAGCATGGCTGTTCATACAGCTAAAGAAGATAAAATAGCAATGTAGAACTTAATCCATTTATTTGCAATGAAAGATAAAAGATGTAAAATATTTTTTAAATCTCAGATAACACCTTTACAGTAAATAACCTTAATTATATGTTTTAGGCTCTCTCTATAATGAAATAGTAATGCAGAGTATATGCCATATCACTAGACTTGGAATGCCTTGGACTTGTTTATATTTATTACACATATAATGGGCTCCCTTTGTCTTAAGGTCTACATCTAATGGCTAAACCATTTCCAAATATCTGTTTCATTTGCCATTCAGTATTTATTTTTAGACTACAGGAAGCTTCAAAGGAAAAATTCTAATTTATATTAGGTGACCATGGCAAAATCTACTTAATATGTTATTATTTAAATAATTTCTGGGCTGAGTGCAGTGCCTTATTTCTGTAATCCCAGCTCTTTGGGAGGCTGAGACAGGAGGATCACTTGAGCCCAGGAATTTGAGACCAGCCTGGGCAACATAGTGATAATCTATCTCTACAAAAAATAAAAAAATTAGCTGGGTGTGATGGTGCACACCTCTGGCACCATTAGCTACTTGAGAGGCTAAAATGGAAGGATTGCTTCAGCCTGAGAGGTTGAGGCTACAGTGAGCCATGATTGTGCTACTGCATTCTGGCCTGGGCAACAGAGCAAGACAAATCAAAACAAAACCCTTTTCCCCCCTTCCCTTTCCTGAGAGTGAAATCAAAACATAGAAAAAAATTCCTCAACTATGACATGCGGGATTTAAAAATCTTAATTAAGTTTTATATTTTCAAATTGCAGATTGTTCTCATCCTCTCTGCTTTACCTAAGAGGCTGCTAAGTAAAACAACAGAAAGGATTTTTAAAAGATGTTAACCTCTAAAGACAAAGACAATAGGAAATGAGACAACAATGGGGAGAGATGTCAACCCATTATCGGAAGGCCAAAACAGAGAAATGATAAATGAATTCATAGATCAGAAAAAGTTACATGCTAAATGTCTGCAAGTAGTTATGCCAAAGAGAGACAAACCCACTTGATAGAGCCTTGTAAGAGGCAAAATTTTTGCAAGCAGAGGATTCCAGGGAAGGTGGGAAAGTGTAGGGTTAGAGATGTGAGATTCATTAAAGTCTGTGTTCAGAGTTGTTGGGTGTCCAGGATCTTTATCCCACTCTATGAAGCCAGATAACTCTTTCCATCCCACAGAAGATGGAAATGTTATTTTCTTGATAAATTGAACCAAAGAAGGCCCAAACTCAGAGAAAGTAGGCACAGTATCAAATAAAGAAAAAATTATGTGAAAATCTATATATTTACTCCAGGTGTGCCACCCCTCTTCCCCTGTCTTGTTCTCTTTAAATCAGTATCTAGGTTTATAACCTACCTCTCCCCCACCACAGCCTACACACACGGAGTCAAGATTGGTAGAGCACTCTCTGAAGAAACTATGTGGTCCCAGAGAAAAGAACTGCAACTGCTGACATTTGGGCATTTCCCAAAGAAAAGCCCAGGTTACTATTTACCACAGTGAACACTACCTGGTGACAAATTATTCATGCACAATTTGCTTTTCAGTACCTCATTAAAAAAAATTTTTTTTTTTTAAATTTTCTCAGAGACCTTTGTTCTGAAGTACCTCACTTTTAATTCACAATCAAGGATAATTAGACAAGGAAAGTTTTCTAAATGAAAGAGAGAATGCTTTCAGCCTACTTTCTTCCTCCGAGATTTTGTTTTTACTACACATGGCCAACTACGGCTTGGAATGTAAGCCTAGAGAGAATTCATTCCAATGCTGGGATTATAAACATCTGGGAGGAAAAAGTGTGTCCTGACAGTGGTGTCCTCACTAATGTCCAAAAAACATCTTGCCTTGAAAGCTAGACATGTCATTTATATCCTGAACTTCTACTTCTTTTTAAATTTAATTTCATTTTAGATTCAAGGAGTACACGTGCAGGTTTATTTCATGGGTATGTTGTGTAATGCTGAGGTCTGGGCTTCTAGTGAACCCATCACCCAAATAGTGAACATAGTACCCAACAGGTAGGTTTTCAACCCTCAATCCCTCCCACCCTCCCCACTTTTGGAGTTCCCAGTGTCTGTTACTCCCATCTTTATGTCTTTGTGTACCCATTGTTTAGCTCCCACTTACATAAGTGAGAACATGCAGTATTTGATTTTCTGGTTCTAAGATATTTCACTTAGAATAACAGCCTCCAGCTCCATCCATGTTGTGAAGGACAAGATTACATTCTTTTTCATGGCTGCATAGTATTCCATGGTATACATATACCACATTTATACAATCAACTATTGATGAACACTTATGTTGATTCTGTGACTTTCTTATTATGAATAGTGCTGCCATAAACATATGAGTGTAGATGTTTTCTGTTTTTTTGTTTGTTTGTTTGTTTGTTTTTTGAGACAGGGTCTTGTTTTGCCACCCAGGCTGGATCATAATTCACTGCAGCCTCCACCTCCTCAGCTCAGTCAATCCTCCCATCTCAGCCTCCTGTGTAGCTGCCACTACAGGTTCATGCCACCATGCACGGCTACTTTTTGTATTTTTTTTGTAGAGATGGCATTTTGCCATGTTGTCCAGGCTGGTCCGGAGCTCCTGGGCTCAAGCGATCCACCTGGCTTGGGCTCCCAAAATTCTGGGATTACAGGTGTGAGTCACTGTCCCTGGCACAGGTGTCTTTTTGATAAAATGATTTCTTTTCCTTTGGGTAGATATCCAATAGGGGATTGCTGGGTTGAATGGGTGTTCTATTTTTAGTTCTTTGAGAAATCTCCCTACTGCTTTCCATAGGGGTTGAACTATTTTACTTTCCCACCAACAGTGTATAAGCGACAGATTTCTACTTCTGCATGAGGCTGTGTGGGTCCTCAAAGAGAACCTCAAAACTTAGAAAGCATAGTGCTGAGCCACCCAGCTTTTTTCTATCAAGTTTCTTAGCAATGCAGTATATAAATACTATCCATTTTCCAAGTTGATTTTATAGTGCTGTGTTCTACCTTCAGAAATGATAAGGACTCCTCGTTTCACCAGTTCCCAGGGCTGCAACCCCAGATCCTTGGGGATGTTGCCATGTGATAGCATTTCTCCAGCTCCACAGGAAAGCAGTAGCACATCTCCAGGGCTAAGGACTCCCACAGTGCCCTACCCCTCTCCGCATCCCCCAGGAAAGTGAGGAGCATGGGCAGCTCACTGAGGGTTTTCTGATCAAAAGCAGTCACTGTTTCTCATGTAGCAACCCTCAGATCATTTTGTTACTGGAAAGGGGTCCCGATCCAGACCCAAGAGATGGTTCTTGGATCTCTGCAAGAAATAATTTGGGGCAAGTTCATAGAGTAAAGTGAAAGCAAGTTTATTAGAGAAGTAAAGAAGCAAAAGAATGGCTACTCCATAGGCATAGCAGCAGCCTGGGCGACTTGACTAAGGATACTTATAGTTGTTTATTGAACATAAACTAAACAAGGGGTGGATTATTCATGAGGTTTCTGAGAAAGGGGTCCAAAGTTACCGGAAATGAGGATTTCTCGCCCTTTTTAGACCATATAGGGTCACTTCCTGTTGTTGCCATGGCATCTGTAAGTGGTCACGGTGCTGGTGGGCATGTCTTTTAGCATGCTAATGCATTATAATTGGCGTATAATGAGCAGTAAGGACGACCAGAGGTCACTTATTATGCCATCTTGAATCTGGTGGGATTTGGCTGGCTTCTTTACTGAAAACTGTTTTATCAGCAAGGTCTTTGTGAACCGTATCTTGTGCCGGCCTTCTATCTCATCCTGTGACTTAGAATGCCTATCTTCCTGGGAATGCAGTCCAGTAGGTCTCGGCCTTATTTTACTCAGTCCCTAGTCAAGATGGAGTTGCTCTGGTTCCAGCGCCTCTGATAGTTTGTCTTCTCTGCTTTATTTTTTGTAGGCCGGAGCAGGGGTCTCATTTTGCTGCCCAACCTAGTCTTGAACTCCTAGGCTCAAATGATCCTCCCTCCGCAGCCTCTCCAAGTGTTGGGATTACAGGCATGAGCCACTGCACCTGGCCTGTCTTATCTACTTTAAAGCAATTTTTCTGTAGACTGACCCTCTGAATTCAGGCTCTATTCAAGTGAGGGCATCTTCTTTTCGGTTTGTTTGTTTTTGTTTTTTGCATGGTAGGAAGCATGGGACAGGCTGGGTGCGGTGGTTCATGCTTGTAATCCCCAGCACTTTGGTAGGCCAGTGGGTAGATTGCTTGAGCTCAGGAGTTCGAGACTAGCCTGGGCAACATGGCAAACCCTGTCTGTGCAATACAAATTTAGCCACCACTCTGGAGACTAGAAGGTCTGTAGTCCTTCTAGTCTCAGCTACTCAGGAGTGATCAAAAGTGATCCCGGGAGATTGGGGCTGCAGTGAGCCGGGATAGCGCCACTGAACTCCAGCCTAGGCGATGGAGTGAGACCCTGACTCAAAAACAGAAAAGAAGCAGGGCTGGCTGATTAGGACAGCATTTCTTTTGCCGCCAGTTGAACAGTGGTGTCTAGAGTTTCCGGCCATAATTGCAAGAATTTATCGAAAAGCTTTAAATGTTTTCTTGGTTTTGGTTTTGTTTTGAGACAGAATCTCGCTCTGTTGCCCACCCTGGAGTGCAGTGGCGCAATTACAGCTCACTGTAGCATCGACCTCCTGGGTTCAAGCGATCCTCGCCTCATTCTCCTGGATAATTGGGACCACAGGCGCGCGCCATCGTGCCTGGGTTTGTTTGTTTTTGTAGATATGGAGCCTTGCCATATTGCCCAGGCTGGTCTCGATCTCCTGGGCTCAAGCGATCCTAACACCTCCGCCTCCCAAAGTGCTGGGATACAGGAGTGAGCCACCGCGCCCAGTCACAGTACACCAAAAGTATTTATTCGGTCAGCGTCCCCCGCCTGCGGGCGCAGGGATAGCGGGTCCAGGCTGGAGGCGGCTGGAGGCCCCGCCAGTGAGCCAGGAGCCGCAGGAACGCTAGTGAGCCGCGCGCGGGGCCGGCAGCTGGGGGTTATTTCAGTGCGCGGGGAGAGGGCGGCCCGCGGCCCAGCGTGGAGTTAAGCGGCCTCCCCCGCACTGGGGTGAGAGCCCAGAACAGGCGGCAGAGCCACCCCGCAACCCCCAACCCCAATCCCCGCGCTCGCTGCGGCTGGACGTGAAAAGACGGTCCCATGCTCTGGGGAGTTAGTAGCCTTCCACTGGTACCTTCAGAAGAGTGAGCGAACATGAAGTCCAGTCCTGGCATCCAAGCCGCCATCGACCTCACAGCGGGGGCCGCAGGGGGGACAGCGTGTGTACTGACCGGGCAGCCCTTCGACACAATAAAAGTGAAGATGCAGACGTTCCCCGACCTGTACAAGGGCCTCACCGACTGCTTCCTGAAGACATACACCCAAGTGGGTCTCAGGGGCTTCTACAAGGGCACCGGCCCGGCACTTATGGCCTACGTTGCTGAAAACTCGGTCCTCTTCATGTGCTACGGGTTCTGCCAGCAGTTTGTCAGGAAAGTGGCTGGAATGGACAAGCAGGCAAAGCTGAGTGATCTCCAGACTGCAACCGCGGGGTCCTTTGCCTCTGCATTTGCTGCACTGGCTCTCTGCCCCACCGAGCTTGTAAAGTGCCGGCTACAGACCATGTATGAAATGGAGATGTCAGGGAAAATAGCAAAAAGCCATAATACAATTTGGTCTGTCGTGAAGGGTATCCTTAAAAAGGATGGCCCCTTGGGCTTCTACCATGGACTCTCGAGTACTCTACTTCAAGAAGTACCGGGTTATTTCTTTTACTTTGGTGGCTATGAACTGAGCCGATCGTTTTTGGCATCAGGGAGATCAAAAGATGAACTAGGCCCTGTCCATTTGATGTTAAGTGGTGGAGTTGCTGGAATTTGCCTCTGGCTTGTCGTGTTCCCAGTGGATTGTATTAAATCCAGAATTCAAGTTCTTTCCATGTATGGAAAACAGGCAGGATTTATTGGTACCCTCTTAAGTGTTGTGAGAAATGAAGGAATAGTAGCCTTATATTCTGGACTGAAAGCTACTATGATTCGAGCAATCCCTGCCAATGGGGCACTATTTGTGGCCTATGAATACAGCAGGAAGATGATGATGAGCCAGTTGGAAGCATACTGAAGTGTCTTGGTGAACCTGGATCTGAGTCCGTGAGTTTGAGTACTACAGTTCATCACAGGTTTCAACAGAATACAAGACCAATGCCGAATTTTGACTTCATGGGAATTTTGGTTTTATCTTCCCTTCTTCTACCCTAAATCTTAACTTTATGAAAGGGCCTCTATTTTACATCATATAATTTCTGCCCACAATTGTATTGAAATAGGAAAGTTGCTGCTCTTGCACTTGCTGGAATGTACAGGACAGGCTGGTTGGCCCTATGTACCTAATTCGAAAAACTAAATATCACGCTGCCAGGGCCTTTGCATAAAGCTGTTTGTGTGTACATGCAGTTTGGATGATTCTATGTCATGAGTGAAACAATTTGGTTCTATGTATAATCTCAAATATTACCCCCCCAAACCCAGAATTGACCATATTTTGTGAAGATAGGTGTGAATGATTGCTTAGGATCTCTTTTTTTTTTTTTTGGAGACGGAGTCTCACTCTGTCACTCGGGCTGGAGTGCTGTGGCGTGATCTCGGCTCACTGCAACCTCCGCCTCCCTGGTTCAAGTGATTCTCCTGCCTCAGCCCCCTGAGTAGCTGGGATTACAGGTGCCCACCACCACACCTGGCTAATTTTTGTATTTTTAGTAGGGATGGGGTTTCACCATGTTGGCCAGGCTGGTCTCGAACTCCTGACCTCAGGTGATCCACCCACCTCAGCCTCCCAAAGTGCTGGGATTATAGGCATGAGACACCATGCCTGGCCAGGATCTCTTTTAAAGTCTATTTAACATGTGCACTTCATTAGGTGGTTCAAGTTTGGAAAAGTCTTCATGTGGTGCTTGAAAACCAAAATACTCATCTCTCTCTCTCTCTCTCTCTCTCTCTCTCTCTCTCCATATATATATATACACTTGTTTTTTTTTTTTTTTTTTTTTTTTTTTTTTGAGATGGAGTTTCATTCTTATTTCCCAGGCTGGAGTGCAGTGGCATGATCTCGGTTCACTGCAACCTCCACCACCTGAGTTCAAGTGATTCTTCTACCTCAGCCTTCCAAGTAGCTGGGACTACAGGTGCACACCACCACGCCTGGCTAACTTCTGTGTTTTTAGTAGAGATGGGGTTTTGCCATGTTGGCCAGGCTCGTCGTGAACTTCTGACCTCAGGTGATCCACCCGCCTTGGCCTCCCAAAGTTCTGGGATTACAGGTGTGAGCCACCGTGCCTGGCCTCATCTATATTTTTAAGAGGAGAAGGTACCTGCATACCAGTGTGGTTTTGACATTCTTGAGTTAAAAGTTTCAGAGTAAGCATTGTGGATTTTCCCAAGAAACAATGCCCTTAAAATAGTGCTATCCATTTTCAAAGTGGGATTATATTCTGCATTCTGCCTATATGGTTAGGGATGGTCTAGAGTATCATCAGGCCTTGGGGAATCCACACAGCCTTCCTGCACCAGCTTCCTTTCTCTCCTTCAAAGGAGCTGGGCTTTCGTTTAAGGAAGGAGCTGGGCACCTATGCGTTGATGAAGACCCATGTGGCTGATAACAGTTCTTAGCTTCCAGTCTCTGGGTCCTGGCCTGGGTAGGATGCAAGGGTGTTCTATTGGCCCATTTAGAGACTGTTGATTCATTTTGGGTCGCTCACTGTCCTTTCTGCCTCCATCAGCCAGAAACCTTCCTGGGGAACAGAAAGTGACTAAGCTAAGAGAAGTTTTTGTTCCCTGTTTGCTAACAATACTTGTGGGTAAAAGTCATCTACTCTCAGGTAGAACTAGACAGAACTTAGTGCTTTCACTCGACAGTGAGGCATGTTAGGGACAACCTTTTTTGAAGTTTACCTTGGGGTCCATAATACCTTCCCATGCCTTTACAGTGCTAGAGTCTTCTAAATTTGGTACTGGCCATCAGTAAATTTTAATGATAACTATGTATGGGGTGTGACTAAGCAGTGAAACATAAGAAAAGTGATTTTATTGAACTATATACCATATGTATGTATATGTACACTGTCAAAACCCCTCCAAAACAAAGAACAACTCCCCACCCCAAAACATAGATCATCTATCTGATCCCCACAGACTTGGAGATAAGCAACTATTCTCTGGCCATGTCATTCTTGTCACCACTAAAGTAAGCCCCATCATTCTGTGTTGCTCCAAGACCACCAGCAGGGTCTCTTTCAGTAACAAGTTTTCTTAAGCAGCCTCTAAAGCTGAAAAGAAACAAGCTACCAGTCTTAATAATAGTCTGTACCATGTGTGTTTATCACTTGACACAATGTAATTCCTGTGGGAAACTTTGTTTCCTTAAGCTTTTTGCTATCTATGAAGTCTCTGTGGTAACTCTAGCCTTAGTATCAGAAGCAAGATGGTCAGGGAAATGAGATACTGACCAGTAAGGGCTGCTACGGACATTTAGGGGAGGGAAGGCTCAGTGTCAGGCCTGCTGTGCCCCAGAGCTATGGCTGATCTTCCATTTATTTACTTTTACTTTAAAAGAAAATCATATTTATACTTTAAAGTTATTTATAGATTTAAGTTATATATTCCATACTTAAATGGTCAGTGGCTATGGAGTGGTGCTTCATCGGAGCAGGGCTATATTAAATAGAAAATGGGACTGGCGTTTAACAGGAAGTGGATCATTTCAGAGTCCACCGTCCCCCTGCCTGGCACCCATGAGCTGGTCTAAGTTAGCTTTGTTGTCAGTATACCTTCTTACATGTCATCCATTCAAGATATAACTCAATACCTTCAACAAAAATAGTATGAGGCAAGTAAGAATGGTGGGAGTGAGGAATAGAAATCTAAGTCAGAAGAATTTTTTTCGTGTCCTTTTCGATTAATTCAGGGTTCAATATTTGGGTACAACTTGTATCATTTCAGATCTCGAAACAAAAATATAGTAATTTGAAATACTGTGTTTAAAGACATTTGAGGGTTCTATCACTAAATTGTTTATCTACATAATACTTAACTCACACCATTTACAATGTATTGTATTGAACTCTGGCTATTCATACACTAATGGTATCTGGTTTCTGTCTTCAAGGATCTGACAGTCTAGATGTTTGTTCTATAGTTAGAAGAGTGATATTTTAGACTAAAATTTAGAAGAAGAAAAGTGGAATCCAAATTTTATATATATTGTGTGTGTAATCAGTGATGGAATCTCTGAATTTAAGGAACTGTCCCTTTCTCTTTTTTTTGTTGTTTGTTTGTTTGTTTGTTTTGAGATGGAGTCTTGCTCTGTCACCCAGGCTGGAGTGCAGTGGCATGATCTCGACTCACTGCAACCTCCACCCCGCCCGGGCTCAAGCAATTCTCCTGCCTCAGCCTCCCTAGTGTTAATCCCTAAGGCAAGCTACCTAAGGCAAGCTGTAATCCCTGGGATTACAGGCATGTGCCACCATGCCCAGCTAATTTTTGTATTTTTAATAGAGACAGGAGTTTCACCATGTTGGCAGTCTGGTCTCAAACTCCTGACCTCATGTGATTCGCCCACCTCAGCCTCCCAAAGTGCTGGGATTGTTCCCTTCTCTTAATTGTGTTTTTGTATTGTGGCTTTTTGTATTCTTTAAATTAGTGCCATGATATTTGTTTCTAAGATTTAAATTGATCAAATCATTTTTCTGATGCCTAGCCTTACTTTAAATTTTTCTTCACTTCCACATAGCATAATTTGTCCCTTGATTTTGAAAAATCTTTTCTGTAATTTATTACACCTTTTGGTCTATTGTCAAGGCCAAAGGGTCGGTATCTTGCATTGCTGAAAGATATTGTAGTTAGAAATTCTTTCTGTGTCCTAACGTTCACTGGATGCTAAGCTGTAGTAGTTAAGTACATGTGATATCTCAGAAAGATCATATCTGGCAATGGAGTATCAAACCTGCTCATTTTCTTCATGATCTTGTTGCTGAACTCAGAAGAAATGTGGATTCTCTTTCTTCTGGTCCAGACCTCTAAGGAGGGTGATAATTATTTCTAGGATGTTGTTGTGTGCCTGAAACCACTGGAGATTTTTGCTCAAGACCAGAAAGTATCCCTCTGTCCAGGGCCTGCATTTCCAACTTGAGCAACTCCTCAACTTTGAAATCCCTGTTTTCAAAGTCTGTAATTCTCTACTCTCTCTGATCTCTCTAGATTCATGTGAAATAGGCCAGAAGTCTTCCCTGAGATCCATTTTAGAAAGCAAATTATTTCATTGTTGAAACTGAAAGGAGTTATTTAGCTTGCCTTAGGTAGACAGCAAGGGAAGGGTCCCTGGGGAGCTGCCAGCCCATGGGTCAGTGTCTTATCCCCACATAACATAAAAAGGAGCCTGGGAAAAAATTCAAGCTGCAGGCACTGATAAGGAACTAGCACAGGGTATTGTGCCTGGAGACATGCCCACAGCTGCACAGATAGAAAAACCTCTGGCCCATTTGGATAAAAACTTGCACAGACCTCCAGCCCACTCAGATAAGGGAACAAGGCCTCCAGGGAAATAAAAACTTACATAGACCTCCAGCTCCCTCAGATAAGGGAACAAGGCCTGGCATAGAAATGCCTTGTCCTTTGTATAGTCAGCGGGCTCCCAGGAAAAAGTTTCTTCTCCTTTTGTGGGCAGGGGCACAGTGGGCTCCAGTGGGTTCCGGTGGGCACTTTCCTTTCTTTTTTGGACTGTAAGTCTGGGCTCTATGAATCATAACTTCAGCCCCTGGTTGTTCCTGACCCAAGGTCCCGGCCAACCTTTCTGGTTGGTGTCGGGTCAAGCTGAGTCACATGTTCTCCAAGACAGCCCTGGGACTAAGCACATTCCTTCCTCTTCCCAGCCCCTAAAAACCCTGGACCCCAGCCTCACACAGGACACCCCATTTAGGCCCCCCTCTCTGCTGACAGAGAACTTTCTTGTTTCACTTATTAAACTTTTGCTCCAACCTTACCTTTGTGCCTTCTTGGAGGTAGGACAAAGAACTCTGGTGTTATCTCAGATAATGAGAGACTGTTACATCTTGGTGCATTGCTGAGACTACAACAAAACTATCATCAGGGTCTGTGGCCTGCCTTCTGAGCTCCACTGTCTACACTGTTTCTGGCTTCCTCCTAATGCCAGCACTTAAATACAGACTTCTTGTTAATGATGTTTAAAAGCTGGACTGCTATCTTCTTGTTTCCCCAGCCTCTTCAAGGTTGGTAGCATCACCACTCTATTCCTTACATGAGGCTTAGTAGATTTTTCAAAATCAGTTCAGGCTGGCTTTAGTTTGCATGTTAAGAAGAAAAAGTATCACAAGTGGGTAAGTAGCTTTGTAGACCACTGATGTCTCTTAACAATCATGCACATTCTGCATGTGAAAATAATGTCCCTAGAAAGGGCATTACTAGTTTTCTTCCACTGCAAAGCCAGATAATTATGTATATAGCGAGTATTTCTTTTTTTTTTTTTTTGAGACGGAGTCTCGCTCTGTGGCCCAGGCTGGAGTGCAGTGGCCGGATCTCAGCTCACTGCAAGCTGCATCTCCTGGGTTTACGCCATTCTCCTGCCTCAGCCTCCCGAGTAGCTGGGACTACAGGCGCCCGCCACCTTGCCTGGCTAGTTTTTTATATTTTTTAGTAGAGACGGGGTTTCACTGTGTTAGCCAGGATGGTCTCGATCTCCTGACCTCGTGATCCACCCGTCTCGGCCTCCCAAAGTGCTGGGATTACAGGCTTGAGCCACCGCGCCCGGCCATAGCGAGTATTTCTACTGCAGCCTGAAGAAGTTTCACTGGGTCCTCCTCAACAACCTGGTCTCTCAGCAGACATGAACTAGGTCATCTTTCTACATATCTTCTTTAATCATTGATTTACAAACAGATCTTTTGTGCATTTGGAAGAAGTATGCTTTCCTGACTTTGGAGAAATGGTGGACTCACCTCTTTCCTTTAATGTGGGTCTACTAGTGACAAAGACTCTTCATTTTTGTCTTAAATTGTCTTTATTTCACTTTCATTCTTTTAAATTAATTTTTTCTAGTTTTGTATTTTTTAATTACTACTGAGGATGAGTATTTTTTAGGGTGTTGCTCAGCTGTTTGTGGTTCTTTTTTAAAAAATGAGTTCACCCAGCCTCGGCAACAGAGGGAGACCTCATCTCAAAAAAAATTTTAACATTAACAGTGTGGTGGTGCACGCCTGTGGCTCCAGCTACTTGAGAGGCTGAAGTGGGAAGATTGTTTGGGCTCAGGAGGTCGAGGCTGTAGTGAGCCAAGATCATGCCATTGGACTCCAGGCTAGGCAACAGAGTGAGACCCTGTCTCAAAAAAAAAAAAAAAACGAAGTTCAATTTTTCCTAATTTCTTTTGTTTTTGGGGTTATATATATATATAAAACATAAAATTTGCCATTTTCATCACTTTTAAGTGTACAATTGAGTGACATTAATTACATTCGCAGTGTTGTGCAACCATCACCACTACCTATTCCCAAACATTTTCACCACCCCAACAGAAATTTGGTACCCATTAAGCAATAATTCCCCATTTCCCCTTCATCCCATCCCTGGTAATCTCTAATCTGCTTTCTGTCTCTTTGAATTAGCCTCTTTTAGACATTTCATATAAATAGAATCATACGATATCTTTTTGTGTTTGGCTTATTTCGCTTGGCATAATGTTTTCATTTTGATTAGATAATCAGGTACATGATTCAAACAACTATATAAAACTTACTCTGAGAAGTCCTACTCCCACCCCACCCACATTACCCCTTTACACTTCATTTCCTATAGATAATTTTTTAGTTTTTATCATGGTAGTGTTTGTTGTTGTTGTTGTTTTGTGGTTTGTTCTTGAGACACAGTCTTGCTCTGTCACCCAGGCCAGAGCACAGTGGTGTGAACTTGGCTCACTGCAACCTCTGCTTCCTGGGTTCAAGTGATTCTCAGGCCTCAGCCTCCTAAGTAGCTGGGATTACAGGCCCATACAACCACACTCAGATAATTTTTTGTATTTTTAATAGAGATGGGGTCTTGTTATGTTGGCCAGGCTGGTCTTGAACTCCTGGCCTCAAGAGATTTGCCCACCTCAGTCACCCGAAGTGCTGGGATTGCAGGTGTGAGCCACTGCGCCCAGTTATCATGATAGTGCTTTTATGCACAAATATGCAAATATGAATATATGTTCTATGTCTCCTTTTGTAACAGAAAATGTAGCTATTGGCTGGACGCGGTGGCTCACACCTGTAATCCCAGCAGTTTGGGAGGTTGAGGCAGGTGGATCACTAGGTCAGGAGATCGAAACCATCCTGGCTAACACGGTGAAACCCTGTCTCTACGAAAAATGTAAAAAATTAGCCGGGCTTAGTGGCAGACACCTGTAGTCCCAGCTACTCGGGAGGCTGAGGCAGGAGAATGGTGTGAACCCAGGAGGCGGAGCTTGCAGTGAGCCGAGATCACGCCACTGTATTCCAGCCTGGGTGACAGAGCAAGACTCTGTCTCAAAAAAAAAAAAAAAAAAAAAAAAGAAGAAAAGAAAAGAAAAAAAGAAAAAGAAAATGTAGCTATTTTAGCCTGAGTCCTCCCAAAAGCAGAGTAGAAGACAAGGGGCTAGGCCAGGTGCAGTGGCTCTCACCTATAATCCTAGCACTTTGGGAGGCTGAGGCAGATGGATTGCTTGAGCCCAGGAGTTCAAGACCAGCCTGAGCAAGATGGCAAAACCCTGTCTCTACAAAATAGAAAAACAATTAGTCTATAGTCCTAGTTACTTGGGAGGCTGAGATAGGAGGATTTTTTCAGCCTGGGGAGATTGAGGCTACAGTGGGTCATGATTGCGCTACCGCACACCAGCCTGGGCGACAGAGTGAGACCGTGTCTCAAAAAAGAAAAAATGTGTCAAAGGGCTTTTATACCACTAATATATTAGGAAGTGCAATCCTAGGAAACAAATGGGGGCCGGGAGAGTGAAGCCAGAAAGGAGGAAGAGCCAATTTGAGGGTGCATTATTGAATTGGCTGTTATTAATTGCAACTGATTTCTTAAATCCAGTTCTCCAAGAAGTCATATATATTGTGTCTGAGGGGAGCTAGTTGGAGGAGTGGTGATGGGGGAAAATTTATTTATTTTTTCCTCACCTCCCTCTGGTCAAAGTTTCATCACACAGACGTGAACTACCCCACACTTCTGAATTGTGTCTATGTGGGTGCTGAGCAAGGTTCCATGGCATCCTGTCAAATTGGTTTCAACAGGAAAGCCTTTGGGTGACAGCCAAATGACATGTGACATAGTTATGAGGGAAAAAGTACTGTTAAGGTTGCACCTATATGAAGTCTGTGCCCACACAAAGCTGGCTTTCAGTAGCCGTGTCTGGAACACAAGATGGGCAAGGCTGACACATCTGAAATGGAGCATAAGAAGTACCTGATACGGTCCGTTCACTGTACCACTATAAGCCTGCTCATATTCTCCGTTGTATCCAGCTTCCATGCTATTATTCAATATGGGGCCTCCATTTGTGTGTGTGTGCGTGTGTGCATGCATGTGTGTGTGTGAAAGAGAGAGAGACACACACACACACAGAGAGACAGACGAGAGAGAGAGAATATGCCCTCACTTCTTATCTGACAGCAGAAGAGTAAGTCCAATCCACAAAAGATTTTCCTTTAAGGTATAACCAAGTACAATTTCTGAAGAGACTTAAGAGTTAGTGAAACAAGCTACAGTTCCTTCTGGACCTGCTTGGAGATGAGACATTTTCCTCTGAGGAGTTTAAGAGCTTAATGCCTTGTCTTTGTCATGGTTGCTGCAGTTGCTCATTTACCATTGACACTGGCAATGGAAACACCAAGAGATACCCTAGTGAATCTCCTAATTCCAGACATATCATTTACTGAACGAATTACGTTGGAGCAACCCAAACTTCTCATGGTAGTCAGAGTCACTTACCACCATAATCACATTAGCTGTTTTTTGGCTTGTTTGTCCACTGGTATGAACAGCTCAACATGACCAGGCGGTAACCAGCTTCAAATTCAACTGAAATGCAGCAGAGCCTAGAGACTCCATGGATGAGAAGCAAAAATGCAATCAGATCACTGGAAGCATTGGTGGGAGGAGTTAATCCTATTCTACCACTTGGTTCATGGACTCATGTATTCTAGCTACTTGGGATGGAATTGTTGGTTCAGCTCCTATTCTACATTTTAGAGGACAGCATCCCAATCTTTTAGAGTGATCTCCAAAGCTAGTGCCTTAGTGAAGATTTTTAATAGACCCTGTCTTGATTTATTGGCTCACTGTTTGATGGTGGTGGGAGGTAAAGGCATACATTGTAAAATTCGTGAATCTCTTGGTCATGTATCCAGTGTCCTATATCTATCTGTTTAATTTACCACAAATGGATCCCTCAGTCTAAGGCTGGGTTTATAGGATACCTTGTTGATACATCATTCTGTAAGTCTTTGAATAATATTGCTGTCAGAAGAACTGTAAAGAGAGGGAAAAAAAAAAAACCCACCACTTTCTAGAGTAGGTGTCAATACCAGTAGAGATGAATTACTGCCCTATCCAGAGTGAGCGGAGTCTGATAAAATCAACTTGCCATTAAGTGGCAGGCTGGTTTCCTCAATGAATGATACTGAAGACTCAGCATTCTTCTGCTGGCATTCAGAAGGGGTAATATTCTGCAAAGGAAAAGCTCAAATAATTAAGATAAAAAGAAATGAAAAAAAAAAAAAAACCCAGAAGGGGTAATAGATCAGCCATGGTGAGAGGGAGCCCCTGCTGCTATCCCCATACAAAACCTCCATCTACCCCCATGGCCTCCCTGCTTACCACCTTATTGCCCCGGTAGTGGGATGACTGAGGAAAGATGCTGACTGATATCTACAGAGTAAGTCATTCAATTCACCTGGTTGTTGAAGACCTCTCCTGTGGTAGAATTATCTTGTGAGCATTAACGTGAGATGCAAAGATTTTTTTATGCTGTTTTTTGGCCCACTTCCTAATCCTTCCATATACATTTTCCGCAGTTTTCTTGTCTCTAATATAATAATTGTGTATCCTCCAGATGCTAGACCAGCCAGCCAATCCCTTTGCCACTGCTCAGCTATCTACATGTAGCCATACATCAGACCACTTCTCTTTTCGTTAAAAATGAATGGCCAAGTATACTTCTTACAGCTCTGCTTACTTAGAAGGTTTTCCTTTACCACTGTCCTTTAGGGTCCCCCTTAAGTAACTTAGCATTTAAGCATTTTTGGCTTGCACCAACATATGTACCAAGCACCTGTAAACTGGGACCAATATCTTTTCTCCTCTGTCAGTTGGTCATAGGGAATTTTCCAGTGAAAATATAGGTATGAATTGTGAATTGCTTTGGTACAGTAGAGGTTGGTGAAACAGGCGTCTACATCATGTGTTTATGAAATTCCTTCTGGACTTGCTTGGGGCTAATCCTGAATTTACTATTTCTCTTATACAAAGGGTTTCTCTTATGCCTATCTAACCTTATGATTTAGTGAATCTGATGATACCAAGTTCTTGTTGGCAGCTCTGGTGGCATAATCATTTGGTGTCTGATATAGTTTGGACATTTGTCCCCACCAAAATCTCTTGTTGAATTGCAATTTCCAATTTTGGAGATGGGGCCTGGTGGGAGGTGTTTGGATCATGGGGTTGGATCCTTCATGGCTTAGTGCTGTCCTCGCAGTAGTGAGTTCTTGCGAGATTAAAGTCTGGCACCTTCTTCACTCTCTCTCTTTCTCCTGCTCTTGCTATATGATATGCAAGATCCCTCTTCACCTTCTGCCATGAGTAAAAGCTCCCTGAGGCCTCCCCAGAAACCAAGCAGATCCTGGCACCATGATTGTATAACCTGTAGAATCATGAACCAATTAAACCTCTTTTCTTTGTAAATTACCCAGTCTCAGGTATTTCTTTTATCTCTATTTCAAGCAGTGCAAGAACAAGCTAACAGTGTCCCATTGTCATCTACTCAGTCTCTAACAGGGCTAAGGAGCATGATAGTGTCTATTCGTAAGCACTGAGAAATTACCTACTGTAGAAGGCATGGATCTACACCATTTGGATTTACTGTCTATACCACTGAAAGATTTGCACTTTAGCTTTCCTGCTGTGCCATGCCAGAAACTCCACACAGCATTGTTATCCATCATGGGCATTACTAGCAACATCAGAGTGGCTGAATTGTGTCAGATGGCTGGTATGATAGCCTGGACTTCTTACTCCAGAACCTCAAACCTGATAGCATTTTAAGTTCCAGATGTGGTATATGTTACCTCCAAAATCCAAAGAGGCTGTGACTCTTTCTTAATGGTAAGAAATGCAGGTGATAATGACTTATATTTTATCTCAGAGGGCATTTCTTTGCATGCCCAGGAACCCTAGAATCATCACTGATATGACAGTCATCCGAATATTCATAGGGTTAATCTTTTACTCTTTGACATGCTAGACCACCTAGGGTCCTTGCTACTTAATACTCACTAGATCCAATTAGAATGATGTCATCTATGCAGTGATCTAGCATTATGTTTCAATGTTGAAATATTTGTGGAGTATGTTATGAAATAAAGCAAGAGAGTTAACATAGCTTTGTAGTAAGACCGTTGGAATGTGTTTTGTTTTCTTGTTATAAGAAGATGAACTGCTTTTGATTTTATTCCCTGGTGGAATTTAAGACAAGTGCATTCACCAGAAAAATAGCCACCTACCAAGTTGCCAAAGTTACATTGATCTACTCCAATGAAGATACCACATCTGGCATGACAGCTGCAACTGGAGCTACCATTTGGTTAAGCAAGTATATTGCAGTCCTTGTCGTCACTACAATCTATCTAGTTTTTGCAGAGGGTGAGCAAATGAATTAAATGGGAATTTGATGAGGACTATCACCTCTGTGCACTTTAAGCCTCAGGAGGTAGTGTTAACCTCTAAAAATCCTCCTAGGATGCCGCATTACTTATGATTTACTATCTTGGCTAGGGAAAGGGAAATTTCAGGGTTTCCACTATAATGTGTCTTACTCTCTTGTTTGTCAGAGAATAAATAAAAAGGTTTGGCATCAGATGTTCCCAAGACCCCAGGTTTGGTAATTTTCTAAGACTCACAAAACTCAGCATGTACTCATACTCATGGCTATGATTTGTTACAGTAAAGGGATACAAGGCAAACTCAGCAAGGGGAAAAGGTGTATCACATAAAGTCTGGAGGAAACTAGGTATAAACTTCCAAGAATCCCCTCCCATTAGAGTCACACAGAATATGATTAAATCCTCCAGCATCAAATTGCAACAACAGGTGTAAAGTGTTACCTACCAGGGAAGCTTGCCTAAACCTAGGAATCCAGGGTTTTTATTGGGGACTGGTCATATGGGCATCTTCTGCCTAGTAGGTAGCAAAATTCCAGACTCCCAGAAGGAAAGCAGGTGTTCAGCATAAGCCACGTTGTTTGTATATACAGTTTAGGCACAGCAAACCACCTATATGAAATGATGCAGACACTCTGAAAATCCAAGTCACAAATGCAAGCCAAGGGCGTACCTTGTAAGCAGGCCTTTCGAAGGCTTAGTAGTCTCAGGTCTGTTATGTTAACTCTTTTCTTCCACCCACTTGGTCATTGTCCAAGGCATCTTTACAAAAAGATTATTATCAATAGGATCCCACATGGCAGGGTGAGATCAGTCTACAGTATTGGCCTCAGTTATGTCCTCCATGGCTTCTAGATTTGGCCAATTAAAACAAATCCAGGGGCCAGGCATAGTGGCTCATGCCTGTAATCTCAGCACTTTGGGAGGCCAAGGTGAGTGGAGGAGGTGAGGAACTCCTGAGGTGAGGAGTTCAAGACTAGCCTGACCAACATGGTAAAACCCCGTCTCTACTAAATACAAAAAGTTAGCCAGGTTTGGTGGTGCATGCCGGTAATCCCAGCTACTCTGGAGGCTGAGGCAGGAGAATCACTTGAACCCAGGAGGCAGAGGTTGCAGTGAGTCAAGATTGCGCCATTGCACTCCAGCCTGGGCAACAAGAGTGAAACTCTGTCTCAAAAAAACAAAACAAAACGAAAAATCCCATTAACTATAGAGGTCTATCTTAGAAAGCCAGGTGTCTTTCTCCTTCGGTTTTTGCATTAACTTTTTTTTTTTTTCTTTTAATCTGGCCCAAGACATCAACTCAGGCACAGCACAACTCTGACCAGTAAGTTAAAGTTAATCTGAATGCCTTGTAGGGCTGAGACAGTGTCATGATAGTCAGGGTACCCACAAAAGAAATATAAGCCCAGAGGGCACACACAGTACCCCTGGAAACAAAGAGTTTACAGTTGTTAGGACACCCCAAGCAGGACATACATTAGTCAGGCAATAAGGTTAAGAAGACCTCTAATGTAACCTTCCACTGTGGGCCCTCCTGCTCCAGGCTTCTCAGTGCAGTCCAAATAACACAGGTCAGTCCTTAGATTCATAAGGACTCCCTGAGCCAGTTCCAAACGGTTTTGTTCATGCATAATATCAGTTCATCCATCTCACAAGTGTGGGCGACGTCTGGAAGTGTTCCTCTGCCATCTCATAGTCACCTGTAACCATAGGCTCAGCAATCTGTTTGAATTCAGAGTGCTCACAGCAGCTTGGAAAGCCAGCACGGAGCCTTCAAGAAGGGGGAAAAGCTTCCAGGAGCAGTTCTGAAAGACAAACATCATTAACACCCTACCCTCTCCCTATGCCTCCCCAGGTGCTGGGTGTGTTTTCTCCATTGTTACAAAATCAGTGTGTTCCATTCAGAATTATAACTTTATATTTTCCATCATCTCCTACTCTCACTAGGGTCTTTCATCCAGAAGGGTTATAGGCAAGAGGGAAAAAAGCATTTTCACAGAAAAACATTTTTACACAACTTAAGCAGAAAGCCACATCGTGGTAAGGAGTTGGTCACAATGACCCTGAATTGTCTAAGATTTTTCAAATTGAGTTTACACAGCCTCTTATCCCTTTAGTCACAGTCTTTTACCCAGTGACCAGCCTACCATCCCAGAGAAGAGCAATTCCTTTTTGGGGATGCTGCATTTAACAATCAAATTGTCTTAATATTCCAGCAAAAAGTGAGGGAAGTAATTTCAGGCTGTAAGTCAATTGTTGCAAGTTGCATCCAATCCAGAAATCTGAACACAAATCTACAGCAGTGGGACTTTCTCCAGAGGAGGTCCAGAGTTAGATCTGTCAGGAATGGGGAGAAGGGTTACAGTCACTGTGATGTGCCCAGTCCTAAACTGCAGTTAGGAATGCAACCAGTCTCTGTATATCTCTTTGTGTCAGTAACATAGAGCCAATCACCACCTCAATTTTAGAGGGTTCCATCAGAGAATAACCCCTTTCCCATGAGCATCTGACCACCATAGATGGTCCAGCCAGTATTTATGATGTTTTCATTGTTTAAGGCCCCACAAAGAGGTATCTTAAATCTGCAACAGTTGCAGAATCTGTGTTCTGTTTATTGAGCCCATGCCTGCTTTCAGTTTAGCACAGCTCATTCTGAGACTGAAATGGTCCATCAGAAGATAGTCAGATTTCAGCTTAGAGTCAGGTCCAGGCAATTAAGGTATGTGAATTCAGGATTCCAAAAAGTCAGTAGGAAGGGTTGGTGAGAACACTCTCAAAATCCCAGTTCCCAGATGCCAGCCAACAGCCAACCTTATAAGAAGAGCTTTCTAAGGATCATAGTATTAGGCCTACCGTGTTGGCTATTTTCTGCACTAGTGTTTTGTTTTTGTTTTTGTTTTTTGAGATGGAGTTTTGCTCTTGTTGCCCAGCCTGGAGTGCAATGGTGCATCTCAGCCCACCGCAACCTCCGCCTCCTGGGTTCAAGCGATTCTCCTGCCTCAGCCTCCCGAGTAGCTGGGATTACAGGCATGTGCCACCATGCCTGCCTAATTTTGTATTTTTAGTAGAGACGGGGTTTCTCCATGTTGGTCAGGCTGGTCTCAAACTCCTGACCTTAGGTGATCCACCAGCCTCGGCCTCCCAAAGTGCTGGAATTACAGGCGTAAGCCACCGCGCCCAGCTGCACTAGCTTTTTCTAGCTAATATCTGCCCCAATTATATGCTTACAGGCCTGAGAAATAACCACTTGGTAGGTCTGTTGACCCTTTGGATCCACTGTGAGATAAATTTGGGCCCGAATTCCGTGCATCTCTTGATATCTATAAGCCTCCACTGTAACTGGAGGACCACGATGGTGTTTTAGGACACCTTGGATTAGAGGCAGCTCAAGAACTATATGTAGCCTTCATTGAGAAGTCTGGATAATCCACTTTCCCAAGTGTGGTTGGTTGCCCAGGCATATGGCTGCAGATCTCTGATAGAAAGGACAGAAGGGAGCATCAGGAGTCTATAGTTGCAGGGGCAGTTTCCTTCCTCAAGGGGAGTCAGCTTCCCCTTCAAACAATGGGGTCTGGTGTGGTGATCTGACTTAGATCTAACAATAGTGTGAGGAACTGTGTATAGTTTGGATGTTTATCTTCAGCAAATCTCATACTGAAATTTGATCCCCAGTGTTGGAGGTGGGACCTACTGGGAGGTGTTTGGAGCATGGGGTGGATCTCTCATAAATAGATTAGTGCCCTCCCTTGAGGGAGGGAGGGAGTTCTTACTCTATTCATTTTGGAGAGAGCTGGTTGTTAAAAGAAGTCCCTGGCCCTCCTGCCTGCTTTCTCATTGTGTGATCTCCGCCCTTACCAAAAGCAAAACTCAATAGCATAAGGCTATAATTTCTCTCCACACTGATTTGTATATCTCTCAGTTGGATATATATAAATTTGATGTATATAGTATATAGCATAATATATATGTTACGTAAGTTTGAAGAGAATTCATATATATTCATATATAGACAATATATAGAATTCATATATATATTCAGTCCCATTCAAAGTCCTTATTTGTTTTTTAGAACTTGACAAGATGATTCTAAAATTGATATAGAAATGTAAAAATGCAGGAATAGCAAAGACTCGTGACAGCATTATTCATAACAGTTAAAAATTGGAAACAATCCTCATATCTTTTAATTTTAGAATATAAACTTAAATATAAATTTAAATTCAATTTAAAATAATTTGTTATTTTTATGCAGCAGAGAAAGAAAGCAAAGTTGAGTTACACACAGCAACATGGATAAATCTCACAAATACAATGTTTAGTGAAAGAAGCAAGGCACAAAAGAACACATAATTATTATTCCACTTAGAAAGTTTTAAAAATATGCAAAACTAATACTTAGCTGGTAAAAGTTAATAAAGACAATGAAGTGATTATCATAAAGGGTGATTATCTGAGCAGGAGAGTGGAAACAGCAATTCAGAAGAGTCATGAGAGTGGCTAAAACATTGGCAATGTTTTATTTTTTTATTTTTTATTTTTTTGAGATGGAGTCTCACTCTGTTGCCCAGGCTGGAGGGCAGTGGTGCGATCTTGGCTCAATGCAACCTCTGTCTCCAGGGTTCAATCAATTCTCCTGCCTCAGCCTCCCACTACCACTCCTGGCTAGTTTTTGTATTTTTAGTAGAGACGGGGTTTCACCATGTTGACCAGGCTCATCTTGAACTCCTGACCTCAAGTGATCCTCCCACTTCACCTCCCAAAGTGTTGGGATTACAGGCATGAGTCACCAAGCCCAGCCCAGTGTTTTATTTTTTGATGTAGTGGTGGTTACATGACCACTTGTTTTGTGATAAATTATTGAGCTGGACATTTTTGTGTATTTTTCTATATATCTGTCATATTTTACAATATAAAATGGTAAAAAAAACTGTTGTTTTGTAGTCTGTGTCTAATAATTCCAATTTTTGTTGGCCTGTTTCTTTTGTGTCTTCTTTTAGCTGCTTCTTACTAATGTTTCCCAACTCTTTTTGTGTTTGTAGTTGTATTTACAAAATAATTTGAGACCTGTGGCGAAGGTGGTGAAGGCATCTTCTCTGGAGAGGATCTGCATTTGCAGCTTCCAAATACATGGGAGCACTATGATTGAGGATTTCTGTAAACCAAGTTCAAAACTTGAAGTTCTCTAGAAGATCCAGGTGTTTTGAACTCATGTCGAAATCCCATGGAAAAGTAGGTCCACCCTCATTCTCTGGGGGTAGGTCACCCTTCCTTTGGGATCCCAGTTTATGGTGGGAGTATCTTTTTGTATACCATTTTAGAAGATGGAGGAGCAGGGATTTCTCCAGAATATTTAGCCACATGCTTATATGCTTATATCAGGTGATATATATGCATATATCACCGTAAGTTTTGAACACTCATAAAAATGATCACAGTTCTACCTTTTTTTGAACTCCTGGACTCAAGTGATTATCCTGCCTCAGCCACCGGAGTAGGTGGGACTACAGGCATGTACCACCACACTCAGCTAATTTTTTAATTTTTTTTTATAGAGATGAGATCTCACTATGCTGCCCAGGTTGGTCTCTAACTCCTGGACTCAAGGGATCCACCCACCTCAGTCTCCCAAAGTGTGGGATTACAAGTGTGAGCCATGACTCCTGACCCCACAGTTTTACTTTTTATCTGACCTGTTTCTTTATTCAAAATCTGTCTGTTTTGTTTTGAGGTTGAGAAACTTTTTTTTCACAGACTTACAAGAATTATTGGAGTATCGTCCAATAAAAAGCCTCTACCGTATCTAAATGAAGAGGTAACTTAAGGACTGGTTCCTTTGTCAGTTATTGTTTCTGTGACTTAAGATTGATTCTACTCCAGGAATTATAAGACAGACTTCTCACACTGATTTTCTTGAAATCAAACCCCAAGACAAGAGGCTTTTTGAAATCTCTTTTGGGGACTTCCATTGAAGAGCTGCCTATTTTTCCATCTCTGGGTTAGAATTATGCCACTCAGCATTTTGCTAAGGGGTAAAATAAACTCACTCTTAGAAAAGAAAAGGAAGAGGTGGATAGAATGTCTGGACTTAAGAATAAATATTCTGTCAACTTGTTTGTAGTGAAGTCTAGATAATTTCTGTGTAAAGCCTTTGAGGAAATAGTCTCCGATACATGTATTGGTTTAGGCAGAAATTCTGAATTTCTATTCAAGGTGGCACGTGCAAGCCAGCAAGAGCACCTAGTTCTTAAGCATAAAGACTCAGTAAAGGGAAAGCACTGGCCAATTGAGCCAAAATTCACTCAGGGTGAACCTAGGCTGGAAAATATCAGTAATTCTTGTTTGAATTAAAGTATGGAAGCTAGGCAATGCCTTGAATATTAGGGTATTTAATGTGCATGTAAGGACTATGGACTCTTAATGAAAATGAATTCATTACCCATAATTTACATCTTAGATGCATCCTTGAGGCAGTAAATTCTCCAATCCCAATGAAATTCTTATTTTAGTCAGTCTGAAGAAATAAGAACATGGCTTGCAGAAATGTTGATTGATGAGTCTTAGGGGCTTATAAAGTAATCTAAGATACTACAGGTCAGGAGTCTTAAAGGAAAAAAGTGACCAAATCTGTCTCCAAAGAACTTTTTTTATGTAATCATACTCCTCTGGAAAGAACTTAGGAGTCTGATCAATAGATAGCAGAAGAAATAGAAATGAAAATTCAGACAATTAAAAAATTTGTTTGTTATTTATGTTGGGCCTTTGCCTTTTTAAACTACAACATATTATAATATGTATAAATTTGTATTTAAAGGCAAGGATTTCAGGGAATAACAGATTCTGGCAAGGATGTGGAGGAAGGGGAAAACTCATACATTACTGGTTGGAATGGAAATTAGCACAGCCACTCTGGAAAACAGTATGGAGGTTCCTCAGAAAACCAAAAATAGAGCTACCATATTATCCAGAAATTTCACTGCTGGGTATATACCCAAAAGAAAGAAAATAAATATAAAGAAGAGATCCCTGCACTCCATGTTTACTGCAGCACTATTCACAATAGCCAAAATACAGAATCAACCTAAGTATCCATCAATGGATAAATGGGTAAGGAAAATGTGGCATATATATACACAATACAATACTATTCAGCCATAAAAAAGAACAAAATTTGCTCATATGCAGCAACATGGATGGAACTGGAGGTCATTATATTAAGTGAAATAAGCCAAGCACAGAAAGATAAACATTTCATGTTCTCACTCATATGTGGGAGCTAAAAAAATGGATATTATGAAGACAGAGATTGGTGATTACCAGAGGCTGGAAATGGGAGAGGGGAGGAAGATGAAGAGAAATTGATTAATGGGTACAAAATATAGTTAGATGAAATAAGACATGATGTTCAATAGATCAGTAGGGTGAGTGTAGTTAACATTAATTGACTGTACATTTGTAAATATCTAGAAAAGAATAATTTGAATGTTCCTAGTGTGAAGAAAAGATAAATATTTAAGGTGATGGATATCCCAGTTACCTTGATTTGAGCATGTAAGTGTATCAAATTATCACCTGTACCCCTGAAATATGTACGTCTAATATGTATTAATTTTAAAAAGTAAAAAAAATAAATGAAAACAAAGATTTGAGTCTAAAAGATATAATGTATGGGTTCTGTAATTTATGCAGATTGACTACTAATTAAAGGAAGTTTAAAATGGAGGCTTAATTAAAGCCTCAAACAATGTATGTTTGGAAAAGATACGCTCCAAGTAGCCAATTAAATGCTTAATTTTAAAAGAAATTTTGGTGTTGATAAAAGATATAAAGTAACTTTTTAAAAAAAATTATATTTAGGTTGGGCACAATGGCTCACATCTGTAATCCCAGCACTTTGGGAGGTCAAGGTGGGCGGATCACCCGAGGTCGAGGGTTCGAGATCAGCCTGACCAACATGGAGAAACCCTGTCTCTACTAAAAATACAAAATTAGCTGAGCATGGTGGCACATGTCTGTAATCCCAGCCACTCGGGAGGCTGAGGCAGGAGAATCGCTTGAACCCGGGAGGTGGAGGTTGCAGGGAGCCGAGATGGTGCCATTGCACTCCAGCCTAGCAACAAGAGCGAAACTCCATCTCAAAAAAAATAAATTTTATTTGGAAGAATGACTACATATGAATGTTTAAAGACAAATCTCTAAGCATTAAAGCTAAGATACTATTGCAAGTTAAACTATGTTTTAACTAACAAATTTGTTTTGCAGTAATTTCATGGAGTTGGTGCTGGCAGAAGCACTGAGGGCAGGAAGGCAAATCCGTATCTAGAAAAAATGTCTATGCCAGTAAGCTCAAATCCCTGTCTTTTCCATAAATTCAGTGACTTGCTATCTCATGAGGGTCTAGACTTTGGTATTTTTCTTTGATAATAGCAGATTGGCATGCAGCAGTGGTGGTAACACATCAGCCTTGATAAAGAGATGATCATTTTGTTGAACCTATGCATAATGCCATGGCCACTTTGCTGATGGCCCATTGAACAAATACTGTTGTGGCTTAGGAGAGGGTTATCTGATATTTTATGGATTAAATGACTTAATTTTTTTCAAGTACTAAGAACTATGCCTGGCACATAGTAGGCACTATGTAAGTGTTTTGCTAAATAAAAATCCATGTAGTGAACCTTCTTTTCGACCTCAGTATTAAAATATACCAGTGCAGTGTGGAACATTTAGTAGGCATTCATATGATTCACATATATCTCATACTCTGAGTTCCATTTGATAGAGTTCCGTAAGCAGATGCTGTATCCAGGCTTTCTTATAACCAATAGTCTAATCTTCCTTTTAATTCCATGACTGCCAGGCCAAAGCATTAGCCACTGCTCATGAATATATGATGTTATGGGTTGAATTGTGTCTTCCCCAAAGAAGAAATGCTGGAGTCCTAACTCCCAGTACCTCAGAATATGATATTATTTAGAAATAGGATCTTGACAACAGTAAACAAGTTAAGATTATTATTGAGATAATTAGGGTGGGCCCTAATTCAATAAAACTGGTGTCCTTATAAAAAGGGACAATTCGGACACAGAGACAGATATGTATACAGAAAAGACCATATAAAGAGACAAGAGGCCAGGCACAGTGGCTCACACCTGTAATCCCAGCATTTTGGGAAGCTGAGGCGGGTGGATCCCTTGTGCTCAGAAATCCTAGACCAGCCTGGGAAATATAGTAAAACTTCAAAAAAAAAAAAAAAAAAAAAAAAAAGAAAGAAAGAAAGAAAAGAAAACACACAAAAAAAATTAGCCTGGCATGCTGGTGCGCACCTGTGAGGTGGGAGGATCACTTGATCTCAGCAGGTCGAGGCTGTAGTGAGCCAAGACTGTGCCACTACATTCCAGCTTGGGTGACAGATTGAGACCCTATCTCTAAATAAATAAATAAATACAAAGAGACACAGGGAGAAGACAGCTGTCTGCAAGCCAGGTTGAGAGGCCTAGCACATTCTTCCTCACAGCGCTCAGAAGGAACCAACCATGCTGACACCTTGAGTTCGGATTTATAATCTCCGGAACAGTGAGACAATACATTTCTGTTTAAGTTACTCCTTTTGTGATACTTTGTTAAGGCAACCCTAGCAAACTAATACAAATGCAAACCCGTACTTCTTGCCACCTGTCCTTTCAGGAAAGTTGAACAGATATATTTCAGGAAAAATGGGCAGATATATTTCCTTTCAGGAGGAACTCTTCCCTCTTCCTGAGCTAGTCTTGTGGGATGTTATACTCTAGAAGTCTCTTTCTGGCTTGTGCCAGATTTTTGCATGACAGTATTTCTAAATTGGGCTCAAATTTTCTTTCTGTAGTATCTAACCACAGAAAACTCCTAATGAGGCCACAGATGTAGGTTGAAGGAGACCTCTCTTTATACTAGTAATGCAACAGCAGTAGGTGCTTTGCTAGTATAAACTACCTACTCATGAAATATACTTGTGCATTCCAGACCTGCTTATATATGATCTAGTGTTACCACTTCCACTTGAATATAGAGTGTTGCCTGGTGTGGTAGCACACACCTATAATCCCAACTACTTGGGATACTGAGATGAGAGAATGGCTTGAGTTCAAGACCAGCCTGGCAACATAGCAAGACCCCATCTCAAAAAAGAAAAAAAAATAGAGTGTTGCTACTGATGCCCAGGTTTTGATAAATTAAGTAACATCTAGTAAGCTATAGGCAGCTCAGATCAGATGTTCACTTAGTGTCCCATAGTCAGATGTTCAATCTCTACCATGGTTCAATAATAAGTCAGGAACATTGTTACAGGGTTGGGATCTCTGGGAAGCAGACTCTGAGATGGAATTAGGGTATAGGGTGGTTTCTAGGGAGTTCCATTGGGATTAGCATCTATAGAATGGAGGTGACAGAGGCAGGATTCAACAGAGAGAGCAGTGGGAGCTCTGGAGCTAAGATGGCCCATTAGAGTTGGACTGCATTCAGCTAAAAAAGCCAGGTTATTTTGTGCGGGGTTTTTTTTTTTTTTTTTTGGTAGGGGAGAGGGGCTTGCTCTGTTGCCCAGGCTGGAGTCCAGTGGCATGATCATGGCTCACTGCAGCCTCGACCTCCTGGGTTCAAGTGATCCTCCCACTTCAGCCTCTTCAGTAGCTAGGACCACAGGCTCACACCACCATGCTCAGCCTATATTTAAAATGATGTTTTGTAGAAACAGGGCCTTGCCATGTTGCCCAGGCTGGTATGAACTCCTGGGCTCAAATGATCCTCTCACCTCATGCTCCCAAAGTGCTGGGATTACAGGTGTGAGCCATTACGCCTAGCCAAGGCCAGGTCTTTATATTCCCATCTCTATTAGCCATTGGATATGGCCCGCCCTGGGAAAAGTGTGATCCGAGGTGATCCCACGAGGGACTGACAGCTGAAGTGTGCCTACTGACAGCACTCCTGGCACTCCCAGCAGCACTCTTGAAAACAGGTCTTTTGTGGAAGGAGGATCCAAGTGGTACATCTCCACGTTCTTACAGTCCGCCCTCTGTGCTGTTCAGATCCTTTTCATATCTTCGTATATGTTCAGGGAGCAGCTCCTTCTGATTCTGGTGGGCCTCTCCTCCTGGCGGAAACTTAGAAGAGAAAGTTTAATGGGATGAACTGCAGTTCTTACCACTGAAACTGGTCTCAGGTTACAACTGATAATCATAATCTCCCTTCTCTACTAACCATTTGAGGTTTTCCCTCCTCCACTAGCTGGTCTGCTGGTCAGAGTGGCTTATTTGGTGGTGTAATCCACACCTTCGTCCCTGAGAGACCTGAGCCCTGGTCACCATGCCATTCTTGACCTGGGATTGTTGCATTTATTCACTTACCAAATAATTGGGCAGGGGTGTACCAGGAGGCATCCAAGTGGGTCACCTAGGTGCCAAACATATTTTTCCTAGCCCCTACTGTGTAACAGCAGCCCTATTTCTATCTGATGATCAGCGTCAGGTACTCCTGCTGCGATGGTGACTCCTTTTCTTGCCTGCTGAACCCTAAGCACGTGGAACTCAAAGAATTGAGGTCACCGATTTGGCTTAAAATATATTGAGAATCTTGCTGTGTCCCCTGGTAGAAATGTTTCCCTTCAGGGACTAGGACTTCTAACCCTGAAGAGCAGTTGCAGAAATGGGAATCACCAATTCCCTAAGTAGGTCATTGGGAACAGTGGTAACTGGGTCACTCGCTGATCTCTATTGCTGGCAGGTTGAAGATTTGGCTGTGCAAGTTTATTAAGTAAATTTTTAAGACTTCATGTTGTTCTGATGCCCAATATTCCCACAAACAGGCAGTGAACACCCTGCCCAGGTGACTAGGTGCAAAAGTATAGCAAGGTTGGTCCCTGCCACAAGCTCCCCTTCTTGCCCTCCCCTGACTACTGTGATATAACTCCAGTCAAACACACCAATGAAATCCCCTCACACCTTTTGCTTGTGCACTCCACTCTGACTGCCAATAAAGGCATTTGCCCAGGGGTCACTCTCTTAGTTCCCTACCTGCTTGTTGAATGTGTTCCCTTGGCTTTCCTGTGGGCCCCCCGCGTGGCGTGCTGCATCTCCCTCTCTAGGACACCTGTGTGTATGGTAAATATGTTAATTTCATGTGCCTCTCCCAGTATAATTTCCACAGTCACATTGGAGTGGCCCTTAAATACCCCACAATGGGGCTTACACCCCCGCTTACAACACAGGAAGCAGCTAAATCAGAATTGGTAAGTGAGGCACATACGTAGCCTTCATCTTTGCCTCAGCGGCCTCTGTTCAAGTGCTCATCACTGCAGCAGTGGTCTGGCTGATGAGAGAGGCTGTCTTATGTCAATGGGATAAGTCATCTTGTTTACTTCATTTTAGTGCCTCTTCCATGGTAGGATGCCCACTGATGACCATTGACTTGTCACACAATGTCATCACACTTTTGTATTCACTCCCCTATGCCCATCAACATGCTTCTAACCCAGAACTCTTTATACCCAATCTTCTAAGCTTTCAGGACTCTTACCAGGCACCCATATCATTTGCCACTAAACATAAATCTACTTACATTCCAGCCTTAGGCTGCTTTTCTATCTACACAAAGTGGATGACCAAGTGCACCACTGGAAACTCTGCCCCGCTTTAAGGGAGATTTTCCCTTAGCACCAAATTTCCAGGCAACCCCTAAGTGAGGCTATAGTGCAGTTGGAAGTAATGTTCAGTTTGCACCCACATACCAAGCTGACCCATTCATGAACTTCCCTGTCAGTCAGTTGTAAGTGTTCCTCCTTATGGCCACACAGGTGAGAGCTGAGGGAGGGGTTCCTTTGCCACAGGGGTGGATGAGGTGGGTGTCCATGCTGCCTACTCAATACAGCTTGCTTATGCTCTCTGGCTCTTATATTCAATCCCATAGTTACCATTTCTGTCTTTACATTAGATTGTTGCTGGATCCATTCAACCTTATGACTTGACAGGTCTGATAGAACCCCGATCATGATAGGTAGTTCCATTTACATAGTAACTTGTGTCCCCTGATCAGGTATTTAGTCTCTACTAGGCCAAATAGCATACCAGTTTTTTGTTTGTGTGTTAGGCCTTTCTTACATTGCTATAAAGAAATACCTGAGACCGGGTAATTTATAAAGAAAAGAGGATTAATTGACTAATGGTTTTGCAGGCCATACAGGAAGCATGGTGCTGGGATCTGCTCACTTCTGAGGAGGCCTCAGGAAGCTTTTACTCATGGCAGAAGGTGAAGTGGGAGCAGGCACATCACATGGCCAGAGTGTGAGCAAGAGACAAAGAGTAGGGGAGGTGCCACACACTTTTAAACAACCAGATCTCACAAGAACTCACTCATTATCACAAGAAAAGCACCAAGCCAAAAGGGATCTGCCTCCATGATCCAAACACCTCCCACCAGGCCCCATCTCCGACCCTGGGGATTGCATTTCAACATGAGATTTGGGCGGGACAAATATCCAAACCTTATCAGTTTGTTTTTAAGGTGAATAATTCTCTCTTGCCCGTGATATGGCCTTGCTCTAGTACATCAGGACCTGAATTGTAGGTCTTCTTCTGTGTCTTGTGATAGATCCCATATATCATTTTTTCCCACTACTTGTAGCTTTAATGCAATCCTCCTGGTCCTCGAAGGGAAAGGACACTTGGATTGCAACCTGGACCTGCTGCAACACCCCTTCCTTCGTGGGATACACCCAAAGCAGGCAGCCTTTTGTATCACTTAGTCTACAGACAGAGGCAGTATTCCCAGGTGTGGCACAATTCTACCACGTGTTGTTTCTATTTTTTGTGGCTGAAGTGCAAAATACAATAATTTATCTTTTACCTTGGATGGGATACTCTTGGCCACTAGACCCCTAAAAGTGTTACTGATTTGAAATGCTCCTGAAAATTCATAGGATGTGTCTCCCAACCTCTAAAGTTCATGTGTCATAGCAAGACCTCCACTATGCTAACCATTTTTGCTTACCCAGCTAAACTGGCATGATGTCATTGATAGATCAATGTGATAATCTTTAGAATACTCAAATAATCCAGATCTCTTTGGACGACACTTGATAGAGGGCAGAAGAGATAACATAGGCCTGGAGCAAGATTGTAATTGTGTACTATTGTCCATTTCATGTGAATGTGAATTGATTTTGATCCTCTTACAGGAAAAGCATTTGCCAAATCAATGGCTACATACCACATAGCAAGCAAAGATACATCTGATACGAAGGTTGCTTTTGGAGATACTACTTAGTTAAGTTTGTGGTTGTTTGTTGTCATCCTACAGGATTTATCTGGTTTATGGAGGAACCAGACCAAAGGATTAAGTGACGACACAATGGAGACTATATCCATTACATACCTAAAGATGGCAGTAATTTTTGCCATGCCTCAGGATATAATATCAGTTTTGATATACTATCTTTCCAGGATTGGGAGAATTCCCTGTTATGATAGATCTTACAATACAGCAAGGACCTATGCGGGGTTGTGTCTTAAGAATGTTTACCCCAATTATATATCTGGAGATGAGGAAAATGACTGCTGTGCGGGTCTGTAGACTCAGTAGATCCACTATGAACTGCACTTTGATGAGGAATTCATTTATTACCTTATCCGTAGATGGCTCCATTCTAAATGGGCCCATGACACTTTGGATCTCTATCTTATTGTCAATTTGGCCCTGTGTCTAATAGTCCTTGAGGTGTTTGGATATACTACTTTTCTCTGGAAAAGGATTTTTATTTTTTATTTTTTTATTTTTAATTATTTTGTATTTTTAGTAGAGACAGGGTTTCACCACGTTAGCCAGGATAGTCTCCATCTCCTGACCTTGTGATCTGCCCGCCTCGGCCTCCCAAAGTGCTGGGATTACAGGTGTGAGCCGCTGTGCCCGTCTGTGAACAGTTTTACAAGTAAATGGCTGTAGGTACATTTTAGGGGAGGACGGGGGAATCATTACAGTGTGCGCTTGCCATATGTTGTAGAGTCCATTGTCCTAGGAGTCCAGTCTCCTCTTCAATCAAAGTGTTCTGTTCTGAAACTGGCTGAGATCAAGAAATTGGGCAACATATTGCAGCTTTTATTGGAACAGCTGCCCTTAACCAGTGAATCATCCATCCTTTATCCCTTCTGACAGTTTAAGTTGAATAATAGCCTTATCAGCTGTCCATCTATCATGCCTGTAAGGGAAGCCATGTTCTACTATCTCCACAGCTCTCTGTGGATCAAGAACCATTGGCTACCACCCAACATTTGCCACTCAGTTGCATCCCACTAAATTTTGATAGTTAAATGCTGCTAACAGACCTTTTTTTTTTTTTCATACTACTGTCATTCCCAGGGCTATCAGTAAGCCTGGCTCTATAATGGTATCTCCTATTGTCAGTCATGATCTACAGAGAGTAGCCATCACTGAATTTCTTGATGATGTTTGTGCCGTTCTCCTTGGTGCCTTACTTATTGCTTTGGTAAATGGTGTAACCTCTAGGACATCTCATGAGTCATAATTATCTAGTGGATCTTCTGGCCTTACATAGTTGTGATGGCTAATTTTATGTGTTAACTTGACTGGGCTAAGGAATTTCCAGATAGCTGATAAAACATTATTTCCGGGTGTGTTTGAGGGTATTTGTAGAAGAGATCAGCATTTGAATCAGTAGACTGAGTAAAGAAGATCCATCTTCACCAATGTGGGCAGGCATCATCCAATCTCTTGAAGCCCCGCATAAGATAAACAGGCTAAGGGGGAGCAAATTCTCTCCTTCTCCTTCTGAGCTGGGACATCCATCTTCTCCCAACTTTGGACAATGGGGCTACTAGTTCTTGGGCCTTGGTACTTTGGGATTTATGTCACTGACTTCCCTGGTCCTGAAGTTTGTAGTCAGCAGGTAGTGAGACTTCTCAGTCTTCAAAGTTGTGTGAGCTGATATTCATAATAAATCTCTCTCTCTCTCTCTCTCTCTCTCTCTCTCACACACACACACACACACACACACACTTCCCCCTATCATAGCTTCTGTTTCTCTAAGACCCCAAACTGATTCAATAGTATATCCACTTAAGAATGCAAATTTTCCTAGGCTTTCTAATCTCTTCCTCTACTGTCTCATTATTTTGATTTATTAGTGTGTGCCATCACTTTTTGATGCTTCTAGAAGTCATACTAATAGTGTTTATGCCATATAAATGCTTGTCAGAGTGTTAATTCCTATGTCTCCCAAATCAATAAACTCTTATTTAATCTTATGCTCCAACTGCCTTAATTGAGCACCCTCAGAATCCTGTACCAGGTGTATTCCCTGGGCTTCTGCTGGTATAGGCTATCTAGGACTTACAGCTCTTTTAGGGTAGAGGTCTTTTACTCCCTCATTAGGCTTAGCATGTCTCCAGGGTTGTGCTGTGAGCTAACTCTACTTGTGTTTAGTGGCCAAAAGGGGAGGTAGAGGCAGATTTTGAGGGTAATACTTATTGTCTTATAGGAAAGAAGCCTCTGCATATCTTTAAGGAAAGGGATATCTTTTAATAAGGAGGAGTGGATCACTTCTGTAGGCTCACAGGGTCAAGGAAAATCTTGAAATTAAAGATGCAGGGGATATTGATTCCTGTGCTCTCATCTTATGAATGAGGATACCATCTTTTCCCAATTGGAGCCCTCAATCTGGCACAGTAGACTTGTCTTGGCTGGGAGTTAACCTTATCAGGAACTCAGCTAATCTAACAGTTATATATCCTGGCCTTGACCTCAGCTTTCTCTGCCCTCCTTTTGTAGGAAATATAAGCCTCTTTTTACTCCACCTAGGACTCTTTCTGGCATTTACACCCGGTTTTCGATTTCTGTTAATTACTCTCAAGTCAATTGAATTTGGCCATAGACACACATTCCCATTGTCCTTTTGGCTACTTTTTGCTGACTATTTCTCAAATGCCCAGTAGATTGAAACAGTTAATGCATTCTCTTCCACTAGCGGAATTCACTATCCCAGTTCACCACCAGCGAAAATTTTAACAACTGGACTGCCACCTTGTGGCAGGAGCTGTGTTCCACCTACTACCAGTTACAGGGCCCTTATTTGCCAGCTGAGAAATGATTCAGCTTGAAACCCCCATCTTATTGCCAGCTTTCTAAGACAACTCCCATTACCAATAGTTACATAATTCCCCGGGAAGCAGGCTATGAGATGGAGTTTATTGAAAAATATGTTTATTAGGGTGTACCCTTGGGATTACCACCAGTTGAAGAAAAGGGGAAGAAGTAGGCAGAGGGAAAAGTCCAACTATGATGCAGTCCCTACTGTAGCCTTGCTAACCCCACCAGAAGCTCAGAAGCCAAAATGAACCTTTAGAGTTGTTCCGCATTAAGCCAACATGACTGGAACTTCACACACTTGTCTTGATCTGCCATTAAATGTAGGATGCCCCAGGAAGGGCATGACCTTAGATGAGACAGATGTGTGTAACTGAGGGCATCCCTGAGGATTCTGACAGCTAAACTCTGTCTACTGATAACACTCCTAGCACTTAGGCAAAAGGACCTTCTTGAAGATGGATGGGGTGGTACATCTCCATGTCCATTAAGAACATTTTTTTAGGCTGGGTGCAGAGGCTTACACCTGCAATCCCAGCATTTTGGGAGGCCGAGGCAGGAGAATTGCTTGAGTCCAGGAGTACAAGGCCAGCCTGGGTAACGTAGTGAGACATCCATCTCTCCAAAAAAATAAAAAAATTAGTCAGGCATGGTGGCATGCACCTGTGATCCTAGCTGCTCAGGAGGCTGAGGTAGGAGGATCACTTGAGCCCTGGAGGTTGAGGCTGCAGTGAGCCATGATCACACCACTGCACTCCAGCCTGGGTGTCTCTGTCTCAAAAAAATAAATAAATAAAATAAAAATAAAACGGGGAAAAAAGCCTTTATTTTTCCCCACAGAGCTCACAGAAACATTTATTTATGTTTACTGGTTTGTTATAAAGGATGTTCCAAAGGATACAGAAGCAATGCATAGGGCAAGGTATAGGAGGGGAGGGGAGCAGAGCTTCAATACCCTAAGCTTCATCACCTTCCAGGAACCTCCAGGTTTGCAGCTATCCAAAAGCTCCCCAAATCCTGTCGTTTGGGAGTTTTAATAGAGGCTTCACTACATAGGCATGATTGATTAAACCACTGACCATTGGTAATCAACTTAACCTTCAGCATCTCTCCTCTTCCTGGAGGTTGCAGGGTGGGAAAGTCCTAACCCTCTAACCCTGCCTTAGTCTTTCCTGTGACCAGCCCCATTCTGAAGCTGCCCAGGGGCTTCCAGCCATCAGTCATCTCATTAGGATACAAAGACATCACTTTGGAGTTTCTAAGGATTTTAAGAGTTGTATGCCAGGAAATGAGATCAAGGGCCAAATATATAATTCACGATATCACAGTCCACCTCTGATGTGTAATTCCTTATGTTAAAAAGATGTACAAGTCAAAAGACACTGCCACATTACTAGAATCTTATTCAATCATTAATAATTAGTTCAGTCCATTATCATATTGTATGAATATGTATCCCAGGGTGAGGCCACTCAAGTTTGCAGGATTTTCGTTATCTTATTAGGTTCTAAAAGCAGCAGTGGTCTTGGCTTCACCCTGTAAGACACCTGGTATAACTGAACTAAGAGACAATGTCGTCTCTTGCTCTGAGCCTCTTTCAAGGTGTTAATGTAATGTGATACTAGATTTATCTGAATTCGTAACCCATTTATTCCTTTACTCTCAGCTGCCCTTCTTTCTTCACTTTATTAATAACCTTTGCAAATGACATTAGAATCAATACTGCTGATCTAGATTGTAGGCATCACTACTGGTAATTACCTTCTCCTCAGTCCACACCCATTCAGATAGGCTAAGGTTATGTAGGTGCCAAATTATTGCACCATTTTTACCACTAGGCAGTATAGCTGCATTCACTGTTAACCCCAATTTTGCACAACCCACTCCAATCAGGCCCTTAGCAATTCTGATATGAGGCTTAAAAACGTATTTACAATTTCTTGTTTAGGAATCATCCCTGCTTCTGGTACTTGTAGTTACAGCTCTGGTCCTAGAATCACTTTTTTGATCAGAGGGGCAGCCTTCCAAACAGGATGTTGCCCATTCACCTTGGGAGCTTGGAATAGTCATCCACAAACTCAGCAGTTGTTGGGTGGTTAGTTGAGAGCTGTTTATAGGGCACTGTGCAAATGTTGACAGAACCCAGCAGCTCCTCACACAGTTTTATAGTCAGTACTTAACAGTGGCTTTTATCTAGTTCACTAGGCTGACTGTTCCCTCAGGAACACTCCTGTGTGCCTGGATCACATATAGCCATCTGCGATTGTTCAATAGTGAGTTGCGTGCCCTGCATTGACCCAAATATGCCCTTCCACTCTGAAACATTTAAAACCAAATAATTTTTACCAATGTGTTATGAAGAATATTACAAAGGATACAGATGAAGAGATGCATAGAGGTATGGGGGAAAGGGTGCGGAGCTTCCATGACCTCTGTGGGAGCACCACCCTCTAAGAGTCTCCACATGTGCAGCTATCTAGAAGCTCCAAAAACATTTAAAAAAAACTTTTTAATTTTTAAAATAATTTCAGGCCCAAAACATTTTAAAAAATAGTATGAGTTTCCATTTGTCCTTCCTTCGACTTCCTCAAATGTTAACATCTTATCCTCAATATAATAAATTATCATTGATACAATTAACTAACCTATAGACTTTATTCAAATTTTGCCAATTGTTCCACTAATGTCCTTTTTCTGGTCTAGGAATTGGTCATGTCTCCTTAACTTCTTCCAATCTAAGACAATTTTCCAGTCTTTCTTTAGCTTCTATGACCTTAACACTTTTAAAGAGTGCTAGCAAGATATTGGTTAAATGTCTCTTAATTTGGGTTTGTCTGATATTTCCTTATGACTAAATTTTGGTTGTACATTTTTGGCAAGAATAACACAGAAATGACACGCAGTTGTCCTATCAGGAGATATATCAGGTTAATGTTTCATACTGGAGACGTTAACTTTGGTTATTTGATAAAGAGTTTGTCTCCACTGTAAAGTTACTGTTTGCCCTCTGTAATTAATAAATATTATAACAGTATCTTTGTAATTATAAAGTGTCATATGAGGAGCTGGTTCTAGAATGATCTATTTCTTAACAGGATAATAGTTATTAACTGAAAAGATAGGACTATGTTCCAAATCCCAGAGGCTCACACTATAATTCTCTTGTTAGGGAATGTCTTGGGCTTCATATAACATTCGGCTATAGTTGACACTCTAAACATAATTTTTTTTTTCAGACAGTGTCTTGCTCTGTCACCCAGGTTGGAGTGCAGTGCTGTGATACCGACTCACTGCAACCTCTGCCTCCTGGGTTCAAGCAATTCTCGTGCCTCAGTCTCCTGAGTTGCTGGGATTACAGGCATGTGCCACCACACCCAGCTATTTTTTGTTTGTTTGTTTGTTTTTTTAGTAGAGATGGGGTTTCACTATGTTGGCCACGCTGTTCTCAAACTCCTGACTTCAAGTGATCCACCTGCCTTGGCCTCTGAAAGTGCTGGGATTACAGGCGTGAGCCACTGTGCCCAGTGTTAAACATAATTTTATCTGCTGAGTCATAACTTCCAAGTGGTGTTCCTGTTCTTAATGCATTCTGGAGTACCTGTAGAACCTTCTTTGATTTGGAGTTCAATTTAAAGATGGCAGCCTTAACAGTTAATTAGCAAAAAGATCAGAGAAGGATGCCAAAAGATAACATGTTGCCTCCAAAATCAAGAGGCTCACCAAGTTTGCCTTTTTCTTCATGGTAGGGAGTGTAGGAAGGGCAGCAGCAACTTGTTTTTCACTTTCTTGGAAATATCTTAATATGCCCTAGATTTTTGAATCCCCCAACACTTCAGAGAGAGCAGTTCCTTAAATTATTGTGGGGCTTAATTATCTCCTCTTCTGACATACATACATCTTACCAAGGCATCTAGGGCACATGTTACTTGCTATTGAAGAGGTACAATCAGCATGATCCTGTTAGTGTGGTGGAAAAATGTGATGCCCTATGGGATGGTGAAATAATTAAAACCTTGTATGACTCTCAGAGGAGCAGGAGCACCCCTAACATTTGTGATATCTAGGGCAAGAACAAAAATAGAGATTTATTTTCCTGAGTCTTTGCTTTTTTTCCTCTACACTATTGAAACTGTGCCCCCAAAGAGTTAAAGAAACAAGTAACCAACAGAAATTCTTGAGTTTTCCTAATGGCAGATAAGAAACAACTTGCTGAAACACTGAAACTCCCTCTGCTTGAGAGAAATGAACTGGCTGAAATCGGTTAGAACCTAGATAGCTAAATGGAGTTTCCACAGAATGAGCTTGCTGAGATCACAGCCTGAGTTTCCACCACAGATTTCATACTAACTCCCCGGAATTCGCTCGAGACCCTTGCAGAGGCACGAAGAGGTAAGTGTGCATGCCCAAGAACTTTCCATACCTCCCTTTTCTTTCCACTAATCACCCGCTCTCAGAATCTATCCCTTAAACCTTTTCTCCCCCCCCCTTTTTTTTTTTTTGAGACGGAGTCTGACTCTGTCACCCAGGCTGGAGTGCCGTGGTGCGATCTCCGCCCATTGCAACCTCCACCTCCCGGGTTCAGGTGATTCTCCTGCCTCAGCCTCCTGAGTGGCTGGGATTACAGGCACATGCCACCACGCCTGGCTAATTTTTGTATTTTTAGTTTAGGTGGAGTTTCACCATGTTGGCCAGGCTGGTCTTGAACTCCTGACCTTAGGTGATCCACCTGCCTCGGCCTCCCAAAGTGTTGAGATTACAAGCGTGAGCCACCACGCCCAACCCCGTAAACCTTTAGTAACAAAATTACTGCCTGAAAGCCAGCATGGGGAGACACTAGACGTTTACTCCTGTTTCCTTGGAAGTCCATTTTCTTTCCTTTGTGTGTGTGTTGCTATAAAAAAGACTTTCAATATAAAGCTTTTCTTTTCTCAAAAATGCAGTGTCGTATTATTGGCTTCTAGCATATCAGGTAGTGAGTGCCTTTTGCTGGATAACATTATCCTAAGGCATTATTAGCATCTTAATTTCCTTTGTTAAATTATGGCTGTCATTGAATTAAGTTAGCTGACCAAAAGAACTATTAGAGATAATCATGCAAAAGCTTAAACACTGAATTCAGAATCTCTGGCAAATGCACCCACCTATATTCAACTAAATCTAAAGGTTTTTTCTTTGTTTTCTGTTATAGCATACTCGGTTCTCAAACATATTCCTAAGGTTTCTGTGATGTAGTTAGCAAAATTATGCAATTCTTTCAGTATATATGCCTTCTAATATTGGGACTGGCTTTGTGCTTGTCCCCATTGAACATGCTAGGATATGAATCTAAGTAGAGGTCTAGAGGCAATGAGAGTTGACAAGTAAAGGGCATGGGGAAAATTAGCAACCCCTTGCAACGTAACTTTCTCAGCTGAGGTCATCACAGACTATGCTTGCAAAGAGGACAGTCTTATTAAAAAGGAAAATGAGTTTGCTTCTGCTGGGATAAAAAAGGGCTCAATTGGTTTGGGGATTCAAGATACAATTATATCTGAATTCACCCAGCTGTCCCCATTCCCATTCTAAGGATACTACTCTTTCTGGAGTAGAATCAAACTTTTTGTCTGATTTTTATCTATGTCAGTCCTGTAGCTGTAGGATAGAAGAGATGTTTTTAAGGCAATCATAAAAATATTTGATTTTCATGTCTTTCCTGACCCAAGAATTTTAAAACCCTAATTTTGTTATTTTCTTTAATTAAATTCTCTAGTGCAGTCAAAAGTAATCACCACACCCCCTGAACCTTTCTCTTCCCCACCATAATGCTTTGGTATACAGCCGCTTTGCTTGCCAGAGAATTACCTTCAATAAGTAATTAATTCCAGATAAACACAAGTGATAACCTGAGTAAATGTTTTGCTGTTGCTTACCAGGTACTACCAATATCTTATTTTCTAGAGGATATGGGGCTATCATTGCCTTTAATCTACCCAGGTAATATAATATAATCTATCTTAAATTTCATTCTTCAGTGTTTGTTGCCTGAAACTTCTGGTAAAAAATATATTTTTTGGGCTCAGAGCACATAACAAAAACAACTCTAATCAGTTTAAGCAGAAAGGTATTTAATAGAGATAATTAGATATTTATAGCATCATCGGAATGCGTGGATAAGTGGAACTCAGGAACTATTGAGTTCCAAGAACAACTTGCTACAGCTGTGACCCAGTAGGCCACTTCTACTGTTGCTACCACCTCTCAGTACCCACACAGTTGCTCCTAGATGCAGGAACACTCAATCTGGCTGTTGCTCCTGGTAACACTGGAATGCTGAACCTTCCTTCCACAGCTGCTTCTCAACGCTTTGCTTGTACAATCAAATGCAGCAGTATAGCAGATGCTGTTGATGCCTGTCCTGTATTCCCTTGGCCCACCTCAGAGTTTACCTGCAATTCAATGAAAACTTTTTAGCAGGCTTACAGCAGCTTCTCATGTGATATGGTTTGGCTGTGTCCCCACTCAGATCTCATCCTGAACTGTGCTCCCATAATTCCCATGTGTTGTGGGAGGGACCTGGTGGGAGATAACTGAATCATGGAGGCAGTTTCCCGGCTACTGTTCTGGTGGTAGTGAATAAGTCTCACGAGATCTGACGATTTTATCAGGGGTTTCCACTTTTGCATCTCTCTCATTTTCTCTTGCTGCCGCCATGTAAGAGTGCCTTTCACCTACTGCCATGATTCTGAGGACTCCCTAGCCATGTGGAACTGGAAGTGCAATTAAACCTCTTTTGCTCCCCAGTCTCAGATATGTCTTTTTAATTTTTCTTTTATTTTTTGAGATGGAGTCTCACTCTGTCGCCCAGGCTGGAGTGCAGTGGCACAATCTCGGCTCACTGCAAGCTCCGCCTCCCAGGTTCACGCCATTCTCCTGCCTCAGCCTCCCAAGTAGGTGGGACTACAGGCGCCCGCCACCACGCCTGGCTAATTTTTTTGTATTTTTAGTAGAGACGGGGTTTCACCATGTTAGCCAGGATGGTCTCGATCTCCTGACCTCGTGATCCACCCACCTCGGCCTATCAAAGTGCTGGGATTACAGGCGTGAGCCACCACGTCCGGCCCATCAGGTATGTCTTTATCAACAGTGTGACAATTGACGAATACATAATGTCAGGCACTTTTGTCTTTCTGCCTCTCTTCCTGGGAGGGTTTTTTCCTGATGCCATAGGAGCTTGCTCTGCCCATTCATACTGCAATCTGGAATTTCCAGAAATTTAATGCCCTTAGGGTTAACACTCAATGAAAGATAAAAGGTGGATATCAGTCTGCCACTAACTTTCTGGTTCCTTGGTGGGACAATTCTGAAGCATGTTCTACACAATTCCTCATAGGGTTCCCTAGCAAGATTGAGGCCCATGTATTCACAATGGTAATCTGCTTATTTAAATAATAATTTTTAATTTATTGATGTTTCTCCCTTCTTTTTCTGTTTCCACACTTCCTCACTTGTGCTTCTCTAGAAAGCTTTTTAAATAAATTAATTGCACCTAAGTCCTTGTCGCTAGCTCTGCTTCTGGGAGAACTCAACAAAGATAGCAACTTAGAAAGCAAATTCTAACGATGGGATTCTGGACTTGAATTACTTGCTGGTCACATAGCAACAATCCAATGCTGATAGAAAGTGGGGTTGTGATAATCCCGGTCATGCTGTAGCATCACACTTACTAAGACTCTCACCTGTGGAGGACTGAAATGAGCAACAGGCATAAGATAACTACTGGCTTATGCAATAGCTTCTGCACATGACACAAATGGAAAAAAATGTAATTGAAAGGATTGTGAAGTTTGCTTCTTTTTCTACTGACCCTAAGCCCTGAATGTATAGCATGATTAGTTCAAATTATCCACCTATCAATTTAGAGAACACTGTGAAAGTCAAAGGCCTTCCATGGAAAAATTTTAAAAGATGTCTCTTTTCTACAGCTGGAGGGCTACATGTACTGAAAATCAGGCTCAGTATTTGAATATATTAGTGCCAGAGCTACAAAGCAGACTGAAAACACAACCATCTAAATTTTCTTTGTTAAAGTTAGAATCCTGATAGGAAATAAATATTCCACATACTCTGAGTCCTGGGATGAGGACATTTGGTTTGATGTACTTGAGATACTTATATTCTCAGATTCCCTTGAACTCTTTCTAGCCGTGGGTCCTCCTCCTTTCTAGGGAATGAAGCTTTTCATTGCTTGGAGATAATGTAAAGCCTTCATCTGATATTAATGCCTTGCAAGATGAAACTTATCCTATTTGAGACCTGTCCCCACTGCTTTTATATCTATAACTAAGCTTAAATAGTGACCTGTGCTGGAAAGTACAGTTCCTGCTCATGAGAAAAATAAATCTTATTCATCAGAAAATAAAATTTAGGCCAGGCGCGGTGGCTTATGCCTGTAATCCCATCACTTTGGGAGGCCGAGGTGGGCAGAGCACGAGGTCTGGAGATTGAGACCATCCTGGCCAACATGGTGAAACCCTTTCTATACTAAAAATACAAAAAAATTAGCTGAGCATGGTGGCATGTGCCTGTAGTCCTAGATACTCAGGAGGCTGAGGCAGGAGAACTGCTTGAACCCGGGAGGCGGAGGTTGCAGTGAGCTGAGATCACGCCACTGCACTCCAGCCTGGCAAGGCAGTGAGACTCCATCTAAAAAAAAGAAAAGAAAATTTTAAAAATTATATTCACTAAAGAAGCTACAAGGTATGGTTAATATGCACCAGCAGAAACAGGGGATTATGCTTGGAAATGGATATTCAACATAAATTTGTGTGTGTGTGTGTTTGTAATACACTGCTGGACAGAGAAGTGTTTGGGGTACGAAGATACTCTCTCTTGATTTCAGATTTGTACTTCAGAATTGCCTCCTGGCAATGACACCTATCATAAGAACTAATACATTGCTGGGTTGACCTCTTGAAGCTTGGGCATAATGATGGACTACAATAAATGAGCTGGAGTTACCAGAACTCTCTTGGAGAGTACTGAAGGGGTCAAACATATTATGAAGCATCAAACATATGAGAGTGGATTTATTAGATGACAATAGAAAAATCATCTGCAGAGTCTTTTCTTTAGGAGAGTCCATAGATTTTCATATATTTGTATTTATTTATTTATTTATTTTGAGATGGAGTCTCGCACCATTGCCCAGGTTGGAATGCGATGGCATGATCTCAGCTCACTGCAATCTCCATCTCCTGAATTCAACCAATTCTTCTGCCTCAGCCTCCTGAGTAACTGGGATTACAGGTGGCCGCCATCATGCCCAGCTAATTTTTGTATTTTTAGTAGAGACGGAGTTTCACCATGTTGGCCAAGCTGGTCTTGAACTCCTGACCTCAGGTGATCCACCTGCCTCAGCCTCCCAGAGTGATGGGATTACAGGCATGAGCCGCCACGCCTGGCCCATACATTTACTTCATTAATGCAAATAGGGATATCCTAATGAAGGGGCATTAGTATTTTTTTATTTTGATTTTGTTTTATTTTGCATTTCATATGTTATCCAGTTTCACATTCTCACAGGATCAGCAATGACAACAGACATCTAGTCTCCCACATCTGAAATGGCAAGACAATCACAGCTGTGGCTGACAGTAAAGCACTGATATGCTCACAAAACAAAAAATATTGAACAGTGTTTCCTTCATTTCATTTTTCTTAAACAGATGCCTGACAAAAAGGCTTACTGCTGAAGAATGGAAAACCTTTTCTTCTTCATGCCTCAAACTAAACATTAAACTTATCTGACAGGGTGAACAAGGTCACTTTAGTAATTAATGGTACACACATGAAAAATCCTTTATGATGCATAAATATTTTGTTGCCAAGTTGCCCAGGCTGGTCTTGAACTCCCAGGCTGAAGCAATCCTCCCACCTTGGCGTCTCAAAGTGCTGAGATTACAAGTGTGAGCCACTGTGCCTGGCCCATTTCGAATTTTTTAAAAGACTGTCTATGTATCTATTATGTATCTAAATTCAAATTTGCTCCTTTATTTTATTAATATGATAAATTACATTGATTGTTTTAATTTAACACATACTATATTTATTATTTAGGGATTTTATTTGGTCTTGAATAACAGAAAACTCCCAAGATATGCTCCACAAATCAACAAGGTGCTGATTTTTCTCCTAGGAGAGTCCAGAAATAGGTAGGGCAAGGATGGTGTAGCCACTGAAGAATACAATAAGAGAATAAAGTTACTTATTTGTTTATTTTTCCTGAAATATTGTATGACTTGGAGAAACAGGGCCTTGAGAAGTATTATGGGAAATACATGCTCACCATAAAAATTAGACCTTTGATAAATGCGGAGAAAATGGAGTCAGAATATTAAATAAAGCCTCTAATCCTGAAATTCTGCTACAGTGGTATGAATGAGCAGGTTTAAGCTTGCAAGGAAATTCAGGCAGCTATGCCTGCCTAGCCACCAAAGTGAGGTAATGAAAGATGATGAGCTCATAGAGATGTTTGTGGAAGCTACCACTTGTTTTTTTTGTTTGTTTGTTTTTGTTTTTTTTTTTTTTTTTTTTTTTTTTGAGACAGGGTCTCACTCTGTCACCTAGGCTGGAGTGCAGCAGCAGGATCTCAGCTTACTGCTTACTGCAACCTCCACCTCCCAGGTTCAAGCAATTCTCCTGCCTCAGCCTCCTGAGTAGCTGTGATTACAGGTGTGTGCCACCATGCCCAGCTGATTTTTATATTTTTAGTAGAGATGGGGTTTCGCCATGTTGGCCAGGCTGGTCTCGAACTCCTGGTTTCGAGTGACCCACTTGCCTAAGCCTCCCAAAGTGCTGGGACTACAGATGTGAGTGACTGTGCCTGGCCTGGAAACTACCACTTCTGAGGGAATTGAAGTTAAGTGCTTAGGGGATTGACTCAGTGCTGATGTTGTTCAACACAGCCAGTAGTCTGAAAGACATGCTTAAAGTTTGGAACTGATGAGTACTTCTAGATCTGTTTGTCAATCTGCTACTGCCACATCCTTTTGAAATTTATGCCTTCCATTTTATTTCTTCATTCCAAATCTCATTCAGTTTCCTCTTTTGTTCAACTCTAACCTATAAACCATACAGCAAAGAGGATTCTGGAAAATGTATTTCTAAGCCATATAACACAGTCCAGCACAATCATCATTACCGCTAACTTTCATCCACATGTCTGCAAGGTCCCTCTTTTCAGCTTGAAGGGCTGTGTTCAACTTGAAGCAGTGGCAAAATACAGAAGGTTCAATCATCAGGTCAGAGGTCAGATGAAACTGTCCTTTTTCAATAACTTTGCACATTTTTAAATTTCTATAAACTATATTGACCAAGACAATTAGTTGTAGAGTTCACTCTCTGCAAAAATTTGCTGAAGATACCTCTTTCAACAGTGAAACTGAAAAATTCTAAGTTTTCTTAGTAAGGAAGAAGGGCAGGGTAGATATCAGGTAAGCAAATCCTAGGATCTGCTGTGGTAAGCCAGAAAAAAGAAACCCCCAAAGTACCAGACTCAACAGCACAATGACCACTTGCATTAACTATAATGAAATTTAATTAGAAATAATAATAAAATAAATTTTAAATTATTTTATTTCAGCCACAGGTCCAAGGAGACTTCACAATGGAAATTAGACACTTAATAAACTATAATAAAAATAATATGTATCAAAAGTTGTGTGAGATAGCTGAAAGGGTACTGGGAGCAATAGTTGTCATCATAGAAGTTTTTATTAGAAAATAAAAACTATAAGTTATGAGCTGGGGTCCACTTCAAAGATGAGATACTAATAAAACATTTTCATATTTACAAGATTTTAAAGATTTGTCTTCTGGTGTCAACTTTATGTATAAGAAGAGATGTATCTGAAGACCTTCCCACATGAATCACATTCATTGGGTTTCTTTCCAATGTGAGTTTTCACATGTCTTTGAAAATATGAGAAAAAAAACTAAAGGATTTTCCACATTCTTTACAGTCGTATCTCCCAGTATGAGTTCTCACTTGCTGACTAAGGCATGAAAAAGACTTGAAAGTTTTCTCATATTCTATACATTTATTTCTTTTCGGTATGTGTTCTCACATGTGTACTAAAGTGTGAGGGATTACATTTTCCTACATTTCTTGCACTTATGTGGTTCCTCTTTAATATGAATTTTACCTCAATTTGAAAAAATTAGACCCAGGATAAGATTTTCCTACACTCCTTATACTAATAGAATTTCTCTCCAGTGTGAGTTCTCACACTGTTTTGTAAGGGATGAGGAATAGCTGAAGACATTTCTGCATTTCATACATTCAGTGTGTTTATTAGTCAGGGTTCTCCAGAGAAACAGAACTATTAGAAGATAGATAGATGGATAGATAGATAGAGAGAATTTATTATGAGAATCAGCTCACATGATTATGGAGGCTGAGAAGTCCCATAATATGCCATCTGCTAACTGGAGAACCAGGAAATCTAGTGGCATAGCTCAGTCCAAGTCTGAAGGCCCAAGAACCTGGAGGGCCACTAGCATAAGTCCCAGAATACAAAGACCAGAGAACCTAGACTTCTTATATCCAAGGACAAGAAAAGAGGGTGTATCAGTACCAGAAAGGGGAGCAAATTCACCTTTCCTATGACTTTTTGTTCTGTCTAGGCCCTCGACTGACTAAATGGTGCCCAGCCATACTGGATGAGGCCTGGTCTTCCTTACTCAACCCACTGATTCAAATGTCAATCTCTTCTGAACCACCCTCACAGATATATCCAAAAATAATGCTTTACCAGCTACCTGGGTATCCTTAATCCAGTCAAATTGACCCATAAAATTAATCATCACACAATGTTTCTCCAATGTGTTTTATCACATGAATGGGAAAATATGAAGAATAAACGAAGAGTTTTTCATGTTGTTTACAATTATAGAGGCTGTCTTCAGTGTTTATTCTCACATTTCTATTAAAAGAGGAGGGCAAACTGTATACTTGCCCATCTTTCTTACATGTGTAAAGCTCCTTTTTGGTTTATTCTCATTTGAACATGAAGTTTTGAGGAATAAATGAAGGCTTTTCTTCATTCCCTATATTCATAAATCGTCTCTCCAATGTTAGTTCTTACATGTACAGTAAGAGATGTGGAAGAAATCAAGCCTATTTCACATTCTTTTATATCCATAGGGTAAATTACAATATCAGTTATCACATATGCCCTAAAGCATTAGGGGCAGCTTAAGGTTTTTCCACATTTTTATGTTAATAAAATTTCTCTTCAATGAGAGTTTTCACATGTTTTCTAAAAGATTAAAGAAAATTGAAAGCTTTTTCACATTTCTTATATTCATAAGGCTTATCTCCACTGTCCACTGTGAGTTCTTTTTTTTTTTTTTTTTTGAGATGGAGTCTCACTCTGTCACCCAGGCTGTAGTGCAGTGGCATGATCCTGGCTCACTGCAACCTCTACCTCCTGGGTTTAAGCAATTCTCCTGTCTCAGCCTCCAGAGTAGCTGGGATTACAGGTGCACATCACCACACCTGGCTAATTTTTGTATTTTTAGTAAAGATGGGGTTTCACCATATTGGTAAAGCTGGTCTTGAATTCCTAACCTCAGGTCACCTACCCACCTTGGCCTCCCAGAGTGCTGGAATTAGAGGCATGAGCCACCGTGCCCAGCCCACTGTGAGTTCTTACATGTGCATCAATAAATGAAGAATGAACAAAGGCTTGCTTACATGTCTATTCATAGTATTCTTCTCCAGTGTGAAATTTTTCATGATTCCTAAAATACAAGGAACACATAAAGGGTTCCCTATATTCCTTACTTTGATAGGGTATGTGTCCAGTGTGTGATGCTGTGTGTATTTTAACAAGTGAAAGGTCAGTGAAGACTTTCTTGCATTCACTGAATTCATGTAATTTCCCTGCAGCATGAGTTCTCTAGTGCATATTTAGATTTGAAATCTGGCTGAGATCTTTTCATGTTTATTACTCTCATTATATTTGTCTCCAATTTGGGGTATTTTCTACAAAGTAGATATCAAGATCTTTTTGAGAGATTTTCAAATTTGATTATTTTCATAGAGGTTTTCCACCATATGAATTCTCAAGTATATGTCCTGTGTCTTGTGCTGATCCATCTATGTCATGGCAACAGAATGAGGATTACATAATTGGAAGGTTTTTATATTGTAACTTAAGTAGTATAATACTAATTGAAGATAGACCATGATAAGAAAAGGCCATATATTGTCATCCTTAGAAGAAATATTTCTGCAATTGTTGTAGCTAAAAATTCAAATAAGGATATAAAATGGAATATGAAAAATATCTAATCAAGTAAAAGAAAACAGAAAATGAGGAAGAAAAGATTTCAAAAGAAACCAGAAAATGAGGAACATAGGAATGAAAATGGAGAGTATGAATAAAATTGCAATAGAGACAATCATGTTATGAATAATTACATTACATACAAATGGAATACACTCTCCAATTAAAAAGCAAACATATTAACATTGGATAAAATTCAAGACTTAATGCTATGTTGTTTTAAAAAGATGCTTTTAAAATATAAATACAGGTTGAAAGTAAAAGAATGAAAAAATATATCACACAAACCTTAAGCATAAGACATGTAGACTGACTATATTAATATCAGACAGAGTAACTAGAGACTAAAAGAGACATTGTATAATAATGAGTGTCAGTTCATCAAGAAGCTATCCATTGTGCATGTAATTACAGAGCTTTAAAGTACATGTGATTTAAAAATGATGGAACTGAAAGTAAATAAAAAATTCCCAATAAACAGATGCTAGAGAGGATGTGGAGAAATAGGAATGATTTTACATTGTTAGTGGGAGTGTAAACTAATTCAACCATTGTGGAAGACAGTGTGGCTATTCATCAAGGATCTAGAACTAGAAATACCATTTGACCCAGTGATCTCATTACCGGGTATATACCCAAAGGATTATAAATCATGCTACTATAAAGACACATGCACACGTATGTTTATTGCGGCACTATTTACAACAGCAAAAACTTGGAACCAACCCAAATGTCCATCAATGATAGACTGGATTAAGAAAATGTGGCACATGTACACCATGAAATGCTATGCAGCCATAAAAAGGATAAGTTCATGTCCTTTGCAGGGACATGGATGAAGCTGGAAACCATCATTCTGAGCAAACTACCACAAGGACAGAAACCCAAACACCGCATGTTCTCACTCATAGGTGGGAATTGAACAGTGAGAACACTTGGACACAAGATGGGGAATATCACACACAGGGGCCTGTCGTGGGGTGGGGGGCAGGGGGAGGGATAGCATTAGGAGAAACACCTAATGTAAATAATGAGTTAATGGGTGCAGCAAACCAACATGGCACATGTATACCTATGTAACAAACCTGCATGTTGTGCACATGTACCCTATAACAAAGTATAATTATAAAACAAAAACTCACAATCACAGTTGAAGAATTTAACACTCTTCTCCTAGTAATTGGTTGAACATGTAGAAAGAATGTTAAGAATAAAGAAGATCTGGCCGGGCGCGGTGGCTCAAGCCTGTAATCCCAGCACTTTGGGAGGCCGAGACGGGCGGATCACGAGGTCAGGAGATCGAGACCATCCTGGCTAACACCGTGAAACCCCGTCTCTACTAAAAAATACAAAAAACTAGCCGTGCGAGGTGGCGGGCGCCTGTAGTCCCAGCTACTCGGGAGGCTGAGGCAGGAGAATGGCGTAAACCCGGGAGGCGGAGCTTGCAGTGAGCTGAGATCCGGCCACTGCACTCCAGCCTGGGCGACAGAGCAAGACTCCGTTTCAAAAAAAAAAAAAAAAAAAAAAAAAGAATAAAGAAGATCTAAAAACATTGTCAAGTGACTTGATTTAATTCATATTTACAGAATACTCAACCAACAACTGTAGGTTACACGTTTCTTTCAAGTACACATGGGGAACTCACCATGGTAACTTACATGCTGAATAATTTTTAATGACTTCATAAATCTCAAAGGGTTGAAATTATACAGAGTATACTCCCAGACCAAAAAATAATTATTTTGGATATCAAAACTGTTACTTTTGGATATTTGGAAATTAAGCAACACAATTATAGTGAAGCAATGGATCAAACAAGAATAGTTCAAACTGAATGGTAATAAAAACACAAACTAGTCAAGTTCATGAAATACGACTTAAGTAATATATAGGAAGAAATTTATACCTTTAATTTATATTTTTATGTATTTTCAAGTATGTTAGAAAAGAAAGGCTTAGAATCAATGATCTAAGCTTTCAGAGAAGCTACAAAAAGAGAAAACTAAACTCAAAATACATAGAATAAAGGAAATAAAAACAGAAGAGCAGAAATCAATAAAATAGGGAAAAAAAGGAGGCTAAAAAAGGTAGCTCACATGTGTAATCCCAGCATTTTTGAAGGTTGAGGTGGGAGGATTGCTTAAGCCCAGAAGTTTGAGGCCAACTTAGGCAACATAGTGAGGCACTGTCTCCACAAAATAAAAATAAAAACAATTAGCTGGATTTCGTGGTAAGCACTTGTAGTCCTAGCTATTCAGGAGGTTGAGGCAGGAGGATCTCTCTCTCTCTCTCTTTTGTGAGATGGAGATTTGCTTTTTCGCCCAGGCTGGAGTGCAGTGGCGCAATCTTGGCTCACTGCAACCTCTGACCCCCAGGGTTCAAGCAATTCTCCTGCCTCAGGCTCCCGAGTAGCTGGGATTACAGGCGCCCACCACCACGCCTGGCTAATTTTTGTATTGTCAGTAGAGATGGGGTTTCACTATGTTTGCCAGGCTGGTCTCAAACTCCTGACCTCAGGTGATCCACCCTCCTTGGTGTCCCAAAGTGCTAGGATTACAGGTGTGAGCCACCGCGCCTGGTCTTAGGAGGATCTCTTGAGGCTAGGGGTTTGATGTCACAGTGAGCTATGACTGCATCACTGCACTCCAGCCTTTTTTTCCTCTGAGAAAAGGAAGAAAACAGAAAGTAATAGGAAAAGCAGTAAAACCAATGATTGGTTTGTTTTTTAAAATTAATAGAATTGGTACATTGACAGAAATACCAATAAAGACAAAAGGAGGAAAAACATAAATTATCAATATCCATAATGAAGGGGGGGCTTCATTGCAGATTCTAAATATATTGAAAGATGAAAAAGAAATATTACCAATAGCTTCATGACAATAACTTCAACATCTTTGATAAAATAGACAAATTTGCTTAAAAAACACAAGCTGCCAGCTGCTGACGAGGAAACAGAAAATTAGAACTGCAGCATATTTATTTAAGAAATTGAGTGTGCAATTCAAAATCTTCCCACAAATAAAATGTCATTCATGGTTGGGTTCTGCAGTAAATTCTATCAAATACATGAAGTAGAAATAATAACTATCTTACATAAACTCTTTCTTAGAAGAAGAGGAGGAGGAAACAATTGCCAGGTCATTTGATGAGACCAGAAACTAAACCCTGACAAGGGTATCACAAGAAAAAAAATTGTAGATCAACATCTCTCATGAACATAGATGCACAAATTCTCAACAAAATTAGCACAACTGACTTGGCTGCATGTCACCTGGAGGAAAAACTTATAAACAATTTTCCTGGACAATCATGATCACACAGGTGCTGTTCCATTCCCAGTCTGCAGGACTCCAGCTCATGAGATGTCTTTGTATTCTTCCACCGTTGCTCCTGCCACTCCGTATTTGGAATAGGACTTGCTTCTGATTCCTTTGCTTGAATTCCACAACTGTAGCCATCACTGTTACCATAGTGATGGTCATTTGAACTTGCAAGTTGGAAACAACCAACAACTGGGACAAAGGTGAAGCAAGTAACTGAGATGCAAATTTTAAGTCATTATCCCAAAACTTGGAGATAAATACTATTTGTTGCAATATTGTAAAAATTAAAATTTAATGTAAACACCCATGAGAAACAATATGAAATTTTAAATAAAGACAGGAACCACCCTGCCCTTGCACACATTTGCCACACTAACCTCACCCTCATCCTGTCCGATCCTCTTGTTAACTTTATTGTTTCTTGATCTCACTGGGAGAAAAGTTACCATGTCTACTTCACAGCTCCTTCTCCTGGGCTGCTCCTTCAGGGCCAGAATGTCACGAAAATTCTAAATCCAATAATGTTGGGATTGTTCCATATGCAAGAAATAATTTCCTTTCATTTGAAAATATAAACTATTCTACAATATGTTGCTAATGCTAACTTTATTAAACACATTCACAGATTAAAGAAAAAAACCTTAACATGGAAAAGTTTTGGAAAAGCAATGTTACTCTGGTATTTATCTCTGCAGTTTATTGCCACTGTCTACTAAAGCCACCCACCAGAGACACACACATATACAGGCACAAATGCACACACACAAATACAACCGACTCTGGGATTTTGTGTATTTGTAGCTGTAGATTTCTAAAATTGTTTGAGGCATCATTATTTATGTATCATGATAGATTTTTCTTGACTTTTTGGTGACTATGCTGATAACTGGAGGTAATGCTCTTCTCAAGGTATTCCAGATCAGTCTAAGAAAGACAAAAGTATTAATCCTTTAAAGATGCCTTTAAATTCTAGACTTTACCCATAAAACATTTGTACAGTAAGATACAAAGGGAGTAGTACTCATTGGGATCTCTGGGCCCATTTCAAAACTTGCATTTCTATATGTGAGAAGGTTGTCAGGAATTAATCAAATATGTTTTTTGGAAAAGGTAAGAGAAAGACCAAATCTGAAAGTAGTAGTAATGAGCTTTCTTCTCTCATTTGGTATACAAATTAATACTATCTTGAAAATGACCATCATTGCCACAAGTGACAGGGACTACTGATGATTGGGTGCTAATGGTAATACCCTAGAGGAAATGGCATTTGCTGTTCTCCAGCCATTAATATTCATAATGGGGGCTGTAAGTATGGTGCCAACTTCTGAAAGTCCCAGAATTTATGAGAATTTTAATTTTTTTGTGACTATGCTGATAACCAGAAGTAATGCAGTTATCAAAAGCCCCAGTCAGTTAAATAATGATTACTGCAGTCAGAAACATAGAAAGATCAAGAACGAATTCATGTATTTAAGTCATTTTGCTATTACATCTCTTCCTTTAACATATTATTAAGGGGACATCTAGGTGTATAAGTAAAAACTCCACTTAAAAATATGCTAATGGCTACTGTGCTAGCTAAAATGAATGTTCAATGGAAGATTTTGATGAAAAAATAGATGTCTCAGGCCTCACTGATTTTAATTCCCATTTTAAGAAGAACCACTCTCAATTGCCACCACCACTCCAGATAGTCTACTTTGCCCTTACTATTGGGCATCAGTTTTCGTTAATGTGCTGAGCAGTATACAGAAATTCTGCATCAGTGTTGAGTTGCCATTGTCACCTATAACCATTACACAGACAAATGCCTGAATTTTCAAAGTAATTGAGCTACCACCTATCTGTTGCCCTGATTGTGAAGTAAAATTTATTTAACATTTACAGACACATAAAATACAAGAATTATGAAAAAACGGTTAACTGTGATTTCCTTAATTTCAAATCATTGGTGTTGGTGAATACTGACACATGCAGATATGCGTTTGCCTCCGCTTTTCCAGGGAGTGCATATATCTCCGCCCCATTGGACTCACGTAAAACAAATGGGAGCAGTCATATTATTAAACCAACAAGCACAAATCTCCTGCTTCCTAGCCCTAGTTTGGAATTGATATAAGCCCACCAATACTTCCAAACTTGGTACCAGAAAAGGCATGAGTCAATTTGTAATAGTTTTAAAATAACTTTTAGGCTCTTGAAATATAAGTGCATTTTTCTCCATGTGAAGGAAGCTGGTCTGCAGTAAAAGGGAATAAAACCAGCAGGATAGAAAAAATGGTCAAGTCCTTGTTTCTAATTGTTATGGCCTTACCCTTCAATCAGTTTTATTTCCAAACATATCCTAAATTACATTATACACCCTAATATCTTCTGAATAAATTCTGTATTTTATCTTGAGAGCTAATTTGAATTGGGTTTCTGTTGATTAAAACCAAAAGAATTTAGACTAACAGAAGTATTAATTTGGCAAAAGATCTTTCTGGTTAGTACATTTTCTGTTACTATAAAGTATGAATTTCTGAAAGTCATTTTCAATGCAGAATATACGAGATATATAGGAGAGCATGCACTTTTCAAACATGATTCTGAATGTTGATGGCAGTAGTGACAATTTGAGGAGTAACATTTAGGGACAGGCTAGTTGAATGACATAAGGTTCCCTCAAGGAGCATGCTCAGGAATATCTTTAACCTCCATTCTTTCAGTCTGCCAAAATTTGGAATGCCTGACTTCCCTGGCATGGATCAGACTTCTAACAATGGTCAGATGAAAATTTCTGGTCAGAAAGAGAGCTTGGAACAGAACTTGGGCAAAGTATTTCATATGCCTTTTTATTTCATGTCAAATATAATATTCAAACAATGCTGGGGTATTTCCAGAACTGCCTATTTGGACATTTTTAATCTTTTGAATATCCTTAGTTCTTGACCTGCTCATTCACATTTGAGAGCACATGACACAAGAGGGCTCCCATAGCCTCCCGTAGGTAAAACTTCTGCAGTGATTTCCAGGCTACTGATTCAGCAATAGAGACAATATTCTGATTATTTTTTATTACATTTCCCAGGATAAAGGCTGCAGGGTTTTAACCAGATTACATTTCTGTGCATGGAGTATTCCAGTGAGGCCTCTACCTGAGTTAAATTTTCATTAAACATCACCAAAGTGAACTCTCATTGAACGTTATTTGGCTTTGCTTGGGAAAAAAGACACAAGCTTCTCCCTTAACAGATTGGAAATACATATGAAGGGAGCTTGCTATATTCGAGCCTATATTCTATTGATTTTACAGGAAAGGAATCCATTTTTATAGAAATAGGCCTTGGATTGACAAAAAAATTCATCATGTTTATGTTTCCTTTGTTCTTTTGTGAAGAAAATACATCATCACAGTGTTTATCTAAGATTAAAAAACCCTTAGGGGACTGTGCCGAAGATAACTCATAACACTCCATTATTACTTCAAAATATCCAGAGAGACCTCTGCTGGCACAGCCCAGCTTTCAACTTTTAAGGAAATCATTTCTAAAAATTCAGCCATCAGCCAAAAGGGATAATTTTATATGCATTTAAATAGTCATATTACCTAAATTGTCTAAAATCATACATAATTTCCATGTTTACAGTAATCAAACTAGAAATAGAAGTTCCATGCTGCTGTTTTCAGTAGTGGTTTGGAGGATAGTGACGAGACACTGCAGCTTATTTTTATTATACCAAAAATATAGCTAATGGGTTTCTCAGAAAACTATTGCCCTCATTTAAATTCATTTGTGGGAGAAATTAAAATTCTCCTCCACTTTCCAGTTGTTAGAATAAGGTACCTCCCACCTTGTGAATGCTGTCATATGACCACAACTACCTATGTATTCCAATTGCCATTTAGGAAGAAAATAAAAGCAAGGAAGGAAAATAAAGCAAGCAGGCCAATGGCCTTAGATTAACATCATAAAAGGCAAGATGAGACTTATAGAAATCTCAAAGGAGGTCTACAAAATCTGAAAGAGAAAATAGGTAAAATAAATGGCTCTGTTTATGTTGATGAGAGTCTCTATTCTGCTAGTTTCCAAAAAACTTATTTCACTGTCTTTAATTTTTTTTTTTTTTTTTTTTTTTTTTGAGACGGAGTCTCGCTCTGTCACCCAGGCTAGAGTGCTGTGGCCGGATCTCAGCTCACTGCAAGCTCCGCCTCCCGGGTTCACGCCATTCTCCTGTCTCAGCCTCCCGGGTAGCTGGGACTACAGGCGCCGCCACGTCGCCCGGCTAGTTTTTTGTAGTTTTTAGTAGAGACGGGGTTTCACCGTGTTAGCCAGGATGGTCTCGATCTCCTGACCTCGTGATCCGCCCGTCTCGGCCTCCCAAAGTGCTGGGATTACAGGCTTGAGCCACTGCGCCCGGCCTATTTTAATTTTTTTATTCACTAAGAAACAATGACATGTCACTCATGTTCAAAATTGTTCTAGGTACTATGTGTGACATAGAGGAGAATTGGTACTTATCCTTCAAATAGCCATAATCCACAAAAACACATGGATTGCTGTTCTGCTTATGAATATTTTCAGGATCCATATTTAGTCAATTTTACTAAGTAAAATGTTTAGCCTTGCTACTTATTGCCTGTGATGGGGCAGGGTATTCTGGATTGCTGCATAAACATCTTAGTCATCTTGCTCAGGATACCATTAAGTCCAGATTTAAAAACATGCCTCACATTTATCAGTTCACTTTCTGATTCTGTTCTCCAAAGTCAGCTTTTGGAGATGCTACTAGCCAGGAATATTTCTTTGAAAATTCAGTTATTTGCATATGTTTTCCAATTGTGAGATGACTGAATGATGATATAAATTTAATTGCAGTAGTTCAGAGTACTGTCCCTTGATAACACCCCAGGGAAAACAATATGACTGATTCAAGACAGGCAAGGCCCCAAATTAGGGCTTACCCCAGGAGGGTTTTTGGCTTCACACATAAAAGAATTCAAGGGCAAGAAGGTACTGTTAGACAGCAATCTTTTATTGAAACGGACTGCTCCTTGTTGAGCAGGGCTAACTCTTTTGCAGTGCACCCGGAGTTGGCAGTAGCAGCTCATGGGGTGTTGGCAACTCTATTTATACCCGCTTATACCTACTTTCACTTACATGCAAATTAAAAGGTGAGTTAATGCAAATTGAGGAGCTGGTTATTCATAACTTTCTAGGAAAAGGGACAGTAACTTCTAGGTCGTTGCCATGGAAAAGGGCAGTAACTTCTGGGTTGCCATGATATTTGTGAATTGTCATGGGGCTGGTGGGAGTCTCTTATGCTAATGAGCAGCGAGGGCAATTAAAGATTGCCTTCAGCACCACCTGATACTTCCTGCAGGGTTTTTTTTTTTTTTTTTTTTTTTTTTTTTTTTTTTTTTTTTTTTTTGAGGCAGAGTCTCGCTCTGTCGCCCGGACTGGAGTGCAGTGGCCGGATCTCAGCTCACTGCAAGCTCCGCCTCCCGGTTTTACGCCATTCTCCTGCCTCAGCCTCCCGAGTAGCTGGGACTACAGTCGCCCGCCACCTCGCCCGGCTAGATTTTTTTTTGTATTTTTAGTAGAGACGGGGTTTCACCGTGTTAGCCAGGATGGTCTCGATCTCCTGACCTCGTGATCCGCCCGTCTCAGCCTCCCAAAGTGCTGGGATTACAGGCTTGAGCCACCGCGCCCGGCTCCTGCAGGGTTTTTGACTTCAGTTGTGCACCACCTGCTGGTTCCTGCCAGTTTCTTCATTTTGTCCCATCAGCAGGGAAATAAGTCATGCTGATGTCCTGCCTCACTACTTATCTGACAAATGTCTCATATATAAGCAGACAACTTGGAAACTAGTCTGACAACTGTAAAAAAGTAAAAGTACAGAAAAAAAATCACTTGCAACAACAAACGTGGCAATACATCCAGGGAAACTCCTGCTTTCAAGGCTTGGGACTAATCCTCTGTGGTTTGAGAGCTGTACTCTCTGGACTTCAAGCTCCATCCTCTGACCCATCTTTCCTTTTTCATTTGAATTGGCACATGTTTTTAGCCAAGCAGTTTTATCAGTCTATTTCTTGCTTACAGAATTTGGAGAGGGGGGGTACCACCTCCTTCTTTAGTTAGTTCTCTCTATCCCTTTCAGTTCAAGCTAGCAGTGTTTCTGCTGATTAAACATTCTCAATAACCTTATTTCCTGTGCATTTCACAGGGATTCAATTTATTAAACAAGAGACTCCTTTGAAGTTATTTCCTGAGTAATTATGTCTATATTCCTGGCTTCTGCTGATGTGGCTGAAGATATCCGTGTCATGTACCTAGTCTCTTCAAAGAGCCTTCTGTATGATTGACTACCTGATTCTTTCAAGGCACTAGTAAAAGGTTGTCCTGATATGTCTGTGGCTTTCTCTGCAGAACATGTATCCTTAGCAGTGAATCTCCTGATTTTAACATCTTTTGTAGTCTGAGTAGGGTGAGAATTTCCCCAACCATCAAGTCCTGGTTCCTTTTTGCCTCACAGTTCTTCTCTCAATCTAATTCCTCTCATTCTTTTCCCTCTCACATTTTACTATAAGCAGCAAGAAAAAAAACAGACTATACATTCAACCCTTTGCCTGAAAATCTCAGCGAAATCTCCCAAGTTCATTGCTTACAAGTTCTTTCTACATAACTACAGAACACAATTCAGCTAAGTTTTCTCCCACCATATAAAAGCATTCCCTTTTCTTCAATTTCCAATATTTTCCTCATTTCTGCACCCTCACCAGCAGAAACTTTAACATCTATATTTCTACCCACAATCTATTTAAAGTGATGTAGGTATTCTCTAAGGCAACATGTTTCTCCACCATGCTTCTCACTTCATTCTGAGTCCTTACTAGCAGATTTGTTAACAACGTATTTCTACTAACAGTCTGTCCAAAGCAAGCGAGGCTTTTTCTGTCATACCTGTCAAAGTTCTTCCAGCCTCTGCCCACTTTCCAATTCAGAAGCCACTTGCACATTTTAAGTGTTTATTACAGTAGCATTTCACTTCCGGGTATCAAAATCTGTGTTCAAGTTCAGCCAGAGAAACAGGCAGCAGGAGACGTATGGTAATCAATTTATTGCAAGGAAGTGACTTATTCAGTTGTGAAAGGTGCCTAGACAAGTCCAAAATCTGTACAGCAGGCAGTTAGGAGGGGCAGGTTGGAACTCTGGGACATAAGCTGAAGCTGCTGTCCTTAAATGAAATTTCTTTTTCATCTCAGGGAAGACTCAACTCTGCTTTTATGGCCTTTCCACTGATTGAAATAGACCCACCCAGATTATCTAGGAGAGTCTCCCTCTTTTAAGTTTAGCTGATTGGCAACCTTAATTCCATTTGAAGCTTAATTTCTTTGCAATATAACATATTCATAGGTTCTGGGGATTAGGGCAGGAACATCTTGGTAGTCATTATTTTGCATGCAATATGATTCTAGAGTATTTGCAAAGTTGAGAAGCTCCTGGAGACAGAAAGGTCCTGACAAGAGAGCAGATGTTTTTCCTCAAATAATTTAACTCCTTCACCAACATATCCTTTAATAAATTTTGTTTGGTTAACTAATATTAGTTCTACAATGTAATTTCTTTCAAATTCCTTATGAATCAGAATAATGTCACCATCCAAAGACAAGTAGATGCTGGCATTCTGTACCATCGGAAGCTCCTCTAAGCCCAGAATTTGGGACTCAATTAAGATTTTCCTGCTGTGGTAAGAGGAAATTGCAGGACATGAATTAGTTGGTCCTAGTGTCTATTGGCCTTATAGGAACACCTTAAACACAGGAAATGTGGGTATTAGAAAGCCTGTCCAGCCCCCCATAGGATCATAACGTTAGATAGAGATAAGAAAGAACCCATCAGTCTTTTCTATGTTAATTTACATGAGAAAGAATACATTATGCAGACATATTTTTATGAGATGACGTGTTTTAGAATGAAAGTCTAACGCTTATAAGTGTGATCTTGAAAACAGTAGCTTAAAATTATCCATGTTGCTCCCAATTGGAAAAAACAAAACTCCAAATATGAAGCTTGGAATAAATTACACGTGGATAAATATGAAATGATTACACCCCGAGCTTTTATCAAAAAATCAGAGCTGTGTAAATAAGAAAAACTATAAAAAAAACTTTAAAATATGACTTCAAAAATCATATTCTTATGTAGTGTCATATAGTGTGACAGGTACTTTCAAAATTAGAGTTATGTTTATTAGGTGGGGTTAACTTTCATATTACCCTTCGGGATATGGGAATACTATTAATTTATTCAGAAATGTGAAATTTCCTGTTATAAAATATTTATAATAATACAATAATTTGAAAACTAATTAACAACCAGGCCAAGGAAATAAGTAACATTACTAAAGACAATAGCAGAAATTTTTTAAAAAGTAGAATTAAAGATTACTAAAGGGTTAAAAAAACTAAGGTGAAAAGTGAGGAAGACAAAATTAGCAGACGATAGGAAAGCTTCAGATACCTACACTATTCTAGATATTCTGATTTCCTCTTAGAGTCCTGGCTCAGAATATTGGGTAATATAGGCTTCAAGAACTTGAAATCATTACTTTCAGAGCCTCCAGTCAGACACACCTCGTACTGATAACTCTGGGATAGGGTCCCGGTGCCGCTCACGTCCACCAGATGCCCTGGAAAGGGGCCCTCGGGCACAGAGCAGCGACCCACCGAGGCCGCCCTGCTCCTCCTGCACAGCCGCACCGCCACGAACAGGAGCACCGACAAGAGGAACAGCGACGACACCGAGGCCAACGCCACCACCAGGTAGACTGTAAGCGAGTCGGCCTGGGCCTGGGCCGGGGCCGCCTCAGGGAGAGGCAGGTAGGGCTGGGAGAAGCCGTCCACCAGGAGCACGTGCAGCGTGGTGGTGGCCGAGCGCGGAGGCTCGCCATTGTCCTTGACCAGCACCACCAGCCTGTGCTTGGCCGCGTCGCGCTCGCTCAGTAGCCTGGCGGTGCGCACCTCGCCATTGTGCGCCCACACACCGAACAGCCCGGGCTCCGTGGCCTTGAGCAGCTGGTACGACAGCCAGGCGTTCTGGCCCGAGTCGCCGTCCACCGCCACCACCTTGGTCACCAGGTAGCCCGGCTCGGCCGCCCGGGGCACCAGCTCTGTGCAGGGCGCGGAGCCGTTCTGCAGCGGGTACAGCACGAAGGGCGAGTTGTCGTTGGCGTCCAGCACCAGCACGCGCACCAGCGCCTCGCTGCTCAGCGCCGGGGAGCCGCGGTCTGTGGCGCCCACGCGGAACTCGAACTCCTGCAGGGCCTCGTAGTCCAGCGATCGGAGGGCGAACAGGTGGCCGTTGTCTGTGTTGATGGAGACTAGGGAGGCGAGGGGCAGGTGCGGGTCCTGGGGCGGCAGCAGCGAGTAGGTGAACTGGGCGTTGGTGCCTGAGTCTCTGTCTGTGGCGCTGACACTGCCGATGTGCAGGGCGGGGCTATTGTTCTCGCGGACGAACAGGGTGTAGGAGGTTTGGGTGAAGGCGGGGGCGTTGTCATTGACGTCGGAGACCAGCACGGTTATGTTGTGCTCGGTTTTCAGCCTTGGGGTCCCCAAGTCTGTGATGGTGATGGTGATGTTGTACTGGGCTCTGGTCTCTCTGTCCAGCGCCCCTTCTGTTACCAGCCTGTAGAAATTCTCAACAGAAGGTTTTAGCTTAAAAGGAACACCATCCTGAATTGAGCAAATCATTTTTCCATTTTCCCCAGAGTCTCGGTCTCGAATCCTAAACAGGGCCACTTCTGTCTCTGGAGAATTCTCGGGAATAGGGCTGGTAAGTGATGAAATACTGAGTTCCGGGAAGTTATCGTTAACATCTAGCACCTTAACAGAGACAGAGCATTTTCCAGAAAGTCCCCCACCATCAGATGCCTCTATATCTAGATCATATGAGGACATTGTCTCAAAATCTAATTTTTTAATTAGTCGAATTTCTCCTGAAAGGCTGCTTAGCTCAAAAGGTTTGTTTATCTCCTGAGAGCTGTAAGAAACGGAGTATGATATCTCTCCATTTGTCCCAGTGTCTAAATCCCTAGCAGAGACCTTGACAACTAGGGAGCCTATTGGGCTGTTCTCTGGGACCTGCACCTCGTAGAGCGCCTGCGCAAACTCCGGGGCATTGTCATTGACGTCCAAGACCAAGATGAGGATCTGGACAGTGCCAGATCGGGGTGGAGAGCCACCGTCCACCGCTGTCAAGGTTAATCTGAGCTCGGCCTGCTCCTCGCGATCCAGTTCTGTGTCCAGCACCAGCTCTGGATATTTCCTGCCATCCCCTTGGGTGCGAGTGGAAACATGGAAATGAGAATTGGGAGAAATATTGTAGTTTTGAACGTTGTTGCTGCCCACGTCCAAGTCCCGAGCTTTTTTCAGAGGAAACACAGTCCCAAGGGAGCTAATTTCTGGGATTTTCAGCGTCATTTCTCTTTCAGGAAACTCAGGAGAATGATCATTTATGTCTCTCACTAGTAGTTCAGCTCGAAATACTTCCAAAGGATTTTTCAGTAACACTTGGAAATGCATTATACAGGGCTCGGTGGGGCCACACAGCTTCTCCCGGTCCAGCTTCTCATTTAATATCAACTGCCCGGTCTGCAGATCAAGCTGCAAGCCTTGTTCGTTATCCTCAGAAACTACCCGGGCTCCCCGCTCGGCTAGCTCCCCCACTCCCAGCCCTAGGTCATTGGCCAGGTTAGCCACAAAAGAACCTCTCTCTGTTTCCTCCATCACAGAATAGCGACGGGGTTCCCAGCCTGCCAGAGCCACTTCCAGTAAAAGAAGGAGAATCAGGACTTGCCTTTGTTCAGGAAAGCGCTCCCCTGTAGGCTCCATCTTTACTTCTGCACACCCCCTTTTCAAGGAATCGGAGTCAGTGTTACTTCAGGGAGCGATGGGACAGAGGCAGTGATCGATCTGCCCGTTGATAACCTGTCCGGAAATGTAGGAGAATAGCATTCTCCGGAGACACTGGTCCGTGCTCTGCTAACGGACTTTCCCCTTAGGCTGAAAGAGGTCTGAAGTAGCTCGTAGCATTTCATGGGCTTCGTTTCCTTTTTTTTGAAGCCTTAGCCTGCAGCGCCACCATGCGTTGTCTTTACTTCGAAACGAATTGCTACAATTGATCTATTCTCCATTCTATTAGGAGTTTGGAAAATGGGAGAAAATGATGTAATCGCAATATCACGCAATTATAATTATTAATTTCTTCATTCAAAGGGGTATTTTTGGTCTTTATGTGCCAAATTATGATACGCATCAGTAAACAACCGGGACATGGTCCCCACAGTCCAGAGCCTGTGGTCTGGGTGGGGTGCTCTGAGAGAAATTGAGACGTGAAAGAAGACATAATAGGGATCAGTCATCTTGTAATAATAATAACCCATAGCCACGTGATTTCTTAAAATTTTCTCAGCAAAACAAAATGAATTCTTTGATTTCTTTCAAATTTAGACAGCCTATGTACCAGAATTGTGCTCCCATTGGTTGAATTACATCAAGAAAAAGCTACACTTTCATTCCAGTGTGATATCCTTTCTACATAAAGTCAGAGAGTTATGATTTTATGAAAATTTTAAACTGTGGAAAAAAACATATGAAGGCACTTCCTGTATCTCTTACTTTGCTTTTTCTTTTTTCTTTTCCTTTTTCCTTTTTCTTTTTTTATGAGATAGGGTCTTGCTCTATTGCCCAGGAGTGAGTGCAGTGGCACAATCACTGCTCATTGCAGCCTCGACTGCCCAGGCTCAAGTGATCCTCCCACCTCAGCAACTGTAGCTGGGACCACAGTTGCGCATCACCATGCCTGGCTAATGTTTTAATTATTTGTAAAGATGAAGTCTTGCTATGTTGCCCAGGCTGGTCTCAAATTTCTGAGCTCAAGCAATCCTCCCGCCACAGCCTCCCAAAGTGCTGAGGTTATAGGCACGAGTTGCTGTACCCAGCCCTGCCTTGTCTCAGATTTATTATCGTCAGACATAGTATAGATGTACTCATTTCGTTGTTTCCTTTCTGTTTCAACCTCACGTGTTAGAACTTGATTTTGTTCACTGCTGCATCGCCCGTATCTAAAATAATCCCCGGCACATGATTGGTGCTCAATAAATATTTGTTAAATGGATACATTAATAAATCACAATTATTTTTAAAATTCTGACAGATAGGTTCTCCTCCTACTGTAGAAGTCCCTCTTCTGCTGGGATTCAAGTCCATTATATAAGATGGATAAACAAAGACAGCATGTTCATAAGGTAGGTATTTCCTATGCCCTTTAAACAGTAACGAGAAGTAACTCAGAATGGCCTAAAATGTCATTTCATTAAGTGGCAAAATAACCTAGCTACCCATAAGCAAGGGATATATTATATAATAGAAAGAAACACCATAACAAGATTATCATGACCCTAAAGATAATGATTATGTCTCTTTTAGACACACATTTTTCATTGTCAAGTTTTTTTTTACAGTAATGTTATTATGACACTTATGATATTCAAAACGCTCATATAATAAAATTTCCTAAGACTCTCTATTAAACATTTCAAAGACTGTACTGTTGGAAAGATCCTTCAGTTTTTCTGAAACTTATATATTCTAACAAACCTAGTGCATGTCCCTTACAGACTACTAATATTTTACAACCTCCTTGATCCCAAATGTTGTCATATTAATATGAAAAGCCACAATAAAAACTCAATAGTAAGAAGGGTCTGACTTACCAACAATGCAAGAATATCTAAACATGCTTTTGACAACAAAAACCTCACTTAGGTCTCTTAATTAGAGGGAAATTTATTAAAAAGCACATATTTGTCTCCAAAAACCCAAGGGAAAAGCAGGCTTGGGAGGGACTGGAAAATCGAAAACAGGAAAATCTACAACAAGGTCATTCTTTTGATATCTTCTTTTTTCTTGTCTCTCAGTAGATTGATGTCCTGTATTTCTTTTCAAGTGTTTAGCCACGTATGACACCACTTTCTGGTTATGTTCCTAACAAAGAGACTATATTGTATCTGGTTTCTAAAGCCATTTTTTAAAAAAATAGATAGAATCAGATTAGGCCAGCTAAGATCATCTTATTTTTGTGTTTGAAATCACAGAGGGAGTTGGGTCATATAAAATAAATGTGGCTGCAACATTACACTTCTGCTAAAGACAGGGAGAAGTTTCCAGAAAAAGATCAGGTGGGCTAGATAGGCACTACAAAAGGGAGCTATGATTTTTTAAATCTTGAGATAATCTAATAATCATTAAGTAATGCTCATATGGCCGGGCGAGGTGGCTCACGCCTGTAATCCCACACTTTGGAAGGCAGAGGGGAGTGTATCACTTGAGGTCAGGAGTTTGAGACCAGCCAAACTCCAGGAGCCAGTTTGAGTTTGGCCAACACGGTGAAACCCCATCTCTACTAAAACAAGGGGCCTGTAATCCCAGCTACTCAGGAGGCTGAGGCAGGAGAATCACTTGAACCAGGAAGCGAGGTTGCAGTGAGCGAGATTGCGCCATTGCACTCCAGCCTGGGCGACAAGGGTGAAACTCTGTCTCAATAATAATAATACTAATACTTATATATGTTATATAATTAAGGTTATAAAAAGAGCAGAAAAGTCTTTAAGTTTGGGGAAAAATGTAGTCTTTCCCACATCATGCTATTGTGAAATAAAACCACGCAATTTTTGCAGACACTTCTCCATTTAAAAATTCAAGACAGGTAAGCATAAGACAGATTAAACAGAGTATGTACTAATAATCACTATATCATCGTTCTTGTCTTCTAAGCATCAAAAGTTTAGAAAAGCTTTCTTTAATGAAACAGAATGGGGCTGGAGTTTTCAAATCAACAGCCTGTGATTTTGAAAAGTTGATAAATTGAACAAATATGACTTTTCATTAGTGAGTAAACTTGAAAATTGTATTCATCAAAATGGACATGATAAAAAGAGACTAAGTATGAACAAATAAAGAAAATGTCTAATCTTAACTAGGAAAATGAAAGCAGCAAAATCTTAGAAAATCTATATAGAACAAAAAATATAACAGAGACTTAATATATTGATAAAGAACTAACCTTTATCCTTAATGCTCTGAAAAATATACAGATTCTTAATTGAATCCAAAACCATTTACAAAGTTGGACTTATTCTACCGTCATTCAGAGCGCCCGGATGCTTAGGGATAACAGACTTCAGGAATTTGAACTCATTTGTCGGGGAGCTTCCAGTCAGACACACTTCATACTGGTACCTCTGGGATAGGGTCCTGGTGCGGCTCATGTCCACCAGATGCCTGGAAAGGGGTCCTCGGGCACCGAGCAGTGACCCACCGAGGCCACTCTGCTCCTCCTACACTGCCGCACCACCACGAACAGGAGCACTGAGAGAGGAAGAGCGACCACACCAAGGCCAATGCCATCACCAGGTAGACGGTAAGCAAGTCGCCCTGGACCTGGGCCAGGGCCGCCTCTGGGAGCGGCAGATAGGACTGGGAGAAGTCATCCACCAGGGGCACGTGCAGCGTGGCGGTGGCCGAGCGCGGAGGCTCGCTATTGTTCTTGACCAGCACCACCAGCTTGTGCTTGGCCGCGTCGCGCTCGCTCAACAGCCTGGCGGTGCGCACCTCGCCATTGTGCGCCCACACGCGGAACAGCCCGGGCTCCGTGGCCTTCAGCAGCTGGTACGACAGCCAGGCGTTCTGGCCCGAGTCGCCGTCCACCGCCACCACCTTGGTCACCAGGTAGCCCGGCTCGGCCGCCCAGGGCACCCGCTCGGTGCAGGGCGCGGAGCCGTTCTGCAGCGGGTACAGCATGAAGGGCGAGTTGTCGTTGGCGTCCAGCACCAGCACGCGCACCAGCGCCTCGCTGCTCAGCTCCGGGGAGCCGCGGTCTGTGGCACCCACGAGGAACTCGAACCCCTGTAGAGCCTAGTAGTCCAGCGATCGGAGGGCGAACAGGTGGCCGTTTTCTGTGCTGATGGAGATCAGGGAGGCGAGGCGCAGGTGCGGGTTCGGTGGCAGCAGCGAGTAGGTGACCTGGGCGTTGGTGCCCAAGTGTCTGTGGCGCTGACGCTGCCAATGTGCAGGGCGGGGCTGTTGTTCTCGCGGACGAACAGGGTGTAGGAGGTTTGGGTGAAGGCGGGAGCGTTGTCATTGACGTAGGAGACCAGCACGGTTACACGGTACTCGGTTTTCAGCCTAGGCGTTCCCTAGTCCAAGGCTGTGATGGTGAGTTGTACTCGGCTCTAAACTCTCTGTCCAGTGGTCCTTCTGTTAACAGCCAGTAGAAATTCTAAACGGAAGGTTTCAGCATGAACAGAACATCATTTTGAATTGAGCAAACTATTCTTCCATTTTCCTCAGAATCTCGGTCTGAAATGCTGAAAAGAGCTACCACATCTCGGGAGAATTTTTGCGGATGGGGCTTGTGAATGAAGCCATGGTCAGTTCTGGAGCGTTATCGTTTATATCTACCATCTGTATTATGACGGCGCATTTTCCATGAAGACCTGCCCCATCACAGTCTTTAATATCCACCTCATATGACACAATTTTTTCAAAATCTAATTTTCTGATCATTTTAATTTCTCCCGTTCGTTCATTAAGTGCAAATGTCTTAGAAATCTCTTCATCACCATAAAAAGTGAGTAGAATATTTCACCATTAATTCCCATGTCTAAATCTCTAGCGGAAACAGTGGCAACAAGGGATTCCAAGGGGCTGTTTTCTGATATCTGCACCTGATAGAGTGGCTGCACAGACTCAAGCACATTGCCATTGATGTCCAAGGTTTCAACGAGGACCAGAGCAGTCCCAGTTCTGGGAGAAGCCCTGCCATTTACTGCCATGAGAGTTAACCCGAACTCAGCCTGCTCCTCCCGATCCAGGGCTTTGTCCAGAACCAGCTCTGGGTATTTTCTGCCTTCACTGCCATTTTGGGTGAGAACGTGGACATGGGAGTTGGGGTTGGTGGTGTAGTTATGAGTGTTATTGATGCCCACATCCAAATCTTGTGTGTTTTTCAGAGGAAACACAGTTCCTGGAGGAGTATTTTCCATGATTTTCAAAATAATTTCTACTTCTGGGAATACAGGGGAATTGTCATTTATGTTACTGACCAAACGTTTAAACCTATATACCTCCAAAGGTTCTTCCAGTAACACTTGGAATTGCAGCACACAAGGCTCAGTGAGGTCACACAATTCTTCCTGATTCAGTTTCTCATTTACTTGCAGGTCTCCAGTCTGAAGGTTTAGCTGAAAATATTTTTTTGTTATTGTTAAAAATGACCCAAGCCCTCCGCCGGGATATTTTTCTTACTTCTAGCCCTAGGTCCTTTGCTACATTGGCCACAAAAGAACCGCTTTCTGTTTCTTCTGCTACAGTATAAACATTTCACTCCGCGCAAGTCTGAGACAGCATAACAAAGAGAAGCAGCACTTGCCTTATTCTAGGAAAATGCTCCTTTTCAGCCTCCATTTCTCCAACACCAACATCATTCAGGGTCTGGATGCCTGTGTTGGGTTGGTAGGCAATCTGCTCTGGGAATCAATCCTTGCCACAACGCAATTTTCTGTTAAGAAAGCCTCTTCTCTTTGATGGGTCTAATGACTGCTAGCACAGTAGATGAAGAGATTCATTCTAACATTTCAGGGGTATGAACTTAGGTGATATACTAGCTAAAGCTGGTTTATTATGCAAACTCAATACGTAGCTTAAGGAGTTGTGGATAACTTATTTGTGAATATTGTCTAAGGACTGTGAGCTTGCTATGTTGAATTGTTACAGTATCTAAAATAATTTGTAAAGAGCATCACCATCTATTGTTAATGATGAGATACACATATGTTGAAGCTGAGAGTCACTGAAACCTTTAAGAGGGAGACAGCTAAGATCATAGATATAAAAGCTGAAGTTAAAGTAAAAAGTAAAATGCAGAAGAAAATGTGTTAAGTTCACCTGAAATAGCACGTTAAGCATATTCCCAACTGGAGAAGATCTCAACTGATTTTTAGTAAGCAATCATATATCTCTTGTGGATTCATTGGAATCCTGAAACCCTAGCATGGAACTGAAATTCTTACTTCTAAGGAAAGAGAAAACATTTTTGGGGAGGAGACTTGGGGGTCTTCCCAACTGTGCCAACTTTAACCAATGTTTTACTCACAATGTTTAAATAATAGACACTATTATGTGTTCTGGCATTCTAACTACCTAGCTAACTGAGAAAACTAAGGATGAGCCAAATGTAAGAATTGTGGTTTATATTGGTTTCTCTTAAGGTATAAATAGCTCAAATCAACATTCTACTTTAGAATGTTTTCTTCTATACAAACAAATTTGATTAAACTTTCAAAATATGAGAACATGCCAGTCACAGTCAAAATCTGATGGACAATTTTCCTTATAGAAATATATTGGTCATGGATCCAAATTCACTATTATGTGAAGAAAATGTGTCCTGAATGTCTATGCATTTTTTAATATTAATGGGATAGAAGCTTGTACCTATGTCAGTAACCTAATGGATCGAAGTTAGTTTTTCATTCCCATCTTTCTTCTCTTGGATAAAGTTTCTCCTTTCTAAGATCTTAGCTCCTAGGTTTGGCAGAAACTTAAATTTTTTCATGAGGTTTTCTAGCAATAGGGTATATTAATTAAATGTTTATTACTATAACTGAAATCATGAGTCAATCCATATGATCTATAAATTGGGATTATTTGTGGAGCAAGAAGATTTTACATTACATGAGAAAAATAATTTTGTTCACACTGAGCTTAACAAGTAATTTTTAAAAGAAGGAGTCTGCTAAGGAAGGTATGATGATCCTGAGAAAAGGTACAGAAACCCAAAACTTAACAATTTTAGTGTTATTATTATTATTTAAACTAAAAGTATTATTTAAAAGTAATCCTGGGACATATAAAATAATGGAGGGAAAGTTAAGTTAATGAGACATTTCATAAAGCCCTTTGCAGCATTTATCTGTTGAAAGACCTCATAAATTATTTACAAATTTAAATTTTGTTACATAAGCCTCTAGTATAGATTTGTTATCTCTAGGCTTGTACATATTGTATTTCATTCATTAAGTTAACATTAGAAGCATGCAATAAAAGACCAGGGTTTCGTGGTAGGTAATCTAATTGAGTACTCAAGGTTGTACATACCTTTCAAGTCTCTTCTGATTTCAAGAAATCCCACTTCAAGATAGGTTAAACAAAGGAATTTTACTATTAGCAATGGAGTCTTACTGTAGAACCCAAGGGCAATAAGACATTGGAGACTTAGGAGGAACTGAACTTAGGTGGACAGGTCTAGAACTAAGTAGCTATTTTAGTCTCTACTGTTTTCTAGGCTTCTGCCTCCTCCACTCTTATTCCTTTCCACTTTTACTTTCCTTCCATTTTCTCTCCCTCTTTTTCTCCCTATCTAGAAAACTTATAAACATGGCTACCTCAGCACACGTTCAACATTTATTCAAGAGGAAAAAGTAGATGAACTATACCTCAATCACAAATTTAGGGGTTTGGAGAATGTAGCTATTCCAGCTTAAATTAGGAATCTATCACAGGACCAATAAAAAGTGATCAGGGCTCTTGCCTATAATCCCAATACTTTGGGAAGCTGATGTGGTAGGATCACTAGAGCCCAGAAGTTCAAGACTAGCCCATGTGACATGGCAAGACCCCACCTCTTAAAAAAATATATGGGGGGAGGGGGGCGTGTAAGAAAAGAAGGCCTGCAATGGAATAAGCATCACACTAGTGATCACCTCTCTTAGGTAGTATAGAGAAGTTCTCAGACAAGAAAGGATCGTGAGCTGGATATATACATCTTAATTCAAACAAGGTTTTGAATATATTTAAATAAAACAACATCTACTAGCATATATATGGTTCACACATAATTATGGAAAAAAAAAAAACCCTCAGTACAGGAAAAATTCTCTGCAATGTTTGCCAGAAAAGTAGAATGAAAAGATTATAGGTTTTAAAAAAAGAAACCTAAATTAGATAATATCTTAGAAACCAACCTAACCAGATAACAAGCAATTATTTTTATTAATATCATGCATTTACCTCTATAATAATATTCTCAATCATATAAAAACTGCTTTGGTTAGAGGATCCACAGTCAGAACACTCAGAAAATACGAATGAGCCCAGTGTGCAATTAAACTTGAAGGGAAAATAATGTGTATGTGAACATATTATTTGAGGTTGTATTTCAAAACAATGACTAAGCAAATTCCAGCTCTCTCAATTTTTTCACTATTAAAACAACAAAAAATAGTCTTAAATTCTTGTAACTTCTGAAAACTCTTGAATAAAATGCAGTTACCCAAAATGAAAAACTCTACATAACAAAAAGATTTCAAAGAAATAGACTCATTCTAAAAGTTCTGCATCATAATCAGATCCCTAATTGAATTCCATGCCATTCAGAAAGGTGGGGCTTTCTCCATTTCGCTGTCCTGGGGCAGCAGATTGGGAATTATCGGCTTCAGGAACTTGAACTCATTTGTCCCGGAGCCTCCCGTCAGACACACCTCGTACTGGTAGCTCTGGGACAGGGTCCCGGTGCCGCTCACGTCCACCAGATGCCCTGGAAAGGGACCCTCGGGCACCGAGCAGCGGCCCACCGAGGCCGCCCTGCTTCTCCTGCACAGCCGCACCGCCACGAACAGGAGCACCGACAAGAGGAACAGCGAAGACACCGAGGCCAACGCCACCACCAGGTAGATGGTGAGCGAGTCGGCCCGGGCCTGGGCCGGGGCCGCCTCAGGGAGAGGCAGGTAGGGCTGGGAGAAGCCGTCCACCAGGAGTACGTGTAGCGTGGCGGTGGCCGAGCGCGGAGGCTCGCCATTGTCCTTGACCAGCACCACCAGCCTGTGCTTGGCCGCGTCCCGCTCACTCAGCAGCCTGGCAGTGCGCACCTCGCCATTGTGCGCCCACACGCCGAACAGCCCGGGCTCCGTGGCCTTGAGCAGCTGGTACGACAGCCAGGCGTTCTGACCCGAGTCGCCGTCCACCGCCACCACCTTGGTCACCAGGTAGCCCGGCTCGGCCGCCCGGGGCACCAGCTCGGTGCAGGGCGCGGAGCCGTTCTGCGGTGGGTACAGCACGAAGGGCGAGTTGTCGTTGGCGTCCAGCACCAGCACGCGCACCAGCGCCTCGCTGCTCAGCGCCGGGGACCCGTGGTCTTTGGCTCCCACGCGGAACTCGAAGGCCTGCAGGGCCTCGTAGTCCAGCGACCTGAGGGCGAACAGGTGGCCGTTGTCTGCGTTGATGGAGACCAGGGAGGGGAGGGGCAGGTGCGGGTCCTGGGGCGGCAGCAGCGAGTAGGTGACCTGGGCGTTGGTGCCTGAGTCTCTGTCTGTGGCGCTGACGCTGCCGATGTGCAGGGCGGGGCTGTTGTTCTCGCGGACGAACAGGGTGTAGGAGGTTTGGGTGAAGGCGGGGGCGTTGTCATTGACGTCGGAGACCAGCACGGTTATGTTGTGCTCGGTTTTCAGCCTGGGTGTCCCCAAGTCGGTCACGGTGATGGTGATGTTATATTCATTTCTGATCTCTCTGTCCAGTGGGTGCTCTGTTACCAGAGTGTAAAAATTCTTGAAGGTAGGCTTCAAGACAAAGGGGAGGTTGTCCTGAATTGAGCAAACCATTCTCCCATTGTCTCCAGAGTCTTGGTCTCGTATGCTGAAGACAGCGACCACCATCTCAGGTGAAGAGTTTTCCGGTATGGGGCTGGTAAGAGATGTCATGGCTATTTCTGGCGGGTTGTCATTCACATCTACAACCCGAACTAAAATGTTTGATTTTCCAGAAAGGCTCCCACCGTCAATGGCCTGAATGTTTATGATGTAAGATTGAATAATCTCGAAATCTAGAGGTGCTTTTAAATAGACTTCGCCAGAAATTGGATGGATTTCAAATGTTTTCCGTACATCTCTGGAGACGTGGGAAAATGAATAAGACAGTTCTCCATTTATTCCTGCATCTAAATCTGTAGCAGACACTTTGATGATCAAGGAGTCCAGAGGGCTGCTCTCAGGTACATGAACTTCATAGACTGGCTTCTCAAATTCAGGGGCATTGTCATTGATGTCCAGGACCACAACATTAATCAGTGTAGTCCCAGACCTGGGCGGAGACCCGCCATCCAAGGCTGTTAGCGTTAAACTAAGCTCAGACTCCTTTTCTCGATCCAGGGATTGGTCCAGTACCAACTCTGGATATTTTCTGCCCTCATCACTATGTCGTAATTTAAGGTGGAAATGGGGATTGGGACTTATTGTATAGTTTTGAACACCATTCTTTCCCACATCCAAGTCCTGAGCACTATCTATTTGGAATAAAGTTCCTAGAGTAGTACCTTCGGAGATTTTTAGAAGTATATGATTATTTAGGAACGTGGGAGTGTGATCATTTATGTCTTTGACCAAAAGCTCAGCCCGAAAAAATTGCAACGGATTTTCAAATAACACCTGGAAATGCAATATACAAGGCTCTGTGAGATCACAAAGTGCCTCCCGGTCCAGCTGCTCATTTAAGAGCAAGTCGCCGTTTTGTGGATCCAATCGTAAATAAGGTTTATAGTCGTCAAAGATGACTCTGGCGCCCCGTGCAACCAGGTCTTCCACATCCAAACCCATGTCTTTCACCACGTTGGCTATAAATGTGCCGACCTCCATTTCCTCTGCTGTGGAATAGCTCCAGGTCTCAGAACACACCAAAGACCCTCCCAGGAAAACAAAGAAAAGCAGCACTTGCCTTGTCCGCTGAGCTCTTCCCTTTCCCGGCTCCATGGCTCCTTAGCCAAACGTCCGTCTGGCGAAAACGTTTCAACTCAGTCTCTAGCAGCTCTTAAAGTTGCTCCTCTCACCTGTCAGCCTGGACCTTTGGGAATCTAGAAACTCGTAATCCTGTTGCAAAGGTGTTGATGGTGCCCTACCTTTTGAAAGCGCCTCTTTTCTCCTGGTTTCCCAGCGCTTTCAGTTCCCATGGTTAAGGGAAACCAGAGCATCTGCTGTTACAAAAATTTCACCATCTTATCCTGCAGCGCCACCATGCGACTCTGCAGATTTTCAGGTTTTAGATAAATTCCAATACGTTTCAGACAAAATATTAGTTTTTCTTGAGTGTTTGTCAATAAATTTAAATTATATTCTCCTCCTATATGCCTATTTTCCGAGTTGCATTTTTGTGATGTGATGCTATTACCTTTCCATCATCAGCCACAATCTGCTACAGCTGTGGTATAGATGTAAGAAGCATATTTCAGATGTAGCCCCTGCCTCAAACAAGTTATGATCTCTCTGTGAAGACAATATATTAAACAACTAAAGATAGTGAAGAATACTCTTACATGTAGTTGACTTTGTAGGCAAGAGATTTTTAGGAAAATTGGAAATGAGAATTAGAGGTCTTAGCTGTCTCCACAACTACTCAGAAAAGAGGAATGAGATCATCTACTTGAAAATGAACCTGGTATACGAAAACAGTTGCTTTGGAAAGGTTGGACATTTTGAGCTGCATAAATGGTACCATTTATTTAGGGATACTCACTAGGAGACTTAGCTGGCAAGAGTAGAAAATAAATGCTCAAAAGTAGTGAGTAAAGTAAAACATTTCTGATTTTTAATGTAAGAGCAAGTCCAGTTAAACATTTTTTTAAACGTGAACAAATTAGACCTCAGTGTAGTTGTGAAGCTGAATTTCATCATTTGCAGACCCAGGCTTTCCATAGGCACAATTCTAAATATGTTTATCTATCTATTAATTAATTAGTTTAGCAGATAGTTATTAAGAATATACTTTGTGCAAGGAATGGTCATAAGTCTAAATATGTTTATCTATCTATTAATTAATTAGTTTAGCAGATAGTTATTAAGAATATACTTTGTGCAAGGAATGGTCATAAGTGTCAGGGATAGAATGGTAAACAGATGTAGTTTCTGCCACACAAGAGGGAGACAGAAAAATGACCACATATTTTAAATAGAGCACAATGAATGTCATGATAAAGAAAGTTCATGCTACTACAAGGGCATAGATGATGGTTATCTAACCAGAATTTGGAAATACAAGACAGATTTTTCTGGAGAAAGTATATTCTAAATTGATACATTAAAAATTAGTAGAAGTACTTTAAACACAAATTGGGTATGGGGTAAAATTGTTCAGGAAAACTAAAAACAAGATTGTGCAAATCCAAATAAAGAGAAATATTTGGAAGAAATAAAATAAAATCAATGTGGCTAAGGCATAGAGCGAGAGGAGAGAAATGGTAAGAGTTGAAATTGGAAAGATAAGCAAATATTTTGTAACGTGTCAAGGCATTTGGACTTTACGTCAGTAGAAATGTAGGGTTATTAAAGGGATTATAATTAAAACAGAAAAGTGACATGATTATGTTTCTACTTTTTAAAAACATTATCCTGTTTCAGAGTTGAGAATAAATTAGAGAGGAATAAGATTAAAGGTGAGAAATTGATTACAAATGGTTGCAATAATACAAGTAAGAGGAAACATTGGCCTCAACTAGAAATGCAGTGAAGGGGTTGCATTAGAATGATAAAACAATAGGGGATATGTTGATAAACATGGAAGGAGTGGGGTAGAAAGGCAAGAAGGTAAATGTACTTTGTCTTCAGGCTTAGGCAACTGAGTGACTGTTGGGTCTATTAACCGATAAACACAGAAAGAGCAGAAGAAAGAGGAACAGATATGGAACTGGAGGAGGTATATTTAGTTTTGAGGAAGGGAACAATTTTAACTCAAAACTGTTGAGTTTGAGCATCCATATAGACAGTTATATAAATTAGCTTCTATTACATAAATGTAGTTGAGGAAAGATGTTTGGGCTATAGAGTCACATTTGGGATTTATTGGCATAAATGGTGATTAAAGCTCTTCAAGAAAGATAATATGTTGCAGATTAAAAGAAGTATATTTGAATTTGTGACTTCAGACGTGATGTAGTTTTCAGAGACTACCATCTCCAGAGAGAGGCCATGATTATAGGTGACTAGGCTATAGTAGAAGTGAGTGTTATTAGAGATGAAGAAGGCTAGAAACAGAGGTAGGTCAAACTATTGGACTCAGAATTGTTGTAAGGGATGGGCAAAGAGGAAAATTAAAAGAAGTCACATTTAAGAGATGAAATGCCTTTACACTACTTTCTTATCATCTGGAATAATTTAAAATTAAACTGATACCAAGTTGATTTCATGCTCTCATTTAATAGCTCTTACATGCAGCCGGGCGCGGTGGCTCAAGCCTGTAATCCCAGCACTTTGGGAGGCCGAGACGGGCGGATCACAAGGTCAGGAGATCGAGACCATCCTGGCGAACACAGTGAAACCCCGTCTCTACTAAAAATACAAAAAACTAGCCGGGTGACGAGGCGGGCGCCTGTAGTCCCAGCTACTTGGGAGGCTGAGGCAGGAGAATGGCGGGAACCCGGGAGGCGGAGCTTGCAGTGAGCTGAGATCCGGCCACTGCACTCCAGCCTGGGCGACAGAGCAAGACTCCGCCTCAAAAAAAAAAAAAAAAAAAAAAAAATAGCTCTTACATGCAAAGATCATTTAGGTAGAAAGGTTTGCTAACTTCATTCAGTACATTAAAGATACCTTTCTATTATTTTCCATTGCTACTGTTGAGAAACGTGGAGCATAGCTGTCAGTCTGTCATGTGTTTGAGGATTCAATGTCCTCTTCCCATGGCTTTTGAAAAAAAGATTTCTCTTTTTCTTTGGTTTTCTGAACTTTCAATATAATGTTTCTAGATATGAATATCTTTTTAAACTTATCCTGTTAGGTTTATTTAGGTCTCTTAAATCTGCTTATTGATGTTTTCATCAATTTTGAAGAATTCAAATTATTATTTCTTTAACTATTGCTTCTGATGCAATTTTTCTCTTATCTCCTTGGGTTCTGGTTAAATATACGTTAAGCTTTTTTCTTTGTCCTCTGTTTCTAATATTCTCTTCTGTATTTTTCATCTTATCAGCTTCATGACCTATATATTGGATAAATTATATCCTTGTCTATCTTTCTCTTCAGTAATTACTTGTTTAGCTGTATCTAATTTTCTATTAAATTTTCTAGTTGGTTTAAAATTTTGATCATTATAGTTTTTCATTTCTAGGAGTTTTATTTGTTTCCTTATCTGTCAAATTTTATAATATTTTTCCCTGTACACCTTCAAATTTAACTTTTATTTCAATTAAATTACCTAGCATATTATAGACTGTGTCTGATAATTACAATATTTGAAATGCTTGCAAGTTTATTTTTATGTTCCTTTTCTCTGCTGGCTGTCACTCATAGTGTCATGTTCCCTTGTGTATGCACTTATCTTCGACTGTTTATGTTAAGAACATAAAAAACTAGTTGTATGAATGATTTGAGGCTTAGAGTGAATAAACATTCAAACATTCAAAACTATAAGAAGTCACATTCACATTCACTATAAGAAGTCAGATTTCATTAAAGATCTGCATTTGGGCCGGGTGCGGTGGCTCAAGCCTGTAATCCCAGCACTTTGGGAGGCCGAGATGGGCAGATCACAAGGTCAGGAGATCGAGACCATCCTGGCTAATATGGTGAAACCCCGTCTCTACTAAAGAATACAAAAAACTAGCCGGGCGACGAGGCGGGCGCCTGTAGTCCCAGCTACTTGGGAGGCGGAGGCAGGAGAATGGCGTGAACCTGGGAGGCGGAGCTTGCAGTGAGCTGAGATCCGGCCACCGTACTCCAGCCTGGGCGACAGAGCCAGACTCCGTCTCAAAAAAAAAAAAAAAAAAAAAAAAAAAAAAAAAAAAAAAAAAAGATCTGCATTTGATTCTATCAGTTCCTGGAGCACTACCTGTCAATGATCACCTTAAATCAAGTTTAAGGCTAAAAATCAAGTTCAAGGCTAAAAATCAAGTTCAAGGCTGAAATTCCCCACAACGGCTCATGCATTTCCAGTTTACTCTCACTCCAAGGGTTTGGCTCTTAGGGGTCCATGCTTATTAATAGAGGTTCACGTTTTCCAGGATTCCCAAGGAAAAAGTAGATTTTGGACTTATCTCCCTGGGTTTCTTTTTAACATTAACTCTAACCTGACAATGTATTAATGTCTTAATAGCTCATTGTTTTCAGTGAAGTCATTGTGCTACATAATTTTTATCATCCTTGTTAAAAATGTAAAGTCTCAGGGATATTGTTGCAACTAAAAATTACAAGTAAACTCTTAGCTTTCATGTTCTATGGGCAACTGATTATTTTGGAAGGCAACAGAAATAATACGTATTTTTAAACAACTTCAGCTGATCAATACTAAATCAATTCAACAATGACATAATGAATTTAAACAATCTCTTGGAAGAGACAACTGTCATTTACATTGGTATTCATTCTAACTTCTTTCTATACCCCTTGTTCCCCTATATATACATAAATAGCTTTCCTATATTCTCTTTTCTCTCCCTTCATAATGTGTATTAATATACTTGCATATTTCTATAAATATAAGATATTGTGTATATCACTGTACTGTAAATCTTTGTCTCTTTTTTCTTTTACAACATTTGAGATTTATTCATGTAGAGGGGGCGGAGCAAGATGGCCGAATAACAGCTCCAGTCTCCAACTCCCAGCGCGAGCGACACAGAAGACCGGTGATTTCTGCATTTTCAACTGAGGTACTGGGGTCATCTCACTAGGGAGTGCCGGACAATTGGTACTGGTCAGCTGCTGCAGCCCGACCAGCGAGAGCTGAAGCAGGGCGAGGCATCGCCTCACCTGGGAAGCGCAAGGGGGAAGGGAATCCCCTTTCCTAGCCAGGGGAACTGAGACACACAACACCTGGAAAATCGGGTAACTCCCACCCCAATACTGCGCTTTAAGCAAACGGGCACACCAGGAGATTATACCCACACCTGGCCGGGAGGGTCCCACGGCCACGGAGCCTCCCTCATTGCTAGCACAGCAGTCTGCCATCTAACCGCAAGGCAGCAGCAAGGCTGGGGGAGGGGCGCCCACCATTGCTGAGGCTTAAGTAGGTAAACAAAGCTGCTGGGAAGCTGGAACTGGGTGGAGCTCACAGCAGCTCAAGGAAACCTGCCTGTCTCTGTAGACTCCACCTCTGGGGACAGGGCACAGCTAAACAACAACAACAAAAAAGCAGCAGAACCTCTGCAGACGCAAACGACTCTGTCTGACAGCTTTGAAGAGAGCAGTGGATCTCCCAACATGGGGGCTGACATCTGAGAAGGGACAGACTGCCTGCTCAAGTGGGTCCCTGACCCCTGAGTAGCCTCACTGGGAGACATCCCCCACTAGGGGCAGTCTGAAACCCCACACCTTACAGTGTGGAGTACACCCCTGAGAGGAAGCTTCCAAAGTAAGAATCAGACAGGTACACTCGCTGTTCAGCAATGTTCTATCTTCTGCAACCTCTGCTGCTGATACCCAGGCAAACAGGGTCTGGAGTGGACCTCAAGCAATCTCCAACAGACCTATAGCTGAGGGTCCTGACTGTCAGAAGGAAAACTATCAAACAGGAAGGACACCTATACCAAAACCCCATCAGTACGTCACCATCATCAAAGACCAGAGACAGATAAAACCACAAAGATGGGGAAAAAGCAGGGCAGAAAAGCTGGAAATTCAAAAAATAAGAGCGCATCTCCCCCTGCGAAGGAGCGCAGCCCATCGCCAGCAACGGATCAAAGCTGGTCAGAGAATGACTTTGACGAGATGAGAGAAGAAGGCTTCAGTCCATCAAACTTCTCAGAGCTAAAGGAGGAATTACGTACCCAGCGCAAAGAAACTAAAAATCTTGAAAAAAGAGTGGAAGAATTGACAGCTAGACTAATTAATACAGAGAAGGTCATAAACGAAATGACAGAGATGAAAACCATGACACGAGAAATACATGACAAATGCACAAGCTTCAGTAACCAACTCGATCAACTGGAAGAAAGTATCAGCAATTGAGGATCAAATGAATGAAATGAAGTGAGAAAAGAAACCAAAAGAAAAAAGAAGAAAAAGAAATGAACAAAGCCTGCAAGAAGTATGGGATTATGTAAAAAGACCAAATCTACGTCTGATTGGGGTGTCTGAAAGTGAGGGGGAAAATGGAACCAAGTTGGAAAACACTCTTCAGGACATCATCCAGGAGAACTTCCCCAACCTAGTAGGGCAGGCCAACATTCAAATTCAGGAAATACAGAGAATGCCACAAAGATACTCCTCCAGAAGAGCAACTCCAAGACACATAATTGCCAGATTCACCAAAGTTGAAATGAAGGAAAAAATCTTAAGGGCAGCCAGAGAGAAAGGTCAGGTTACCCACAAAGGGAAGCCCATCAGACTAACAGCAGATCTCTCGGCAGAAACTCTACAAGCCAGAAGAGAGTGGGGGCCAATATTCAACGTTCTTAAAGAAAAGAATTTTAAACCCAGAATTTCATATCCAGCCAAACTAAGTTTCATAAGTGAAGGAGAAATAAAATCCTTTACAGATAAGCAAATGCTTAGAGATTTTGTCACCACCAGGCTTGCCTTACAAGAGACCCTGAAGGAAGCCCTAAACATGGAAAGGAACAACCGGTACCAGCCATTGCAAAAACATGCCAAAATGTAAAGACCATCGAGGCTAGGAAGAAACTGCATCAACTAACGAGCAAAATAACCAGTTAATATCATAATGGCAGGATCAAGTTCACACATAACAATATTAACCTTAAATGTAAATGGACTAAATGCTCCAATTAAAAGACACAGACTGGCAAACTGGATAAAGAGTCAAGACCCATCAGTCTGCTGTATTCAGGAGACCCATCTCACATGCAGAGACATACATAGGCTCAAAATAAAGGGATGGAGGAAGATCTACCAAGCAAATGGAGAACAAAAAAAAAGCAGGGGTTGCAATACTAGTCTCTGATAAAACAGACTTTAAACCATCAAAGATCAAAAGAGACAAAGAACGCCATTACATAATGGTAAAGGGATCAATTCAACAAGAAGAGCTAACTATCCTAAATATATATGCACCCAATACAGGAGCACCCAGATTCATAAAGCAAGTCCTTAGAGACTTACAAAGAGACTTAGACTCCCATACAATAATAATGGGAGACTTCAACACTCCACTGTCAACATTAGACAGATCAACGAGACAGAAAGTTAACAAGGATATCCAGGAATTGAACTCATCTCTGCACCAAGCGGACCTAATAGACATCTATAGAACTCTTCACCCCAAATCAACAGAATATACATTCTTCTCAGCACCACATTGCACTTATTCCAAAATTGACCACATAATTGGAAGTAAAGCACTCCTCAGCAAATGTAAAAGAACAGAAATTATAACAAACTGTCTCTCAGACCACAGTGCAATCAAACTAGAACTCAGGACTAAGAAACTCAATCAAAACCGCTCAACTACATGGAAACTGAACAACCTGCTCCTGAATGACTACTGGGTACATAACGAAATGAAGGCAGAAATAAAGATGTTCTTTGAAACCAATGAGAACAAAGATACAACATACCAGAATCTCTGGGACACATTTAAAGCAGTGTGTAGAGGGAAATTTATAGCACTAAATGCCCACAAGAGAAAGCAGGAAAGATCTAAAATTGACACTCTAACATCACAATTAAAAGAACTAGAGTGGCAAGAGCAAACACATTCAAAAGCTAGCAGAAGGCAAGAAATAACTAAGATCAGAGCAGAGCTGAAGGAGATAGAGACACAAAAAACCCTCCAAAAAATCAATGAATCCAGGAGTTGGTTTTTTGAAAAGATCAACAAAATTGACAGACCGCTAGCAAGACTAATAAAGAAGAAAAGAGAGAGGAATCAAATAGATGCAATAAAAAATGATAAAGGGGATATCACCACTGACCCCACAGAAATACAAACTACCATCAGAGAATACTATAAACACCTCTACGCAAATCAACTAGAAAATCTAGAAGAAATGGATAATTTCCTGGACACTTACACTCTTCCAAGACTAAACCAGGAAGAAGTTGAATCCCTGAATAGACCAATAGCAGGTTCTGAAATTGAGGCAATAATTAATAGCCTACCAACCAAAAAAAGTCCAGGACCAGATGGATTCACAGCTGAATTCTACCAGAAGTACAAGGAGGAGCTGGTACCATTTCTTCTGAAACTATTCCAATCAATAGAAAAAGAAGGAATCCTCCCTAACTCATTTTATGAGGCCAACATCATCCTGATACCAAAGCCTGGCAGAGACACAACAAAAAAAGAGAATTTTAGACCAATATCCCTGATGAATATCGATGCAAAAATCCTCAATAAAATACTGGCAAACCGGATTCAGCAGCACGTCAAAAAGCTTATCCACCATGATCAAGTGGGCTTCATCCCTGGGATGCAAGGCTGGTTCAACATTTGCAAATCAATAAACATAATCCAGCATATAAACAGAACCAAAGTCAAGAACCACATGCTTATCTCAATAGATGCAGAAAAGGCTTTTGACAAAATTCAACAGCCCTTCATGCTAAAAACGCTCAATAAATTCGGTATTGATGGAACGTACCTCAAAATAATAAGAGCTATTTATGACAAACCCACAGCTAATATCATACTGAATGGGCAAAAACTGGAAAAATTTCCTTTGAAAACTGGCACAAGACAGGGATGCCCTCTCTCACCACTCCTGTTCAACATAGTGTTGGAAGTTCTGGCTAGGGCAATCAGGCAAGAGAAAGAAATCAAGGATATTTAGTTAGGAAAAGAAGAAGTCAAATTGTCCCTGTTTGCAGATGACATGATTGTATATTTAGAAAACTCCATTGTCTCAGCCCAAAATCTCCTTAAGCTGATAAACAACTTCAGCAAAGTCTCAGGATACAAAATTAATGTGCAAAAATCACAAGCATTCTTATACAGCAGTAACAGAGAAACAGAGAGCCAAATCATGAGTGAACTTCCATTCACAATTCCTTCAAAGAGAATAAAATACCTAGGAATCCAACTTACAAGGGATGTAAAGGACCTCTTCAAGGAGAACTACAAACCACTGCTCAGTGAAATAAAAGAGGACACAAACAAATGGAAGAACATACCATGCTCATGGATAGGAAGAATCAATATTGTGAAAATGGCCATACTGTCCAAAGTTATTTATAGATTCAATGCCATCCCCATCAAGCTACCAATGAGTTTCTTCACAGAATTGGAAAAAACTGCTTTAAAATTCATATGGAACCAAAAAAGAGCCCGCATTGCCAAGACAATCCTAAGTCAAAAGGACAAAGCTGGAGGCGTCACGCTACCTGACTTCAAACTATACTACAAGGCTACAGTAACCAAAACAGCATGGTACTGGTACCAAAACAGAGCTATAGACCAATGGAACAGAACAGAGTTCTCAGAAATAATACCACACATCTACATCCATCTGATCTTTGACAAACCTGAGAGAAACAAGAAATGGGGAAAGGATTCCCTATTTAATCAATGGTGCTGGGAAAATTGGCTAGCCATAAGTAGAAAGCTGAAACTGGATCCTTTCGTTACTCGTTATACGAAGATTAATTCAAGATGGATTAGAGACTTAAATGTTAGACCTAATACCATAAAAACCCTAGAAGAAAACCTAGGTAGTACCATTCAGGACATAGGCATGGGCAAGGACTTCATGTCTAAAACACCAAAAGCAACGGCAGCAAAAGCAAAAATTGACAAATGGGATCTAATTAAACTAAAGAGCTTCTGCACAGCAAAAGAAACTACCATCAGAGTGAACAGGCAACCCACAGAATGGGAGAAAATTTTTCAATCTACCCATCTGACAAAGGGCTAATATCCAGAATCTACAAAGAACTCAAACAAATCTACAAGAAAAAAACAAACAACCCCATCAAAAAGTGGGCAAAGGATATGAACAGACATTTCTCAAAAGAAGACATTCATACAGCCAACAGACACATGAAAAAATGCTCATCATCACTGGCCATCAGAGAAATGCAAATCAAAACCACAATGAGATACCATCTCACACCAGTTAGAATGGCAATCATTAAAAAGTCAGGAAACAACAGGTGTTGGAGAGGATGTGGAGAAATAGGAACACTTTTACACTGTTGGTGGGATTGTAAACTAGTTCAACCATTATGGAAAACAGTATGGCAATTCCTCAAGGATCTAGAACTAGGTGTACCATATGACCCAGCCATCCCACTACTGGGTATATACCCAAAGGATTATAAATCATGCTGTTATAAAGACACATGCACACGTATGTTTATTGCGGCACTATTCACAATAGCAAAGACTTGGAATCAACCCAAATGTCCATCTGTGACAGACTGGATTAAGAAAATGTGGCACATATACACCATAGAATACTATGCAGCCATAAAAAAGGATGAGTTTGCGTCCTTTGTAGGGACATGGATGCAGCTGGAAACCATCATTCTTTGCAAACTATCACAAGAAGAGAAAACCAAACACCGCATGTTCTCACTCATAGGTGGGAACTGAACAATGAGATCACTTGGACTCGGGAAGGGGAACATCACACACCGGGACCTATCATGGGGAGGGGGGAGGGGGGAGGGTTGCATTGGGAGTTACACATGATATAAATGATGTATTGATGGGTGCTGACGAGTTGATGGGTGCAGCACACCAACATGGCACAAGTATACATATGTAACAAACCTGCACGTTAAGCACATGTACCCTAGAACTTAAAGTATAATAAAAAATAAAAATAAATTTAAAAAAGAGATTTATTCATGTGATTACATGTCTAGCTAACTCCTTTTGATCACTGCATAATAATCCTTCACTAACATATTACACATTTTATCAATTGCTTTACTGATAGATATGCAAGTGGAGTCCTATTCTTCATTTTCCCAAGATGAATATTCTTATATACATCATTTTGTAAAGCTCTGTAAGAGTTTTCTGGCTTACACACTCCAATAAAATTGCTGAATTATAGAGTACATATATATATATTAAATTTTACTAAATACTATCAGAAAGGTCTCTAAATAGGCTCTACATGTGATTTCCTATTATTCCACTTGATATTATCCAAATCTCTCATCTTTACTAATTTTAGTGTATGTTTCACCAACTAAAAGGGTTGAACTTCATTTAAAGCTATTTTCAGACTTTGTTTTTCCTTTTTTTGAATTTCCTTTTCCTTTGTCTTAAAAAATCCTATTGTCTCTCTGGCTTTGTTGTTGTTGGTTTGCAACAGTTATTTGAATAATGTAAATATTAATCTTGTCAGTTAAAACACTGCAGGTGGCTTCTCACTGTCATCTTTTAGTTTGTCTGTGCTATCCTTTAATTTGGAGGCAGTAATATTCATCAGTTTGTATTTTTCTGTTTTGTACTTTAAAGCCTTGTTAAGAAATCCAAATCCAAACTAAGATGATATGGATATTTTTTACCTAGATTTATTTCATCTCTTCCAATTCAAATATTTCAAATTCACCTATTACATACATATGAAGGTTGTTTTTATATAACATGAGATAGGGATTTTGTTTCTGTATATAGTGAGCCAATATCCCCAATAACATTTGCTAAATAATCTCTCTTCTCCACCAACCCCAGTTATTATGATACCTCCTCTATTGTGACCAAGTTGTCTTACATAAAAGGATCTGACCCTGGATTCTATTCTATCTGGTAGTCTATGAGTCTGTTCCTAAATCATTCAGATAGATTTACCTACTTCATATTTGTAGTATATACTAATATCTATAATATAAGGCATTCCCTCATATTTCTTTTTAAAAATTATCCTAGCTCTTCATGCAACTTGATATTCTATATTAATATTAGAAACCATTTTTAGATCCTTAACTACTTATGATAGATTTCACTGGAATTGCATTGAATTTATAAATTATTTTGGGAAGCATAGATCTTTATTAAGTTTTTCTATCAAGGAACTAGCATCTGTCTCAATTAATTCAGACATTTAATTATTTCATTTAATGTTTTATTGACATCATTCACTTTTCCATAAAAGTTTTATGACTTCTTTGTTAGCCTAATTTCTAGAAACATTATAGTTTCAATGCTATTATAAATTTTCATTTATAATTGATAATACTGAGGATAAAAATACACTACTTTTATTTCTCTTTCCATTTCATTTTTTTCTACTTTCTTATTCTAGTCTTTCTTCTCTTTCTTTAGTTTTTACTTACTTCAGTTTTTACTTTAGCAGTGACTTTCAGGAGCATAGTTTTGCCTCTTATGACTCTGAGGGAAAAAGGGGACCCAAACATCTTTCCAGGATTTTATTGTTTAAATGTCAATTTAAAGAAATCCACACAACTAATAATTACTTGTTAAAATGAAAAATAAAATCAGTGAAAATTGCATGAAACAGAGGGAAAAAAAATCTAAGGAAATTGGAATTTGTTTGACTTATTTCACAATGGCAAGTGAAATTCCATTTTACTACATCATCTGGTCTGTAATAGTATTTAATCTTGTAAGAGCAATTTCAAAACGTATATGCACACTAGCCCTATATCCATACTACTTTCTAGTTATCAAAATCTCTATCTATAATCTTCTATATAACTTTCTTTTAGAGTTGAGATATAATATGTAACATGATGAGGCATCTATAAACCATAAATGCCTGCTCATTCCTTCTTCGTAGGCATCTGAGAGAGGCCATAAAGTATTAATGATATTTTATATTTACTCAATAATTAATAGGAAAGTGAAACTAAATCGTTTTCTTTAACAGTTTGAATCTTCATTTCAATTTCTTATGACGTTCTTGCTTTGTACTCATCTGATGGAAGGCTATTTTACCCAGGATAAGACCCTAAATTATTTTCTGCTTTAGAAATAAACAATACAAGATTTAAGCTAGTAAATAGGGTGTATTTAAAGAAAACTAGGCTGGGTGTAATGGCTCATGCCTGTAATCCTAGCACTTTGGGAGGCCAAAGCAGGTGGATCACTTGAGTTCAGGAGATCCAGACTAGCCTGGGCCACACGGCAAAATTCCATCTCTACCACATATACAAAAATTTAACTGGGCGTCATGGCGGGTGCCTGTAGTTTGAACTGTTTAGTAGGCTGAAGCGGGAGGATTTCTTGAGCCCAGGATGTCAAGGCTGCAGTGAGCCAAGGTCCTGCCACTACACTCTAGCCTGGGCAACAAAGTGAGACTTTATCTCAAAAAACAAAGACAAAAGACTAGCTAAGGCGGGCAGATCGCTTGAGCCAAGGAGTTCCAGACCAGACTGGAAAACATAGCAAGATTCCATCTGTACAAAAAAATTACAAAAGAGTTAGCCGGGCTGTGGTCGCCTGTGCCACTGGTCCCAGCTACTCAGGAGTCTGAGGCAGGAGAATCACCTGAACCCAGGAAGTCAAGGCTGCACTGAGCCATGACAGTGCCACTGCATTCCAGCCAGGGCAATGGAATGAGACCCTGTCTCAAAAAACATAAATAAATAAAATTAAATTAAGAAAACTAAAGAGTGACAGCAAGGCCCAGAGCATTATAGGACTCGTCCTCCACAACAGGATTATCAACAAAAGTAGTTACAGAAAAAATTACTTAAGAAATTAATAATTTCCAATGTGACCACTTAAGTTTCATCATAAAGTAAATATTTGGAAAACTAGTAAGGTTCTCCAGAACTGAAAATGGAGGGATAGCATCTTTTTTATCCTTTCTAAAGAACATTTTCAGAGAGAATAATGTGATAAATGCACTAGATTTTCGACCCAGATTCAGCAACACTTTTTATTTTTACTTTATGTTTTGATGGTGTCTAGATTTAAGTTACATATATAAAGACATTAGCTCTTAATACTTTATTTTGCATTTCCAAACAATTGAGAACATTGTCTTACATAACAGTACCATTATCACAGCAAAAATAGCAATAACTCCATTAATATAACATTTTGACCAAATAAATGAAAAACCAGAAAACACAGATTACATTTCCATGTCATTATAGCCACTAATAAAGATTTTTAAAGAGACTGTGAGAAAAACAAGAGCTATAATCATGCATGCAACTACAATACAACCAAAAATCCACAAAAGATTACGCAGAAAGTACCATCAGCTTGCAAAGAATAACTAAAAATTAGAAATTTAAAATAAATTGTTTTATTCAATGTTAAATCCAAAGCTATTTCGAAAGTTCTCAATTTCCCCCATATTCTTACCAGTGTCATGAACTTGAAAACTGGGGATAATCGGCTTCAGAAATTTGAACTCATTTGTCCCGGAACCTCCTGTCAGACACACCTGGTACTGGTAGCTCTGGGACAGGGTCCCGGTGCCGCTCACGTCCACCAGATGCCCTGGAAAGGGGCTCTCGGGCACCGAGCAGCGACCCACAGAGGTCGCCGTGCTCCTCCTGCACAGCCGCACCACCACGAACAGGAGCACCGACAAGAGAAACAGCGACGACACTGAGGCCAAAGCCACCACCAGGTAGACGGTGAGCGAGTCGGCCTGGGCTTGGGCCGGGGCCGCCTCCGGGAGCGGCAAGTAGGGCTGGGAGAAGCCGTCCACCAGGAGCACGTGTAGTGTGGCGGTGGCCGAGAGCGGAGGCTCGCCATTGTCCTTGACCAGCACCACCAGTCTATGCTTGGCCGCGTCGCGCTCGCTCAGCAGCCTGGCGGTGCGCACCTCGCCATTGTGCGCCCACACACCGAACAGCCCGGGCTCCGTGGCCTTGAGCAGCTGGTACGACAGCCAGGCGTTCTGGCCCGAGTCACCGTCCACCGCCACCACCTTGGTCACCAGGTAGCCCGGCTCGGCCGCCCGGGGCACCAGCTCTGTGCAGGGCGCGGAGCCGTTCTGCAGCGGGTACAGCACGAAGGGCGAGTTGTCGTTGGCGTCCAGCACCAGCACGCGCACCAGCGCCTCGCTGCTCAGCGCAGGGGAGCCGCGGTCTGTGGCGCCCACGCGGAATTCGAACTCCTGCAGGGCCTCGTAGTCCAGCGATCGGAGGGCGAACAGGTGGCCGTTGTCTGTGTTGATGGAGACCAGGGAGGCGAGAGGCAGGTGCGGGTCCTGGGGCGGCAGCAGCGAGTAGGTGACCTGGGCGTTGGTGCCTGAGTCTCTGTCTGTGGCGCTGACGCTGCCAATGTGCAGGGCGGGGCTGTTGTTTTCGCGGACGAACAGGGTGTAGGAGGTTCGGGTGAAGGCAGGAGCGTTGTCATTGACGTCGGAGACCAGCACGGTTATGTTGTACTGGGTTTTCAGCCTGGGGGACCCCAAGTCTGTGACGGTGATCGTGATGTTGTACTCTGCTTGGCTCTCTCTGTCCAGTGCTTTTTCAGAAACTAGAGTGAAAAAGTTCTTGAAGGTCGGTTTCAGGAAAAAAGGGAGGTTATCTTGAATAGAGCAAGTCATCCTCCCATTGTCTCCAGAGTCTTGGTCTACGACACTAAAAAGAGCTACTAGGGTCTCTGAGGCATTCTCTGGAATTCTCTTTGTAATCGACGATATGGTCACTTCTGGTGGATTGTCGTTTATATCCATAACTTTAACTAGAAGGGTACATTTTCCTGAAAGACCCCCACCATCTGTTGCCTGAATATTTATAGTGTAGGACTGTATCACTTCAAAATCCAGGGGTGATCTCAAATTAACTTCCCCAGATATTGGATTAATTTCAAATGTTTTACGAATATCTTCTGATGCATGGAAAAATGTGTAAGATATTTTCCCAAAGTTTCCTGCATCCAGATCCTTAGCTGAGATGGTGACAATCCAGGAGCCAATGGGTCTATCCTCGGGGACTTGCACCTCATAGAGACTCTGAGGAAACTCAGGGGCATTATCATTGATGTCCAACACCTTAATGAGAACCAAAGTTGTCCCAGACTTGGGCGGGGATCCACCATCCAGTGCTGTGAGTGTTAATCTGATTTCAGCTTCCTGTTCATAGTCTAAAGCTCTATCTAGGACCAGCTCTGGGTATATCTTTCTGTCACTACTGTCTGGAATTTTAATGTAGAAGTGAGAATTGGGGCTAATTGTGTAGTTTTGGAGACTGTTGCTTCCCACATCCAAATCTTGAGCACTCTCCATTAGGAATGTAGTTCCAATAGTGGTACCTTCTGATATTTTAATAAGTATTTCCTTGTCTAGGAATGTAGGGGAGTGATCATTTATGTCTTTGACATGCAGCTCAACCCGAAAAAACTGTAAAGGGTTTTCCAAAACCACCTGAAAATTAAGGACACAGGGCTCGGTGGAGCCACACAGCTCATCTCGGTCTAGTTTCTCATTTAGGAGCAAATCGCCAGTTAGCAAATCAAGGTGCAAATACTTTTTATTATCATCAGACACTACCCGGGCTTCACGTGAAGACAGCTCCTCCATCCCCAGCCCTAGGTCCCTCGCTAGATTAGCCACAAAAGAGCCAATTTCTGTTTCCTCTGCCACAGAATAGTGTGCAGATTCAGTATCTGCCCGAGACAATCCCAGCAAAACAAGGAATATTAGAACTTGCCTTTTTCGCAGATCGAGTGACCCTCTGATCTCCATGGTTCCTTTAGGCAACCTCTTGTGGAAAAATTGAAGCTCAGCCCTAATTTTGGAAGCTGAAGCTCTGGTTTTTAATAGGAACCCCCTGGACAGTGTATCCTCCAGCAGCTCTGTAGGCAAAGCTCCTTTAATGCCTGTCTTTTCAGTGGGTTGGATGCTTTCTGTTCTGAATAGCGAAGCTCACCGTGCCAGCCTATGTACTGTTTTCGTCTTATCCTGTAGCGCCACCATGTGTCTCTATGTTTTTCTTTTCTTTTCATTAAAAAGTTTTCCTCTTTGAAAAAGTAAATCATAAATACATCCGGAACATTCAAAACAAATCCCAGAAATCTTTTTTTTTTTACCTTTAAATACTTCACTAAGTATTTCTAATAGATAAGGCATTCTAAAAGATAATTGTAATATAATGTTCACAATCAACAACTTGAGCAATAATTCCTCGATGTAATTTATACTGCATTTGGTTTTCCCCAGTTCTCTCCAAAACGTCCTTTGCTGATGGTTTGTTTGAATTTGAATCCAGAAAATGTCCATACACTGCATTATCACTGTTTTGAATGCTTGACACTAAAGGATCTGTTAAAATATTCTGAACTGAAGAAATAATTTTTTATTTAAGTCATTTCTTGAGTAATTACAAATATATTCTCTCCTTCACTCTTGTAAATACTTGTTGTCAGTCATAGTAACGTCATTACTTTTTTCACTTTCATATTTTGAAAATATAAAGAAGGACATGGCACAAATAAGTTAGAGATAATCCTTGCTCTTATGGAGCTCACAAGCTAGAAAAATTGGCAGACAAGTAAATGAAGTAAGTCATAACGTATGCATTTATAAAAAGTAATATAGAAATATCTAGAAAGGACCTCTTATACCTACAGGCTGCATACTTTAGTGCTTAGGAATATGGGATCTGGAACCAAATTATCAATATTAGAATCCTGGTTATGTGACTCACTATAAGCTTGGGCAAGTTATAGATATCTTTGTTTCCTCACCTGTAAAATGGGGTAATAATAATATTTGCCTCCCATGATTATTACCATAGGCATCTAATGAATTAATATTTACAAAGTGGTTTGTAAGTGCTGGTTAAGTGTCTGTCAAAAATAAAATAATTAAGATCTAAATAAGACTTGGGACATCAGTGAAAGCTTTCCTGAGGTAATGAACAATACATTGTGATCTGAAGGAACTAGCCAGGAGAAGGAGGAATATTTCAGATGGGCATTTTGAGGAACACAGAGAAGTGAAGTATGCCTTGGACTTTAAAAACCGTGGAAGGGGAGGGTCTAATAATGAAATTAGGGTTGAAAGCAGGGTGAGAACGTGAATCATTATACAGTTCATATCATGCGTTCTTGCATTTATCCTAAAGGTAATTCAAGTACAAAGATGGGTTTTAAATTTCTGATTAACACGATCACATCTGCATTTAAAAAATCAGTTTGGCTGAAGTATGGAGAATTAATTTCAGGGGGAATGACTGGAGAATCAAGGAGATCAGATAAGAGATGATGATAGTCTGGATGAGGATAATGCCAGTGCGGATGGAGAGAAGAGGGATGAGTAGAAAGGTATGAGGAGATGAAATATTTTCAACTGTTCGTTGATAGGTTGCATGAGGAGAAAAAGGGGAAAGACTCAGAGATGATATCACACCTCTGGAATGGGAAACTCAATGACTAGTGGTGTCATTTACTAGGACAGGGAATGCTAAAAAAACATGATTGGGGTGGAAAAAGATGAAGTGTCAGTTTTGAATGTGCTGATATTGAGGAAGTGCCTGTAGGATGTATGTTTGTGTGTTTGTGGTGTGTGTGTGTGTGTGTGTGTGTGTGTGTGTGTGTTTGCCTATAACCAAAGCATAGGAAATAAACCTGGGCTGACGATATGAACTTTGGGATTCATCAGTATATATGTGTATATATATATGGTGATTGAAACCATGAATGCTCTAGGATAACCAAGCAGAAGTGTGTCAAATAAGTATAGAAGAGGCTTGGCACAAAAGTCTGAGAAACATCTTCATTTAGAGGAGACAGGGCAAGAAGCATATTTGAAAAGATAAAGAAGGATCAGAGTTCAAAATCATGAAATCAAAAGCCAATAGCATTTTAAGGAGATGAGGAAGATCGACAGCTGCAAATACTTCAGAAAAGTCAAGAAAAATAAGCATGACAATTATCCATTGGACTTAAAAAGATGGTCATTGTGGAGGATTCTGATAGATGTCTGACAAAATCTGTTTTCCCTTGCTTCTATAGTAATAGAACTGTACCCAGGTATGTGGCCACGAAGGTAGGTTGTGCCTCCCCTGTATTTGAGTGTGGCCACGTGAATTAAGTTCTCACAGATGGATTGTGAGCAGAATTTCTGTCTGCCTCTTCCAGTTACAGAACAAAAATCATCTGGATATGCCTCTTTCTTCCAAGCGAGCTAGAACCCAGATGTGGCAGTGACCCAGCTACACCCATGCAGATTATATTGCCATAGGGAATGTTGAAGAAATTACTTGAAAGAAAATTTCATTTCACAAGGACTGTGAGGATCAAAGCTGCCCTACCTACCTAATAATTTTTACATTGGTACTGTCATGTGAAAAAGAGTGACATGTTTACAAGCCACTGTTTCATTGCATTGTGTTGGTTCCACAGTATAATCTTACTTAACTTATATGGAAATCTTTGATAACCTTTGCAATAGCAGTTTCAGTAGAATGGTTGTGATGAAAATTAGATTGTACTTTGGTGCAAAGTGAGAGGGATGAGGAAGCAAAAATGAAGTAGACCACTCTTTCGGCAATTTTTTTTTGAGACAGAGTCTCGATCTGTCACCCAGGTTCACTGGCTCACTGCAGCCAGGCTCTCAAGAAATACATTGGTATCTGGAGAAGAATTCACTCAGAGGATATTTTAAAGACTAGAGAAACTTGAATATACTTAAAATGCCAATGTGTAATGTTCAGTAGGGAAGGAGAAAATTAAGATACAGAAGGGATAATGCAGGTCCCCTAGAAAAGTTGTTAAAGATGGGATCCAGGCAATGTATGAAGGGATTGGATTTAGACCAGTGGGAGGGACCTCAGCAGGTGAAAAGTATAGATACAAATGCTGTTAAAGCTGTGGCGTAGGGGACAGGAAAATGAATTTCTAGCTGATGGATTCTATTTTCTCAATAAGGTATTAGGCAAGCTCATCTGATAAAACAGGGTATCCAAGTGGTAGGGTAAGAAGTTTAAAGTAAGATAAGTAGGTTTAAAATAGTTGTTGAGAATATAAAAGAAAGCTCGTTAGAAAAATTATAAAAGGAGTTTTTGGTCTCAGAAGCCCAATTAGGTTTGAATATTATACATTTATAGTGGCAGTGGTATTGCTAATTTTGTAAGTTTGGTCTTATAGAGTGCAGCACCCCATTTGTAAGAGAGGAGGAGGACTATATTCATCTGGGCTGGAGTTTCATCAGGTGGTTTGAGTGAAGAAAAATTGAACAAGGGAATTGAGAATATGGGCATGAGAGTAACTGCGAGTGGTAAGCCAGGAAATCAATTGGTTAGGAAGGAAATTAAAACAGGAGCATTTGATAGGTAGTATCAGCATCATGGAACGGAGCTCCTGATAAGGTTAAAGACAAGACGTGATAGGAACAGCAGAATGAGAAGGTTATAGGCATAGACAATTGTGCTCTCAGAGGGAGATAGCTGAAATTATTATATCATACAATAGTTTCTTGGTGGGGAAAAGTACAACATGTAGCCAAGGCATTAATGACTGAATAACAGGAGTAGAGGTAAAGACTTAGGGACTGAGAGGTCAAGTTGTTAGATTAATCAGTGGGCCCAGGAGTGGTGGCAGAACTTGAAATAGAAAGATAAAGAGAACAATGTGTTTGTAAGATAAAATGTCCTATGTCTCTTCCCCCCCCATACTTTTGCCTATTTCCAATAAAAAAAAAAAAAAAAAAAAAAAAAAAAACCTGTTTTTTTTTTTTTTTGTAAGGGTTTTCAAGAGAATCCATTCTGTAAGGCTGGACTATCTCTTGTGTCTCTATTTTCTGTTTCCTTTAACCCCCTCTAGACATAAAATTATGTTCTAACTTACTTACAACCTATAGTTCTTTCATATAAAATTGGCTGATACAGCTTGATTCCTATGCACTGTTTTAAGTATAACTATAAATGAGGTCTTTGAACTATAAGAGCAAAATTCGTTTTTAGCAATACATTCTAGGAGAATTGGTTGGTTATACGTATCTCGGCATTTAAGTTCCTGAACGCCTGGTCACTCTTCATTAGAGACAGGAAACTCATAGTTCTTTTTATAAAGAGAGGAGTCCTGATGCTCATCTATCTAGAAAAACTGGAAGTAATAGGACAAGTACTTGGCCCTTTTCTCCACTGTTGCACCTGCTAGATTTTCTGTCTGAGCTGTTCGAACTATTCTTTCCCCCTCCACCAGTAGATGTGAGAAGATCACAGGGAAGCTGCTAGAATAAATCCCACCTTTGGAGGCCAGGAGTTCAAGACCAGCCTGGGCAACATAATGAGAACCCATCTCTACAAAAACCTTTTTAAAAAGCTGGGGGTAGTGGCATGTGCCGGTGGTCCCAGCTACTTGGGAGGCTGCAGCAGGAGGATTGCTTGAGCCCAGGAGCTCAAGGCTTCAATGAGCCATGATTGCACCCCTGCACTGCAGCCTAGGTGACTGAGACCCTGTCTCTAAAAAATAAAGAAAGAAAGAAAACAGAAAAAAAGAAAAGAATAATTACTCAGTCGACACAGTTCAACAGAACTGGTAGTGAAATCTTAGCAAGAAGTATAAACACTAGGTTGTCTTAGATATGCCATAAAAAGAGATTACTCTTCTTGGCATTATCAACTGACTAATACCCAGTCCCTCTACAATGTTAAGATAAAATTTTAAAATATTTTCAAGAAGCAGTTGAGGCCAGGTGCTCACACCTACAATCACAGCACTTTGGGAGGCTGAGGCAGGCAGATTGCTTGAGCTTAGGAGTTGGAGACCAGTCTGGGCAATATGATGAAACTTTGTCTCCACTAAAATGCAAAAATTAGTGGGTGTGGTGGCCTGGGCCTGTAGTCCTGTGTACTAGGGAGGCTGAGGTGGGAGGATTGCTTGAGCCCGGGAGGTGGAGGTTGCAGTGAGTGGAGATCGCACTGCTGCACTCCAGTGTGGGTGACAGAACAGGACCCTGTCTCAAAAAATAAAATAAGAGAAGCAATTGAGTCTAGTCTGTGGCACTGAAAGTAGTCATTTTACTCATCCCCATGAATTTCCTCTTTCCCATGCTTGCTCTGTCTCTTTCATACACACACTTTTTTTGCCTCTATACTTTTACTCGTTTTGTTATCCTACATTTTTCTCCCACAACATAGACTTTAGACTTGTTGGTAAAAGTGATGGAAAATCTCCTCCTCCAAACTTGAAGTCTTTTTCTTGCACTGTGTGTCAGATCTTTAAAGGGTAGAGTGGTTTAACATGAGACAAAACTACTCCCTTACAATGGTTTGAATTGTTTTTTTTAAATTAGATCCCTAAAGGACTCTTTTGATACTATCAATGTTCAACATCTGGTATACTTCTATACGCCTGAGAAAAGTGGTTTTCAAACTTTGGGTTACTACCCATTAGTATACCATGAAATAAACTTAGTGGATCATGGCCACATCTGAAAATTGAATAGAATGAAATATATAGGTAATTTCAAATTATATCATAAAAAGACTAAGCATTGTTCACAAGCATTTCTATTTTTTGTGTTTCAAAATATGTAAAATATAATCTTAACTATTGGTTGCAGTAAAAAAAGTCTGAAAAGTAGTTTCTGGTGTATATACATTAAATTCTATGATAGTACAGGCAAAAAAATTTACACATTAGCACACAACTCCAATTTATGCTATATGAATTATTATTTGGACACATGCATCTGCATTCGACTACATTGCATTAAAGCTTTGGTACATTAATTTAAAAATTATAACTTCATATTCCCAGATTCTGTGAGTGGCCACAATATTAACGTGCCTGCACAATCCTCTCCAGGATGAATGAGGAAAGGATACTGAGAAACTGGTCTTCTGACCCTTTTGAATCAAGTGATAACACTTACAGTTGTACCATAGGATATAGGTTTCCTGGTTTACTTTTGAAAGCAAAAAGCATAGTTAAAGGTTAACTAAAAACACACTGGATTTAAAAACAGAAAAATGATATATCTGAATACCAATCATTATTTTAAGACTAAAAAAAGAGAAATGAAGAAATGCTGGAAAATGTGAATCACTTCTAAATTGCTCTATTTAATTTTACCATAAGCATAACAGTGGGTGAAGTTCAACTAAAGATAGGGGCATGAAAAAAAAATGTGACTTGGTATTGCTCTTTAGGGAGGCAAATTAATTGCAAATTAAGACCATCTAGGTTAAAGAATGAATTGCCATCTTTTACGAACCGGGAATAAAAGTAAATGTTCACTTAATAGCAAAGGGAGAAAGAACATGAGAAAAATCAGGAGTAAATAAGTATAGTTTTAAATACACACAAATTGGGGGAAATAAACATTGGCATAGAAATGCCATAAAATAAAATACCTATGGAATATAAAAGTCGACTATGGTCACTGAATGTTGAACCCAAAGTTATTGGAAAAGGTAGAATTTCCCTGTATTTCTTTCCCAGGGAACTGGGGAGGGAAGTCGGGGATAATAGGCTTCAGGAACTTGAACTCATTTGTCCCTGAGCCTCCTGCCAGACACACCTCATACTGGTAACTCTGGGATAGGGTCCCGGTGCCGCTCACGTCCACCAGATGCCCTGGAAAGTGGCCCTCGGGCACAGAGCAGCGACCCACCGAGGCCGCCCTGCTCCCCCTGCACAGCCGCACCGCCACGAACAGGAGCACTGAAAAGAGGAAGAGCGAAGACACCGAGGCCAACGCCACCACCAGGTAGACGGTGAGCGAGTCGGCCTGGGCCTGGGCCGGGGCCGCCTCCGGGAGCGGCAGGTAGGGCTGGGAGAAGTCGTCCACCAGGAGCACGTGTAGCGTGGCGGTGGCCGAGCGCGGAGGCTCGCCATTGTCCTTGATCAGCACCACCAGCCTGTGCTTGGCCGCGTCGCGCTCGCTCAGCAGCCTGGAGGTGCGCACCTCGCCATTGTGCGCCCACATGCGGAACAGCCCGGGCTCCGTGGCCTTGAGCAGCTGGTACGACAGCCAGGCGTTCTGGCCCGAGTCACCGTCCACCGCCACCACCTTGGTCACCAGGTAGCCCGGCTCGGCCGCCCGGGGCACCAGCTCGGTACATGGCGCAGAGCCGTTCTGCAGCGGGTACAGCACGAAGGGCGAGTTGTCGTTGGCGTCCAGCACCAGCACGCGCACCAGCGCCTCGCTGCTCAGCGCCGAGGAGCCGCGGTCTGTGGCGCCCACGCGGAACTCGAACTCCTGCAGGGCCTCGTAGTCCAGAGACCTGAGGGCAAACAGGTGGCCGTTGTCCGCGTTGATGGAGACCAAGGAGGTGAGGGACAGGTGCGGGTCCTGGGGTGGCAGCAGCGAGTAGGTGACCTGGGCGTTGGTGCCTGAGTCTCTGTCTGTGGCGCTGATGCTGCCGATGTGCAGGGCGGGGCTGTTGTTTTCGCGGACGAACAGGGTGTAGGAGGTTTGGGTGAAGGCGGGGGCGTTGTCATTGACATCGGCGACCAGCACGGTTATGTTGAGCTGTGTTTTCAGCGTAGGGGTCCCCAAATCAGTGACAGTGATAGTGATGTTGTATTCCCCTCTGCTTTCTCTGTCTAGTGGTCTCTCCGTTAGTAGGGTGTAAAAGTTTTCCGCGGATTTCAGGAGGAAGGGTAGATCCTCCTGAATGGAGCAACTTATTTTCCCATTTTCTCCTGAATCAAGATCTGAAACACTGAAAAGTGCAACCACAGTTTCAGGCGCGTTCTCAGGTATTGGGCTGGTAAATGCAGACATGGTAACTTCTGGGGCATGGTCATTCACATCCATCACTTGAATCAGAATGGTGCATTTTCCAGAAAGGGTTCCAGCATCTCTTGCCTCAATATTGACTTCATAGGACTGCAGTTTTTCGAAATCGAGTTGTTTTTTTAGTTCAATTTCTCCTGTCAAGGGATTGATCTTAAAGGTTTTACCAATCTCGTCTGAAGCTTGGAAAAGTGAATAGGAAATCTCTCCGTTGACTCCTGTGTCTACATCCGTGGCAGAGACCTTGACAACCAGGAAGCCTATTGGACTGTCCTCAGAGATCTGCACCCTATAGAAAGGCTGCTCAAATTCAGGGGCATTATCGTTGACATCCAGGACTTCAATGTAGACCTGAGCAGTGCCAGATCTGGGCGGAGAGCCACCATCCAGTGCTGTGAGTGTTAACCTGAGTTCAGCTTCTGCCTCTCGGTCCAGCGCTTTGTCCAGCACCAGCTCTGGATATTTCCTGCCATCACTGCGTTTGCGGGTGAGGACCCGAAAATAGGAATTGGGGCTGATTACATAGTTCTCAATATTGTTTTGGCCTACATCTAAGTCTTCAGCATTCTTCAGAGGAAACGTAGTCCCAGGAGGACTGCTCTCTGACACTTTCACCAACATTTCTTTGTCCAGAAATACTGGAGAATGGTCGTTTATGTCTATTACCTGTAGCTCAGCTTGAAAAAACTCGAAGGGACTCTCTAGCAACACTTGGAAATGTAGCACACAGGGCTCTGTGTGACCGCACAGATCCTCACGGTCCAATTTCTCAATGAGCAACAAATCGCAGGTCTCCTGATTGAGCTGCAAATGTAGTTTGTTCCCTCTGGAAACAACCCTAACCCCCCGCCTGGAGAATTCCCTCTGCTCCAGACCCAAGTCCTTTGCTAAATTGGTGACAAAGGAACTGCCCTCAGTTTCCTCCACCACAGAATAGCGTCTAGGTTCCGCCGCGCCCGCCAGAGATAAGCCCAAAAGGAGAAAGCAAAAAAGGACTTGCCTTTGTCTGCAAATGAGCTTCCCGCTGGCCTCCATTGTTCTTGGTGGGTTCAGCTTCCTGGGAGGACGGTTCTGTGGGACTGTAAAGTCCCCAGTATCTGAGGCTGTAGTTATTCCACAAATACCTCAGAAATATTGCAGAGAATAGTCCTCTCCAGAGGACCCTGCCGTCTTCTCTTTGGCATCCAAGCTTCCCGTGGGCTTCCAGGTTCTGCTGCTTTTGCTGGTTAATGGAGCTGCAGCTGCGGTTCTGGTTTGTACCTTCTTATCCTGCAGCGCCACCACGCGTCCTCACAGAATCTTACATTTTGTGGGATGATAATAGATGTAATATTCCCAACTCTGCCTGTATGTACCCTAGGACTATGTAAGGTTACAACACCACCGTTAATATCGCCGGACGTCACTGAGCAGAGAACTGCCCGAAGGAGAAATTACATTAGTCTTTCAACAATGCTAACTGAGTTTTGGGCAAAAAGGAAATATTTAGGTAACAGTCTAGCTTGACAAAAAGAATATATGCAGAAAATTTCAAATATAATTGTAGTTAACATAGTTAACTTTTAGATGTTTACACTTTTATTTCCATAAGCCATAGGAATAATTAGTAGCTGTGAACCTCGAACAAATTATTTAATCTCTCTGCTTTAATTTGCTCGTCTGTAAAGTGAGGATAATAATAGCACCTACCACATAGGGCTGTTGTGAATTCCCCACCTTACACATGAGAAATCTGATGCAAAGAGAGAGTAACCTTAAAAATAAACTATATACCAAGTATAAAGCAATTTGATGCCATCAAGCAACTGAATCTTGATGGCATAAATCCATCATAAGTCTGGCATAAATCCATTACTATTATTAGAAAAACACCTCAAAATTCAAATGGTAGAAGAATACAGGAGCATAACTATCTCAGGTAGAGAAATTATGTCCAATAATGAAGGGAAATGAACGAGGAAAGGCTGGAGAGTTTGTCTAAACAGAGACAATATGTGTAACAGCTGTGGTGATTTTGTTTCTGGGAAGGATGTCCTTCTTCGTTACCTCCACTTCTAACAGCATCAATTAAAAGAAATTACCTTGAAATTTTTCAAATCTCATAGAAGAGAGGAGTGTAATGAACCTCCAAGGACTCAGTACTAGCTTCACCAATTATCAATGTTTTTCCATAATTCTTGACTCTATCCCTTCAACATTTTCACATCCCAGACAAACTGAATTTTCACCCACAAATACGTCATTATATATTTCTTTAAATGCATCATGACTTTAAATGACTCTAAAAATACCCTTAAGTACAATGCCATTATCATACCTAAAAATTAAGTTAATATTATTTAATACCCATCTATGTTCAAACTCTTCCAAGTTTTTCAAAGTCATTGCTGTTGTTTCAATCAAGATCCAAACAAGATCCACACATTGTATTTGATTGCTAGACCTCTTGAGATTTTTCTTTGTGTAAACTTCACTCCTCTTATTTCTAATGCCATTTATTTGTCAGAGAAATTGGATAATTTTACCCTGAGACCATGAAAGCAATTTTAGATTTTACTACTGTGAGTTTTTTTGTCCTTAGGTTCTATCCCACCAGTGACATGAGGTAATACTAGCTTTCTTAGACTTACCAGCACTAGTTTATAATATATTCAGAGCACAACTATGCAAAAATTACCTATTTAAAAAATAAGAATCAGTTATATATTTTTAAACAAACAATGCTTCTCCTTAACTCGCTAGAATTTCTAAAAGTTTAATGATCATCTATTTTTCTCTTTGATATTACACATTTAAAACTATTCTTTTTCTTAAATCTTCCTGATTCAGCAGTGCCATACAGGTAATAGAAAACTGTTAAAAACAAACTCTCAAATCAGGAAAATGTATTACAAATGTAAGTATGGGTGACTCTGAAAATATACAACAATGTGAAGAAAATAATTAACTAATAATGCAATCAAAATTATGTACTATTCCTAATCAGGACCATTAATCTTTTCTGTGAAATGGAAGTTATATGTTCAGGACACGAGAAGGCACAGGTTGCTCTTTCAATTTTGTTTTTTACTTGAGATTTAGACAGATCACAGCATTAGTAATAATAGCTGAAAATTTACCCAGAAAAGCAAGATTATTGGTTTATGAGAAAATGAAATCATAGATAAAGATTATTTCTAAATAAAGACTGAACAGTAGTATGAATGTGATAAAAACATTTCTTCTCTTTAGTTAGGCAGAAACTTGCCAGGTGATATCTAATGACAGAAAACAGTATGGAATTGGAGCAAAGCCACTGACTCAGAGTCAGACAGATCGAGGATGGATGCTCAGTTTTGTCACTTATTAGTTAGCGGACCTTGGTGATCTTACTGAATCTCTGAGACCATCTATTTGGTCATTCCTAAAATACCATGCCACATATGTTTCTTCTGAGATTAAAAGTGTGAAAATAGTGTATGATCCATAAAACGAGTGTTTTAAAAAAATAAGGTCTAAAAAGGTACACTACAATCTATGCTTCTGAAACTAAGGTAGTATACTCGAACAGCATTCTAATCAACTCAGAAAACGAAAGTCATGGTAAATATTGAAAACAATGGAAAGCAATTTAAAATATCTCAAACAAGACTTACCATTTAATAGACTTTATATTAAGCATAATTGTTTGACATAAAACATTACACATATACATTTCATGCTTTGTGAAGGGTTCTTGATACTAAATCTGGATCCTTTCCTATGTAAAGAAATTTCTTGACTTAAAGAGTACATATTTGAAGTGATCAAAAATACTACTTTACGGGCACCTTACAATAAATTCCTAATTATAAATGTATTCATAAACACAGGATTTATTTTTCATTCTTTATCAGAAAACCAAATTATTCTGAAACGGGGGGTTTTCTTCAACTTCCCTACGTGTGCTGTGGGGTAGGAAGTTGGGGATAATTGGTTTCAGAAATTTGAACTCATTTGTCCCGGAGCCTCCAGTCACACACACCTCATACTGGTAGCTCTGGGACAGGGTCCCGGTGCTGTTCACGTCTACCAGATGCCCTGGAAAGGGGCCCTCGGGCACCGAGCAGCGACCCACAGAGGCTGCCCTGCTCCTCCTGCACAGCCGCACCGCCACGAACAGGAGCACCGACAAGAGGAACAGCGACGACACCGAGGCCAATGACACCACCAGGTGGACGGTGAGTGAGTCGGCCTGGGCCTGGGCCGGGGCCGTCTCTGGGAGAGGCAGGTAGGGCTGGGAGAAGCCGTCCACCAGGAGCACGTGCAGCGTGGTGGTGGCCGAGCGTGGAGGCTCGCCATTGTCCTTGACCAGCACCACCAGCCTGTGCTTGGCCGCGTCGCGCTCGCTCAGCAGCCTGGCGGTGCGCACCTCGCCATTGTGCGCCCACACGCCGAACAGCCCAGGCTCCGTGGCCTTGAGCAGCTGGTACGACAGCCAGGAATTCTGGCCAGAGTCGCCGTCCACCGCTACCACCTTGGTCACCAGATAGCCCGGCTCCGCCGCCCGGGGCACCAGCTCTGTGCAGGGCGCGGAGCCGTTCTGCAGCGGGTACAGTACGAAGGGCGAGTTATCGTTGGCGTCCAGCACAAGCACGCGCACCAGTGCCTCGCTGCTCAGCGCCGGGGAGCCGCGGTCTGTGGCGCCCACGCGGAACTCGAACTCCTGCAGGGCCTCGTAGTCCAGCGACCGGAGGGCGAACACGTGGCCGTTGTCTGTGTTGATGGATACCAGGGAGGCGAGGGGTAGGTGCGGGTCCTGGGGTGGCAGCAGCGAGTAGGTGACCTGGGCGTTGGTGCCTGAGTCTCTGTCTGTGGCGCTGATGCTGCCGATGTGCAGGGCGGGGCTGTTGTTCTCGCGGACGAACATGGTGTAGGAGGTTTGGGTGAAGGCGGGGGCGTTGTCATTGACGTCGGAGACCAGCACGGTTATGTTGTACTCGGTTTTCAGCCTGGGTGTCCCCAAGTCGGTGACGGTGATGGTAATGTTGTACTCGGCTCTGCTCTCTCTGTCCAGTGGTCTCTCTGTTTCCAAAGTGTAGTAATTATTTACAGAAGATTTTAGCACGAATGGGATGTCTTCCGGGACAGAACAAACTATCTTTCCGTTGTCCCCAGAGTCTCTGTCTCGTATCCTGAAAACCATAACCACGGTCTCTGGTGTGCTTTCTGGGATTGGACTGGTAATTGATGACACAGTGATTTCAGGAGCATTGTCATTTACATCCATCACCTGAATTCTGACTGTAGATTTTCCAAAAAGTCCTCCCCCATCTGTGGCTTGAATGATTATTGAGTATGACTCAATCGTTTCAAAATCCAAAGGTGCTGTTAAAGTAATGTCTCCAGACTGTTGATTAATTTCAAATGTCTTGCGAATATCTTCTGAGGCATGGGAAAAGGTATAGGATAGTTCACTGTTTGTTCCAGAGTCTAAATCCCAAGCCAAGACTGTCACAACCAGCGAGCCAAGGGTGCTATTCTCCGGAATCTTCACCTCATAAAAAGCCTGCTCAAACTCAGGGGAGTTGTCATTAATATCTACAACCACCACCCTGACCAAGGCAGTTCCGGACCTGGGAGGGGACCCGCCATCCAGAGCAGTGAGGATGAAACTGAGCTCCCTGCACTCTTCATAATCCAGCGCCTTGTCCAGAACTAACTCAGGGTATTTCCTATTATCTGGATTGACTCTTATTTTAATGTGGAAATGAGAGTTCGGATTTATTGTGTAGCTTTTTACAGCATTGATTCCTACATCTAAATCCTTCGCACTTTCAAGCAAGAACACAGCACCAAGAGGACTGTTCTCTGGGATTTCTAAGAGCATTTCTTTTTCCAAGAAGACGGGAGAGTGATCATTTATATCCCTGACCTGGAGTTCAATTTGTAAAAACTGCGTGGGGTTTTTCATTAACACTTGGAAATACAGCACACAAGGCTCATTGGAGCCACAGAGCTCCTCCCTGTCTAGCATTTCGCTCAGGAGCAAATCTCCAGTATTTGTGTCCAGCTGCAAACACTCTTTGTTATCATTAGAAACCACCTGAGCCCCCCGCGAAGACAGCTCACTCACCTCCAGTCCCAGGGTCTTTGCCAAATTTCCTACAAAGCTGCCACTCTGCAATTCCTCCATCACCAAAAAACTCCCAGTTTCAGAGACCGCCTGAGACATTCCCAGCAAAACAAAGAAAAGCAGGACTTGCCTTATCTGCAGAGTTCCTGCCCCTCCGTTTTCCATAGCTTCTTTTCCAAAACTCCAAAATCTTCTTGTGGAATTGCCTCAGCACCACTTCGCAGTTGTGGGAAACGTGCCTCTGATCTGTCTACCAAATCTTCGGAAGCCTAAAGATTTTAACCTTGTTGAATGGCTTCTAGGTTGTCCCTTAAAGGATTGTTCTGTCTTCCCAGTTCTCTGCGTGTACTGGATAACAGGGTCTACAACATCCTCCAGGGTAATTTTTTTTCTTGGTATTATCCTGCAGCGCCACCACGCGTCTCCACAGATTTTCACAGTTTGATGAACACTACCTAAATTTTATTTACATAAATGTCCTCCAGAAGCAAATATTGCATTTAAATAATTCCTTCTGTTTAAGTAATTAAAAATATATTATATCTTCCTTAATAATCGTTTTATATTCTTTATAGTTTGTGATGACGTTTGTATTTGTTTTAAAGCATTTTTTCAGTGTCTTTCCCCACTCTCCTCACAACCAAATGTGCTCAATTGTGGTGAATACAGATACAAGATGTGATCCCTGGTCCCCAGGAATTCGTAGTATTTCTGAGACAATTGTAAGCCTGAAACAAGCAGGGTATAACTAATTGTTGAGCTGAATGAAATTCTATTACTACTTGGCTTTCCTTACATGGTAGGGGAAAGGGAAGGTGATCTCAAAAGTCCTTTCTGAAGTTATGAAACTGGATTAACTATGTGATGAGGCAAATTTAGGTCATTATGACAGCATAAAAAGGCATTTCCATAGATTTCCTTAATAGCAATGAACTGTGAACAGGTAGAAAATGAAGCAAGAGATTGGGGTGGAACATATTATGTAAACCTATCATTTAGTTCCAGTTTTTCATAATTTACAAAAAATTCATAAGTACACTAGCACAAGCAAGTTAGTTTCATTTAAAGTAGACTCTAATTCCTAAAGCTGGCTTGCCCCAGGTTCCCAAAATTTATTGTAGCCACAACTGTAGCTATCTGTTTTCTCTTTCAGCCCAGGAAGAGAAAGTAAGAGTCTATCCCTAAACATAGAACAAAAACCTAACTTTCACTCTGATTAGACCAAGTAAGATCATGTGCCTGTGACTGAAGCAATCATTGTTTCAAGAGGTATAGAATTATACTTGGAGATTTTAGCCCTAGAATCTAAAGACCCATCTCTGGCCATTACTTTATTTTAATCCTGTCTGGGACCACCTTTTAAGCTTGGGATGGTTTCAGTCCTAGCCAAAGTACATCATTGGTACATAATGAAGGAGATTGTTTGGAATAGATGCTAAGGGCTCATCAATGATGTTCACTATAGAAAGTCTTAACGTGCATTAAGAATGGATGGAAGAAGAATCCAATAAGTCTGCATTTTAAAATGTTAAATTCAATTAATATTCTTAAAAATGTAAGCTGGATACATGATTTAAATAGTAATTGGTACAGAAAGGTAAAAGTTGAAAAGTGATGGATTGACCATACATAATTAACCTCTCTTTTTTTAAAAAAATACACACTGAAATGACAGAAAAGTAATTAAAATGGGAACTAATGAAGATTAAGAATACACAAGTGAACACACATATTTTTCTAATACAGAAAGCAGGTGCAAAAGCAATTAACTTAGCAGTTCCAAAAAATGCCCCTAAAGTAAAATTCCTTCATTGAAGATACTCACAAGAAACACAATCTCATTTAAGCCAAGATTTGGAGGGACCAGATATTTAAGAAGACTGAAGTCAGTTAAGGATGGAAAAAAAAGTTATCAGTTGGAAGTATGTGTAGAGGATAATTGAATTCTCTATTCTTCTCATCACCCTACATAGACAGAAATGTAACTCACAACCAGAAAATAGAAAGTTTATTTTCTGGACAAATTTAATGGAACTTTCTCTAGTCTTGGGGATCTAGGCACAGCTGAGCACAGTTGTGAGGTGCCAAATTGAAAATAGGGAGAGTAAGCAAACCTTTGCATTTTACATGGTTAGACTTCTAGTCCTTTTTCATGCAATACTCTTAGACTGTATGACACAAGGTATATGCCTGACCCCTAGTTCATCCCCACACAGTGAATATTGTAGAATTCTAATCTGGAGAATATGAAAGCCCCAAATAAAGACACATATTAATATTTGGTGTCTCATAAGGTAATAGCCTTATCCTAGCATGGTTATATTAGAATGAAGCCCTGCCATCAACAGGTACTGTTTGCTCACAGAGTTGATTGTCAGCATTTTGGTATTATCATCCTTCTAAAATATGAGAAGATAGCCAAGGCATTTGAGGAGATGCCTGTAACATGGCATAGAAAGACCAAAACTACCATCATCACTACCACCAAGAAAAAAGAAGGAACAATAATATAGAAAGCAGAAGAAAGCCTTTCAAAATGTCTGATTAATATTCCCAGAGAAAGAAAATCTAATAAAAGCTAATACTTATTTAGTATTTGCTCTATGCTACCCATTGTTCTAAGTGTCTCATAATGCATTTATCCATTTAATCTAAATAGTAACTGTGTGAAGTATGTATTCCTATTGTAAGATGAAGACTAGATTACGACTTAAGTGCTCCTTACTAGCTATATTACCTTGGACAAGTTCTCAACTCCCCTTAGACTCACTTTCACTTTTAAAATGGATAATAATAACAATACTACATAATGCATTTTTAAAGAAAAGATTAATTATAAATGAGAGAAAATATTACATTTATAAATCTATGACAGGATACCATGAAAAACATTCAGAGAACCAAAAACAACTCTTAAAAGTATTTGTCAGTCACAAAGAAAAACTTAAATATAAAAGATTGAGTGATTAAATAAATTGTCCAAAAAATGGAATGAGAGGCAAAGAAAAAATAAGAAAGGAAAAAAGTCTTAGAGTTTTATAGAGTCAATCTAGGAGGTCTAATATTTAACTGAGATTTTTGTTGAAGTGAGAATCCAGAGAGCTCAAGGGAGAAATTATAAGTAAAACATACCAAGAAAATTCCTCTTAAAAATTGTTTTTGTGTAGAGATAGATTCTCACTATGTTGCCCAGGGTGGTCTCAAACTCGGGGCCTCAAATAATCCTCCTGCCTCAGCCTCTCAAAGTACTGGGATTGCAGGTGTGAGTCACCATGCCCAACCAAAATTTCTCAGAAATAAAATTGATAGTCTGAACGTCAGCCAAGGAGTCTAGCATATGCCTGTAGTCACAGCTACTTGGAAGGCTGAGGCAGAAGTAGCTCTTGAGTTAGAGGCTGCAGGGTGCTATGATTGTGCCTATAAATAGCCACTGCACTCCAGCCTGGATAACACAGTTACCAGGCTGTGTTAAAAAAGAAAAAAGATAAAAGAAAAAGAAGAAAAAGAAAAAAGATAAACATGAACAGGCATAGCCATATGAACAGATTAGTCAATAAAGAGCCAGTACTAAGGTATTTTCAGAAGATCAGGGGAATTTTTTAAATGCTCCCAGAAAGAAAGAAAAAAAAGGTGAGGGGAATCACATAAAAAGACATAGGAATCAGAATGGAATCAGTCTTCTGAACAGCAATTCTATATGCAGTCAATAAAAGGAGCAGTGTTTTTGAAATCTGAGGGAAAATTATTTTCAATCTAGAATGTTATGCCCAAACTATCAATCAAATTAAAAAATAAAATAACAAAATAAGCTCTCAAAAAGTTTTACTTCCTCTGTGTCCATTTCTATGAAGGTACTGAGAGATGTGCATCAACAAAATAAGAGAGTAAACTAAGAAAGAAGAATGTACTGGATCTTATAAAAGAAGACCAATAAAGAAAAATATTAGGCCGGGCGCGGTGGCTCAAGCCTGTAATCCCAGCACTTTGGGAGGCCGAGACGGGTGGATCACAAGGTCAGAAGATCGAGACCATCCTGGCTAACACCGTGAAACCCCGTCTCTACTAAAAATACAAAAAGCTAGCCTGGCGAGGTGGAGGGCGCCTGTAGTCCCAGCTACTCGGGAGGCTGAGGCAGGAGAATGGCGTGAACCCAGGAGGCGGAGCTTGCAGTGAGCTGAGATCCGGCCACTGCACTCCAGCCTGGGCGACAGAGCGAGACTCCGTCTCAAAAAAAAAAAAAAAAGAAAAAAAAAAAGAAAAATATTTTTTAAAGTCCTAGGGTGACAGCCTATAGAGCAACCAGTATGAATGAAGTAGAGATCTGGGTGAAAGATCACCAAGAAATAAGCATAATTGATAGGTATCTGATACATTTGAATATTTTGAGAAGAAAGAGATTCAAATTAGAGAATGTAAAGAAACTAATATTAGTAAATGGAAAATTACGTAAGTACAAAACAATTTTCAGTTCTAGGAAAAATGTTTCTTGAGAAAGGAAATTTAATCACACTACACTAATGTGTATCTTGAAGAAACCTTAGTAATATGGACACTATTAGTTTAACTTAAAAAAAAACTGTAGGCTGCGCATGGTGGCTCACACCTGTAATCTCAACACTTTGGGAGGCTGAGGTGGGTGGATCACCTGGGGTCAGGAGTTCAAGACGAGCCTGACCAACATGGTGAAACCCCATCTCTACTAAAATACAAAACTTAGCCAGGTGGGGTGGTGGGTGCCTGTAATCCCAGCTACTCAGGAGGCTGAGGCAGGAGAACCACTTGAACCCGGGAGGCAGAGGTTACAGTGAGGTGAGATCACACCACTATACTCCAATCTGGGCTACAGAGTAAGACTCTGCCAAAAACAACAACAACAACAACAACAACAACAACAAAAACTGTAACAATTTTATTGGGAGAATAGGAGAAAGGGAATGTGCAGTGCTTATATTGGTTTACATTAGTTGGAAAGAAAGTTAAATCATTTTTAAAAATCCATAGCAAGAAGTGATTAAAATGTAAAATGGAGTTGCAAGATTTAACAACAAAAACATATCATTTAGAAGTATTGAGGTAATTCTAGAAGAAGCCACTCAATAGAAGGAGTCTGGAAATTAAAGAAAATACTGTTTCTTTTCTTTCTTTTTTTTGGAGACCCCGCCATTGCACTCCAGCCTGGGTGACAAGAGCGAAACATCGTCTCAAAAAGCAAAACAAAACGAAACAAAAAACCCAAGAGAAAAATCAAAGTCAGTGTTCTAGAGTGAGAAATAATAATCAATAAATTATTGTACACTTGGAAAGGATTAAAACCTTAAAATTATTCATTAGAAATGGATTAACTACCTGTTACTTAATATAAAAAGGATTTACAATGTTATTCACAATGATATGCAATACGTGAAAATTGAAAATAGGCCTGGCTTCCTGTAATCTCAGCACTTTGGGAGGCTGAGGGGAGTGCATCGCTTGAGCTCAGAAGTTAAAGACCAGCCTAAGAAATGTTGTGACGATCCGTTTCTACAAAAAATACAGAAAGTAACTGGCACGGTGGCGGATGCCTGTAGTCCTAGCTACTTGAAGGCTGAGGTGAACTGATCGCTTGAGCCCAGGAGGCAGAGGTTGCAGTGAGCTGAGATCCTGCCACTGACCTCCAGTCTGGGTGGCTCAAGACTCTGTATAAAAAAAAAAAAAAAAAAAAAAAAAAAAAAAATGCTGGGTGCGCAGGGCTCACGCCTGTATTCCCAGCACCTTGGGAGGCCAAGGCGGGTGGATCATGAGGTTAAGAGTTTGAGACCCACCTGGCCAACATGGTGAAACCCCAAGCCTACTAAAGATTAAAAAAAAAAATTTAGCCGGGCGTGGTGGTGGGCGCCTGTAATGCCAGCTACTCGGGAGGCTGAGGCAGGAGAATTGCTTGAACCCGAGAGGGGGAGGTTGCAGTGAGCTGAGATCACACCACTGCGCTCCAGCCAGGGTGACAGAACGAGACTCGGTCAAAAAAAAAAAAAAAAAAAAAAAAAAAAAAAAAAAAAAAAAAAAAAGTGGGGGAAGAAAAGAAAAAGTTAAAAATACGATTAGTTGTATTGCGTAATAACGTAACTAGTTTTAAATTAAATAATATCGATATGGTTCTATAAAACTAAAAAAGTACATGAAAATGTAAATAGCATTCTTACTAAAAATTAACTTCAAAGCTATTTTGAAGGGTGGGGTTTTCTTCACTATTCTTCCCAGGACCTTTTGCCTGGATATTAGGGATAACCGGTTTTAGGAACTTGAATTCATTTGTCCCGGAGCCTCCTGTCAGACACACCTCATACTGGTAGCTCTGGGATAGGGTGCCGGTGCCGCTCACGTCCACCAGATGCCCTGGAAAGGGGCCCTCGGGCACCAAGCAGCGACCCACCGAGGCCGCCCTGCTCCTCCTGCACAGCCGCACAGCCACGAACAGGAGCACCGACAAGAGGAACAGCGACGACACCGAGGCCAACGCCACCACCAGGTAGACGGTGAGCGATTCGGTCTGGGCCTGGGCCGGAGCCGCCTCTGGGAGCGGCAGATAGGGCTGGGAGAAGCCGTCCACCAGGAGCACTTGCAACGTGGCCGTGACTGAGCGCGGAGGCTCGCCATTGTCCTTGACCAGCACCACCAGCCTGTGCTTGGCTGCGTCGCGCTCGCTCAGCAGCCTGGCGGTGCGCACCTCGCCATTGTGCGCCCACACGCCGAACAGCCCAGGCTCCGTGGCCTTGAGCAGCTGGTACGACAGCCAGGCGTTCTGGCCCGAGTCACCATCCACCGCCACCACCTTGGTCACCAGATAGCCCGGCTCGGCAGCACGGGGCACCAGCTCGGTGCAGGGCGCGGAGCCATTCTGCAGCGGGTACAGCACGAAGGGCGAGTTGTCGTTGGCGTCCAGCACCAGCACGCGCACCAGCGCCTCGCTGCTCAGCGCGGGGGAGCCGCGGTCTGCGGCGCCCACGTGGAACTCGAACTCCTGCAGGGCCTCGTAGTCCAGCGACCGGAGGGCGAACAGGTGGCCGTTGTCTGTGTTGATGGAGACTAGGGAGGCGAGGGGCAGGTGCGGATCCTGGGGCGGCAGCAGCGAGTAGGTGACCTGGGCGTTGGTGCCTGAGTCTCTGTCTGTGGCGCTGACACTGCCGATGTGCAGGGCGGGGCTGTTGTTCTCGCGGACGAACATGGTGTAGGAGGTTTGGGTGAAGGTGGGGGCGTTGTCATTGATGTCGGAGACCAACACAGTTGTATTGTACTCGGTTTTCAGCCTGGGTATCCCCAAGTCGGTGACGGTGATGGTGATATTGTACTCGGCTGTGCTCTCTCTGTCCAGTGGTCTCTCTGTTTCCAACGTGTAATAATTCTCAACTGAAGACTTTAGCACGAATGGGAGGTCTTCTGGAATGGAACAAACAATTCTTCCGTTGTCCCCAGAGTCTATATCTTGGATACTAAAAACCATAACCACGGTCTCTGGCGTATTTTCTGGGATTGGACTGGTAATTGATGACACAGTGATTTCAGGAGCATTGTCATTTACATCCATCACCTGAATTCTGACCGTAGATTTTCCAAAAAGTCCTCCCCCATCTGTGGCTTGAATGATTATTGAGTATGATTCAATCGTTTCAAAATCCAAAGGTGCTGTTAAAGTAATGTCTCCAGACTTTTGATTAATTTCAAATGTCTTGCGAATATCTTCTGAAGCATGGGATAAAGTATAGCATATTTCACCATTTGTTCCAGAGTCTAAATCCCAAGCTGAGACAGTCAAAACCAGCGAGCCAAGGATGCTATTCTCTGGAATCTTCACCTCATAAAAAGCCTGCTCAAACTCAGGGGAGTTGTCATTAATGTCCACAACCACCACTTTGACCAAGGCAGTTCCAGACCTGGGAGGGGACCCGCCATCCAGAGCAGTGAGGATGAAACTGAGCTCCGGGCGCTCTTCATAATCCAGTGCCCTGTCCAGAACTAACTCGGGGTATTTCCTATTGTCTGGATTGACTCTCATTTTAATGTGAAAATGAGAGTTGGGGCTTATTGTGTAGGTTTTTACAGCATTGATTCCTACATCTAAATCCTTCGCACTTTCTAGTAAGAACACAGCACCAACAGGACTATTCTCTGGGATTTCTAGGAGCATTTGTTTTTCCAAGAAGATAGGAGAGTGATCATTTATATCCCTGACCTGGAGTTCAATTTGTAAAAACTGCGTGGGGTTTTTCATTAACACCTGGAAATGTAGCACACAAGGCTGGATGGAACCGCAGAGCTCCTCCCTGTCTAGTGTTTCACTTAAGAGCAAATCCCCAGTGTTTATGTCCAGCTGCAAATGCTGTTTCTTATCATTAGAGACCACCTGAGCCCCCCGTAAGGACAGTTCTCTCACCTTTAGCCCCAGGTCCTTTGCCAGATTGCCTACAAAACTCCCGCTCTGCATTTCCTCTGCCACGGAAAAGCTCCCAGGTTCAGAGCCCGCCTGAGACATTCCCAGCAAAACAAAGAGAAGCAGGACTTGCCTTATCTGCTGAGTGCGTGCTCTTCCATTCTCCATAGCTCCTTTCTTGTAGGCTTCTTGAAGAATGGCTTCAGTTCTGGGGAACGTGTCTCTGACTTGTCCACCAAATCCTCTACTGGTCTAAGGATTTTAACCCTGTTGAATGGCTTCTAAGTCACCCTCTTGAAGGCTTGTTCTTTCTGTCTTCTGCTTCTCTGTGTGCACTGGTTATCAGTGTTCACAACGCCATCCAGTCAATTTACTTTTCACGATGTTATCCTGCAGCGCCACCAAGTGTCTCCATAGATTTTCACAGTTTGGTGAAAGCTACCTAAATTCCATTCACTTATATGTCCTCTGGAAACAAACATTGTTTTATTCATTGTGTTCAAGTGATTACAAATATATTGCACCTTCTATAATAATTATTTCATGTTCTCTTTAGTTTGATATGCTGTTAATACTCATCTTAAAGCATTTACCTTTCCCTACTCTCCACACAGCCAAACATGCTTAGTTGTGGTGAATACAGAAATACAAGATGTGATTCCTGGACCCCAATGGTTTGTAATCTTTCTGAGAAGATTGGAAACATAAAACAACAATAATATTATCAAGCTGTACAAAATTCTATCACTACTTGACTTTCCTTAGGTGGTAATGAAAAGGCAAAGTATACATGGGTCGTTTTAGAAGTCTTCTCATATTTGATATGAAACTGGATTAACCATGAGATGGGACATACTTTGATAGTTATGATAGCACAAGAAGGCATTCATTTAGATTTCCTTGGTAACAAAGAATTGTGAACTGCTAGAAAGTAAAGTAAGATATTGGGAGTAGAACACATTATGAGAATCCTTGATTTAGTTCCAGCTTCTCAAAAAATAATAAGTGCACAAGCATGTTAGTTTCATTTAAAGCAGGCTTATTTCTGAGACTGGCCTCCCTCAGTTTCCCAAGATTTATTCCAGCAACAATTATGGCTATCTGCTTTGTTTTTCAGCTCAAGAAGCTGAAGAGATTTTCTTCCTCAATAATAGAACAAAATCTTAGCCTTCATTCTGATTAGCCCAATTGAGAGCACTTCAGCCTGTTACTGAAGAAATCAGTGTCTCAAGATGTATAGGATTAAAGGTAGAGATTATAGTCCTAGAATCTAAAGACTCCATTTTTGGCCCTTTGTTTTAATCCAGTCAGAAATTGCCCCTTAAACCTGAGGTGGTTTCAGTCCTAGCTGAAATGCATGGCTCCTACATAATGAGGGAGATGGTTGGAATAGGTGCTTGGAACCTGCCAGTGGTATCCACTATTAGACATCTCAAAATACTCTCAAGAATGTAGGACATCTAAGAAGTCTGCAGTTTAAAAAAAATGCTAATTTCAAATTACATTCATAAAAATGTGAACTAGATACATGGTTGAAAAATTATCAGTGCAGAAGAGTAGAAATTCAATAGTATGTGGATTGACTATACAATTATTCTTCCTTCTTCTCAACCCCCCCTAAAATGACAGAAAAATAACAAAAGGTATGAACTCACAAAGACTAAGAATACATAAGTGAATACACAAATTATCTGATGATAGGAAGCAGATGAAAGAACAACTGACAACAGTTCCAAGAAATGTCTAAAATAAAGTTCCTGCATTGGAGATACTAAAAATAAACTACTGGATTTTCCCTACATAATCCTAGTATGTACCAGACTTGGAGGAACCAGGTGTATAAGAAGGCTGAAGTGAAGTAAGGGCTTTAAAAAGAATTTATTAGTTGAAAGTATGTATACTGGATAGTTGAATTCTGTGGTCTTTTCGCCATCATACAGAGACAAGAAAATAACTGAGAGCCAGAGAATGGAAAGCTTATACTCTGGAGAAATTAGATTACGTTCTGGAGAAATTATACTATCTCCAGTCTTGGAAACCTCAGGCAGAGCTGAGTGAAAGTAGGAGGTATGAAACTAAAGATAAGGAGATTAGGCAAAACACTGCCTTCTGTATAGTGAGACTCCTAGCCATGATACTCTCAGATTGTAGGACACAAGATATATGCCTAATGTCTTCTCCATCAAACCCCAGAACATTGAATATTGTAGAATTCTATCCCGGGGAATATGAAAGGTGCAGATAAAGACTTACATGTACTGATATGTGGGGGTTTCCCAAGGTAGCAGCTCTATCCTATCATGGTTACATTAGAGTGAAGCCCTGTCATCAATACTCATGAAGGGTTGACTGTCAGCATTTGCTGTGTCATCATTCATATATATAACAAGATAGCCAAAGATCACAAGACTTTTGAGAAAATACTTACAACATGAAATAGAAAGACCAAAACTGTAATACTACCGCCACACACAAAAAGCAACAGGAGGCAATAGATATAATTCAGAAAACAAAAGAAAGTCTTTTAAAGTGTCTGATTAATATCCCTAGAGAAACAAAATGTAATAAGAGCTAACACTTATTGACCTATTCTAAGTTCATTATTCTAGTGCCTCATATATATTTATCTAGTTAATGTTAACAATAACCCTATCAAGTACATATTCATATCTGGAAGACAAAGAATAGCTTAGGGCTTAAGTGCCCCTTACTAGCTATATAGCCTTAGGCAAATTCTTCCCTTTGATTCACTTGCAAGTTTAAAATAGGTATAATAATAACTCTTACTATATAATGCATTTTTAAAGAATAAATAGATTAATTATAGGTGAAACAAGATTTACATTTGCAAATTTGCAATATGTCATGAAAAACCAAAAGAGCTCTTAAAAATAAATATTTGTTATCCAAAAAGAAAAACTTAAATATGAAGATTAGATGATCACATGAATTGTCTAATAAGTAGAACAAGAGATGGAAAAGAAGAAAAAAAATTATAATTTAGAGTCTCAGAAAATCAATGCAGGAGGTGCAATATTTAATGAGATTCTGGTTAAAGTGAGACTGTAGAAAACTCAATGGATAAACTATTACTAAAACATAACAAGAAAATTTCTCAGAACTTACAGTGAGAGTCTATATGTTAACAGGGTATGCCTACATGGCCAGATTAATAAATAAAATGCCTATATTACGGTCTTTTCAGAATACCAGGAAAAAGTTTTTCAGGGCTTCCAGGGAAGGAGGTAAGAGAGAAGGAACAAAGAGAGGTGGAATCAAAATCAAGTCAGTCTTTTGAAAAGGAACTCGACATGCAATGAGTAAAAGAAACAGCTTCAGCTTTCAAAATCTGAGGGAAAATTATTTTCAAACTAGAATTTTATACCCAGTCAAACTATCAAGCAAATGAAAACAAACAAAAAAGATGTCTTCACAATGTAAGGAGACAATTTTTAAAAATCTCTTCTGCATTCATTTATATGAAGGCCTTGAGAGATGTGTGCCAGCTGAATAAGAGAGTAAACTAAGAAAGAAGAGTATACTGGACCTTGTAAAAAGAGACTCATGAAGAAAAGTACGGAAGGGAAAAAAGTCCCAGGGTAACAGTCTATAGATGAACCAGTCTAAATGAAACAGAGGAAATTCAGGTTGAAAGAGCTCCTGAAAGTAAATGTCATTGACAGAGTATCTTAAAAATTGGAATATTTTTAAGAAGAAAATACATTGAAATGAAAGATATGGAAAAAAGCAATAGAAGTACATAGAAAATAATGCAAGTATGAAATAACAATTATGAACTCTAGGAACCATACTTTTCAAGTAAGGAAATGTAATTATAGTACAGTACACAAAGACATTCTGAAGCACACAGCAATATAGATACTAACTACTAATTTAACTAAGAAACTGTGGCATCTCTATTGGGAGAACAGGAGAAAAACAATTTGCAATGTTTGTATGTGTTTGCTAGTTTGGAAATAAGAAAGCTAAATGCTTTTCTATTATAGAAAGAAATGGTTCAAATACAAAACAGTATCAAGATATAGTATTATAAACATATTATTTATAAATATTGAGATCAATTCAAGAAGAAACCACACTGTGGTAAGGGACTGGTAGAACAGCTAATTTAGAAAATTATAAAATGTTAGTTATATATAGTATATATTTAACATATAGTAATATAAAAAACTAATGAAACTTGTTTTTCGTTCTAACCTTTAGTTCCTCTTGATTATTAAAAATTTGGTATTTAAAATAAATATGCAACATAAAAATGAATATCTCCAGCAATCTCAAACACGAATTTCAAAATGTTTTATTTGTATTCATTTTCATGCAGATTGTAATTATATTTCAGTTATAAGGCATAGTCTGTTTTATACATCAGCAAAAGTTAACATAAGAAAATATTGGCCAAGTGAAAGTAGCATGCTTAAACATAAAATAATAAGTATATAAACTAAGGGTATTATTGATGTTCAATATTGCTCACAATATGCTTTGTTTCATTTTGTCAAGAGCATAGTAGTAGGGAAATATTTCTTTTTAAATACATGATTTAGAAATAAATGACATGGTTTTCAAACACGAATATATAGAATGTTAGAATGAGTTTGGAAATGTAGATATGCCTTCTTAAATAGAGCAAGTACACTATAGACAGAAACGATTAGAATCATGGGATGCAAGCTCTGAAATGAATCAAAACCTCAGATTTTTGTGATGAGATATAATAGTAATTAATTCCTTGGGCAGTTGGAAAGAATTAAAGTCTTAACACTATCATTTAGAAAAAAATACTAATTACATTAAACCTAGTTGTTATTAATGCAAAAAAAAAAAAAAGACATGAAACATTGTAAAATCACAGGGATATACTACTGGAAAATAATGCTTGAAGTTGCATAATAACTTAAATTTGGGATTTAAAAGTAAACTAATGGAAACATGGCTATGCAACACACCAAAAGTACATGAAACTAAAAACAGACTTTACTGAATATTAAATCCAAAGCTATTTCGGAAGGTGGAATTTTGTTCATCTTTCCTCCCAGGGCCCTGTGTCTGAATATCTGAAATAATTGGTTTCAAGAACTTGAACTCACTGGTTCCGGGGCCTCCCGTCAGACACACCTCATACTGGTAGCTCTGGGACAGGGTCCCAGCGCCGCTCATGTCCACCAGATGCCCTGGAAAGGGGCCCTCGGGCACCGAGCAGCGACCCACAGAGGCGGCCCTGCTCCTCCTGTACAGCCGCACCGCCACGAACAGGAGCACTGAAAAGAGGAACAGCGACGACACCGAGGCCAACGCCACCACCAGGTAAACGGTGAGCGAGTCGGCCTCGACCTGGGCCGGCGCCGCCTCTGGGAGAGGCAGGTAGGGCTGGGAGAAGCCGTCCACCAGGAGCACGTGTAGCGTGGTGGTGGCTGAGCGCGGAGGCTCGCCATTGTCCTTGACCAGCACCACCAGCCTGTGCTTGGCCGCGTCGCGCTCGCTCAGCAGCCTGGCGGTGCGCACCTCGCCATTGTGCGCCCACACACCGAACAGCCCAGGCTCCGTGGCCTTGAGCAGCTGGTACGACAGCCAGGCATTCTGACCCGAGTCGTCGTCCACCGCCACCACCTTGGTCACCAGGTAGCCCGGTTCGGCCGCCCGGGGCACCAGCTCGGTGCAGGGCGCGGAGCCATTCTGCAGCGGGTACAGCACGAAGGGCGAGTTGTCGTTGGCGTCCAGCACCAGCACGCGCACCAGCGCCTCGCTGCTCAGCGCCGGGGAGCCACGGTCTGCGGCGCCCACGTGGAACTCGAAGGCCTGCAGGGCTTCGTAGTCCAGAGACCTGAGGGCGAACAGGTGGCCATTGTCCGCGTTGATGGAGACCAGGGAGGCGACGGGCTGGTGCGGGTGCTGGGGCGGCAGCAGCGAGTAGGTGACCTGGGCGTTGGTGCCTGAGTCTCTGTCTGTGGCGCTGACGCTGCCGATGTGCAAGGCGGGGCTGTTGTTCTCGCGGACGAACAGGGTGTAGGAGGTTTGGGTGAAGGTGGGGGCGTTGTCATTGACGTCGGAGACCAGCACGGTTATGTTGTGCTCGGTTTTCAGCCTGGGTGTCCCCAAGTCAGTGACGGTGATAGTGATGTTGTACGCAGTTCTGCTCTCTCTGTCCAGCGCACCTTCTGTCATTAGGATGTAAAAATTCTCCACAGAAGGTTTTAGTAGGAATGGCAGATTCTCTTGAATGTAGCAAACCATCTTTCCATTTTCTCCAGAGTCTCTGTCATTAATCTTAAAAACAGCCAGTACCGTCTCAGGAGAATTCTCAGCAACAGAGTTGGAAAGTGATGATATGATGAGTTCAGGGGCATTGTCATTGGTGTCCAACACTTCCACCAAAACCCTACATATTGCAGAAAGGCCTCCACCGTCCATTGCCTGTATATTTATTTCGTAAGAATTTACTAACTCATAATCAAGCAATTCTCTGAGAAAGATTTCCCCAGAAAAAGGATTGATTTGAAAGGTTGTTCGAATATTTTCTGAGGCATCAAAAAATGAATAGGATACTTCCGCGTTAACTCCAGAGTCTATATCTTCTGCCGATACCTTAAAAATAAGGAACCCAATGGGGCTGTTTTCTGGAGCCTGGGTCTCATACAGAGCCTGGGCAAACTGTGGGGCATTGTCATTGACGTCCAAGATAACAATGCCTATAGTGGAGGTCCCAGACCTGGGTGGAGACCCACCATCCAGCGCTGTGAGGGTTAAGCTGAACTCTCCCTGCTCCTCCCGATCCAGTGCTTTGTCCAACACTAGCTCTGGATATATCATGCCTTCATCACTGCCACCAATTTTAACATGGAAAAAAGAGTTGGGGCTGATCGTGTAGTTTTGGATACCGTTAGGTCCTTCATCTGGATCCTGTGCTCTTTCTAGTCGAAATACTGTCCCTTCAGCAGTATTTTCTGATATTTTTAAGACTGTTTCTTTGTCCTGAAACACTGGCGAGTGATCATTTATATCCCTGACTCTCAGCTGAACCCGGTAAATCTGAAAGGGATCATCCATTAAAATTTGGAAATACAGCATACAGGGCTCTTTAGGGCCACACAGCTTCTCTCGGTCCAGTTTCTCATTTGTGAGCAAATTCCCAGTGTGTGAATCCAGGAGCAGGTATTGTTTGTTACCATCGGAAACCACCCTTGTTCCCCTTGCAGCCAGCTCCCCCTCTGCTAGTCCCAGATCCTTTGCCAGATTGACCACAAAGGATCCTCTGTCTGTTTCCTCAGTCACCGAATAACGTCCAAACTCAGAACCTGCCAAGGACACTCCCCAAAAAAGAAAAAGAAACAGGACTTGCCTTTGTCTTGGGAAGCTGAACCCCCTGGCCTCCATAGCTGCTGCTTTCCTCAATGTCAGTCTCAATCACACTGCCCCAGCACAAATAGCAATCGCAAACCCAGACTTATGTGTAGCAGAGATCTAGGGTTTTTAATTTTTCCTTTCCTAATCGGGGGCTCGACAGCTTTTCTTCTCAGCCCATCTGTCTCGATCTTTCCTTTTTGTCAAGGACTTCCGTAGCATTCTGGTCAATTTTGTTCCTCCATCTCTTTAGCCTGCAGCGCCACCTTGTGGCTTCCAATACAGTCAAATGGCCGTGTCCAATTTTTGTGTTTGTCTATATAAAAATTCTTCATTGCTTCATGAGAAAAGTTAAAAACTGAACAGTTGAAAAAATGTTTCTAGTAGTAACCCTGTTCAATTCTGTGTTAGATTTAGCTGTGTACTAGGCCTTTCGCCTCTGACACAACTCTTATGTAAACAAAGGGAAAATTGTGGGTGCCTCCTGGAACCACCAAAATAATCGATTTCACTTTCTCCAAAACTTTGGGCATAGGAACACCAAAAACTAACAACAACAAGAAACGTGTTTTACATCTTCTTCAACAAATTTCTTCAAGATCTCATTACATTGCCTAGCTAGAATCACTGCTCTGTAGTCCAGAACCAAGCATTTAGGCTGTCTCTCCACTGTGCTTCTCTAAAACTTATGCATACAACTATGCTTACTCTATAAATATTATTGCTTTATGTTTCAGGCCAATTTGCCCCCTCATCAATGTGTGAACTACTTGAGAACACTATGTCTTAGTCATCTTCGGTTGGCAAATTAGCCACTCACTAAATGCTTGCTATATTAAGGCATGCATAAATAAACTCTAGTAAGACATGAAACAACCGTGCCTTTCGAACTCTGCTATTTGAAAATTATTTTCTTTAATTTGTTCATACTTTGCAATTTTTTTTCTTATATTGGCTTTAAAATAACTTGCAGAGTTAAAGAAGGGACTGGCCTTTATTTTCAGGTCCCTTTTAATGGAAATCTAGTAGGCCCTAATTTCTCTGAACCAAATAAGGGGAGGTAAAGAACAGATCAAACTAACACTTATCCTAACACTATTGAAAGTGAGAACAAATTATTAAATCTGACTCACACAGAATTTTATTCAAAGGGCTAATATCTAGAAAGAAGCTCAAATTTTCACATAATAAGTAAGAAATACAGATTAAACATAGGGATGTTTTACAGAGAAAGGGCTAGATACCACCAATATATACTATGATGAATATACAAACCAAACCATATAAATGTCTCATTGATACGTTCCTTTTTTTCCAACTTAATGAGACTGAGTTGTTAGCCATTAAAAATATAACAGGGACCTCCGACTTTTTAAGTCAGAAATAAAAACAATAAATTATTAAATATTTTTACATAATACCTTTGCCTTTTGGCTACAAACACAAACACATTTACACATACTCAACGTCTTACAATGGCTTCTCTTTTTATTTTTAGATAAGGCTGGTTAAAGATTTCTCACATCACAATAGGAATATTATATTTTATTTAGGTTGATATCAATACAGGGAAAATTGAACATTTTTTAAAAAGGTAACTTTACGAGACTCCATCTCAAAAAAAAAACATAAAATTTTGGATGGGCACATTGGCTCATGCCTGTAATCCCAGAATTTTGGGAGGCTGAGGAAGGAGGATGGCTTGAGCCCAGGAGTTCAAGATCAGCCTGGGCAACCTGGCCAAATCCCATCTCTGCAAAAGACTAGCCAGGCATGGTGGCACGCACCTGTAGTCCAAGCTACTTGGGAGGCTAAGGTGGGAGGATCCCTTGAGCCCAGGAGGCAGAGGTTGCAGTGAGTCAGGATTGTGCCACTGAACTCCAGCCTGGGTGACAGAGTAAGACCGTGTCTCAGGAAGGAAGGAAGGAAGGAAGGAAGGAAGGAAGGAAGGAAGGAAGGAAGGAAGGAAGGAAGGAAGGAAGGAAGGAAGGAAGGAAGGAAGGAAGGAAGGAAGGAAGGAAGGAAGGAAGGAAGGAAGGAAGGAAGGAACTTTAAAAAGTATTATAATGAAAATTTAGCTTGAACCCAACAAGAATACCAATTTTGAAAGGAAAATAGACAAAAGAAATGTAACATAGGAAATATGCCTAATACATGCAACAGGTTATTTTAATACTTGAGGTTCTAGGAAACTGAGAACTAACATGAAAAATGGAGCAAAATTGAATAGGAAGTAAATAAAATATAAAGACGGAAAAATTTTAAATTATATCAATTTTGAAGATAAAGTCTATTTTGTTAATTGGGATTCCATATGCAACACCTCTTTGGGGTAAATATAAGAAAAAGGGAAACTGAAATTAACAATATAATTTGAACTAACAATCAGAGAAAAATAACACCTTATTGGTGGTGGTGAGCATGAACAATTTAATCAACAAGACAATCATAAGAAGTTAAATAATTTATCAAATGGGTTCCTATCAAGAATTAAACCCAAAGCTATTGTGAAGGGTGGAATAGTAATCTATTTCTTTCCCAGTGCCCTAAGGAGGGAAGTTGGGGATAATCGGATTCAGGAACTTGAACTCATTTGCTTCTGAGCCTCCTGTCAGACACACTTCGTACTGGTAGCTCTGGGATAGGGTCCCGGTGCCGCTCACGTCCACCAGATGCCCTGGAAAGGGGCCCTCAGGCACTGAGCAGCGACCCACTGAGGCCGCCCTGCTCCTCCTGCACAGTCTCACTGCTACGAACAGGAGCACCGAGAAGAGGAAGAGCGACGACACCGAGGCCAACGCCACCACCAGGTAGACGGTGAGCCAGTCGCCCTGGGCCTGGGCGGGGGCCGCCTCTGGTAGCGGCAGGTAGGGCTGGGAGAAGCCGTCCACCAGGAGTACGTTCAGCGTGGCGGTGGCCGAGCGCGGAGGCTCGCCATTGTCCTTGACCAGCACCACCAGCCTGTGCTTGGTCGCGTCGCGCTCGCTCAGCAGCCGGGCGGTGCGCACCTCGCCATTGTGCGCCCACACACCGAACAGCCCAGGCTCCGTGGCCTTGAGCAGCTGGTACGACAGCCAGGCGTTCTGGCCCGAGTCACCGTCCACCGCCACCACCTTGGTCACCAGGTAACCTGGCTCGGCCGCCCGGGGCACCAGCTCGGTGCAGGGCGCGGAGCCATTCTGCAGCGGGTACAGCACGAAGGGCGAGTTGTCGTTGGCGTCCAGCACCAGCACGCGCACCAGCGCCTCGCTACTCAGCGCTGGGGACCCGCGGTCTGTGGTGCCTACGCGGAACTCGAACCCTTGCAGGGCCTCGTAGTCCAGCGACCTGAGGGCGAACAGGTGGCCGTTGTCCGCGTTGATGGAGACCAGGGAGGAGAGGGGCAGGTGCGGGTCCTGGGGCGGCAGTAGGAAGTAGGTGACCTGGGCGTTGGTGCCTGAGTCTCTGTCTGTGGCGCTGACACTGCCGATGTGTAGGGCAGGGCTGTTGTTTTCGGGGACAAAGAGGGTGTAGGAGGTTTGGGTGAAAGTGGGGGCGTTGTCATTGACATCTGATATCTGCACTGTTATGTTGTGCTCCGTTTTCAGCCTTGGAGTACCCATATCTGTGACAGTGAGGGTAATATTATATTCAGCTCTTGCTTCTCTGTCGAGTGCTCTGTCTGTTACCAAGGTGTAAAAGTTCTTGACTGAAGGTTTTAGAAGAAAGGGAAGGTCTTCCTGGATGGAGGAAATCGTCTTCCCATTGTTTCCGGAGTCAGGATCTGAAACGCTGAAAACAGCAACTACAATCTCAGGCGAGTTCTCTGGGATGGGGCTGGTGAGTGCAGAAATGGTCACCTGTGGGGGATTGTCATTCACATCCACCACCTGCAGGAGAAGAGTGCACTTTCCTGAAAGACCTCCCCCATCTGTGGCTTTGATGTGCACTTCATAAGAGGTAACCGCTTCGAAATCTACTTGTTTTCTCAGTCGAATTTCCCCTGTCATAGCATTTACCTCCAACGTTTTACTAATATCCTCTGAAGGCTGAAAGAGTGAGTATGATATTTTTCCATTGGCTCCGCTGTCTAAATCCCTGGCGGAGACAGTGGCAACCAGGGAGCCAAGGGAGCTGTTCTCTGGAATCCGCACTTGGTAGATGGGCTGCTCAAACTCAGGGGCGTTATCATTGATGTCCACCACTTCAATGCGGACCTGAGCAGTTCCAGATCGCGGTGGAGAGCCGCCATCCAGCGCTGTCAGGGTTAATCTTAGTTGAGGCTCCTCCTCCCGATCCAGCTCTTTATCCAACACTAGCTCAGGGTATTTCCTGCCATCATTGCGTTCTTTGGTTAGAACCCCAAAATGGGAATTTGGGCTGATTTTATAGTTTTGAACATTATTGCTTCCTACGTCCAAGTCCAAAGCATGATACAGAGGGAACTCAGTTCCTAGAGGACTGTTTTCCGGTATTTTTAGAATCATTTCCTTTTCAGTGAATATGGGAGAATGGTCATTTATATCTATCACCCTCAGTTCAGCCTGAAATATTTCTAAAGGTTTTTCCATTAACACTTGGAAATGTAGTATGCAAGGCTCAGTGGGACCACATAGCTCCTCTCGATCTAGCTTCTCATTTATGAGCAAATCCCCAGTTTGACCCTTGAGCTGCAAATGCTGTTTTTTCCCCTGGGAAATGATCCTGGCCCTGCGGGTGGACATCTCTGTCAACCCCAACCCCAGGTCTTTTTCTAGATTTGCCACAAAAGAGCCTCTCTCTGTTTCTTCCACTACGGAATAGGACCCCAACTCGGCGCCAGCCCCAGACAAGCTCAGCAAAACAAAGAAAACAAGGACTTGCCTTTGTCTCCGACTGTGCATCCATCCAATCTCCATTGCTTTTTCTTGAAAAGTTGGTTCACAGAGGCTTCTTGTATCCCCAGGATCCTAGTAGCACGGTTTTGCAGTCCAGAATGTCAGAACCAAGCAGCCCAGTGGGGTCTTAAAGAGATTTCACATTCGGGTTTGCTCTGGCTCCGCTATTTTTTTGCTACCAGGCTTTGGGAAACGGTTTGCTGGATCCTAGAGCTGAGTGGGCAAGTCTATTTTCCATCATCTTAACCTGCAGCGCCACCACGCGTTCTCACTGAGTCATATTTTCTAGTTTGAAATTGGCGGCAAAATTATTTTAAACGTACTGAAGAAGCTATGCAATACGAAACCCTGAGTCCTATTTTCATGTGTCTTTTGTGTGTACAGATGGAGCGCTGTGATGTTGTTGTACAGGGAGGAGTACAAGGAGCAAACAGTCACATGTTATTGACTGTTTAATGCTGTTGGGTTGTTAATGATTAAATAAAATGTTTAATGATTAAATAAAATGTTTAAATTGAAATTAACATTTAAGTTGAGAAGAAATACACACTTAGGAGCATAATGTTTCTCTCCTTTTGAATCATCCAGCCCAAAATATCGTAAGCAAAATGTTTCTGAGTGACATGGGAACAATTTCACAACCACATATTTGTCATTCTACATATTACAGGCACTATACATAGAAACTGCAACATTGCAATCAGTAGTAGTTCTAAAGAGGATAGTTAACCTATGCTTTATTAGAGAGTAATTTAATTCCTCTTTGTCACCTAGGTCTGAGAACTGTGAGTTTTTTACAACTTTCAAATTATTGGAAAATGACTTCCCAAATAAGCAGATGTCAAGGTTGGGCCTGCCACAATTTTGAATTGTTTTTATCATGACAAGAATAATTTCTCTTTTATTCTACTTAAAAATCAGATATACTGAGATATAATTAAATACATATAATACAATCCACCCTTAAATATATGCACCTACTAAGTACCCACGAAAATTTTAAAAAATACAATCTACCCATTTGAAATATATGATTCAGGACAGGTGCAGTGTCTTATATCTGTAATCCCAGCGCTTTGGGAGCCTGAGGCAGGCAGATCACGAAGTCAGGAGTTTGAGGCCAGCCTGGCCTACATAGTGAAGCCCCATCTCTACTAAAAATACAAAAATTATCTTGGGAGGCTGAGGCAGGAGAATCCAGGAGGTGGAGGTTGCAGTGAGCCGATATCACACCAACGCACTCCTGCCTAGGTGACAAAGCGAGACTCTGTCTCAAAAATAAATCAATCAATAAAATATATGATTCATGGCTTATGATATATTCAGAGTTGTGCATCCATCATCACAATTTAGAACATTTTAATCACCTCAGAATAGCTCTGTATCCTTTAACTATTACTCCTTACCCCCCAGCAATTCCCTTATCCCTCCTGTGCCCAGCCTTGAGAAACCATCAATCTATTATTTGTCTCCATGGAGTTTCCTATTCTGGATCTTCATATTATGGAATAATATAACATTTGGACTTTTTTGACTGGCTTCTTTCTCTTAGCATAATGCTTTCGAGGTTCATCCAAGTTGTAGCATTTATCAATATTTAATTTCTATTTTTGGCCAAATAATACTCCATTGTGTAGAATATGACATTTTGATTATCAGTTCATCTGCTCATAGACATTTGGGTTGTTTTCACCTTTTTGGTTATTATGAATAATGCTGCTATGGACATTCACGTATAAATGTCTATGTGGGTGATGTTTTCATTTTTTTTTTTTTCTTTTTTTGAGATGGAGTCTAGCTCTGTCACCCAGGCTGCAGTGCAGTGGCATGATCTCAGTTCACTGCACCCTCTGCCTCTCAGGTTCAAGCGATTCTTGTGCCTCAGCCTCCCAAGTAGCTGGGATTACAGGTGCCTGACTTCTTGTATCCCCAGGATCCTAGTAGCTAATATTTTTGTATTTTTAGTAGAGACGGGTTTTCACCATGTTGGCCAGGCTGGTCTCACACTCCTGACCTCAGGTGATCTGCATGCCTCAGCCTCCCAAAGTGCTGGGATTACAGGCATGAGCCACCGCACCCAGCCTAGTTTTCATTTCTGTCGCCCGGGCTGGAGTGCAGTGGCCGGATCTCAGCTCACTGCAAGCTCCACCTCCCGGGTTTACACCATTCTCCTGCATCAGCCTCCAGAGTAGCTGGGACTACAGACGCTCGCCACCTCGCCCGGCTAGCTTTTTGTATTTTTTAGTAGAGACGGGGTTTCACCGTGTTAGCCAGGATGGTCTCGATCTCCTGACCTCATGATCTGCCCGTCTCGGCCTCCCAAAGTGCTGGGATTACAGGCTTGAGCCACCGCACCCGGCCAGTTTTCATTTCTTAAGAGTGGAATTTCTGGGTCATGTGATAATCCTATGTTTATTCGAGGAACTGCCAAAACTGTTTTATGAAGTGGCTACACCATCTTATATTCCCACCCGCAGTGTATTAGGATTTTGATTTTTCTTTCTCCCAATACTTGTTATCTGACTTTTGATTATAGTCGTTTTAGTGGGTGAGAAGTGGTATCTTGTACATTTGATTTGTCTTTCCCATATGACTAATGATGTTGAGTACCTTTTCATGTGTCTATTGGCCACTTGTATATCTATCTTGAAGAAATTTCTAGTTAGATTTTAGCCCATTTTAATTGGGTTATTTGTCTTTTTATAATTTAATTGCAAGAGTTCTTTATATATTCTAGATAAAAGT